>NC_139830.1:8237026-8602026 GCF_963691815.1 Echiichthys vipera | reverse complement strand
CTTTGAGAATATCATCTAAGAATCTATTCAATTTAAAGGATACGCGTAGACTTAGACCTAGACATTCATTAATTATTCATTCAGTAAAAAAAATATTCATTTTTATGCATATATGATTGACTGGTGGTGATACCCAAAAGGCCAGCTTAAGCTGGTGTTGCTGCTCACCCAAATATACCGTATTGTATCCCCTGTATACTGTATGTATAGACGCAGCATGGACGAGAGTCTGTATTGGTTCCCCCAACAGAATACTACACTCCGATAAGGCTTCTTGCTTCCATTTAAGTGTTTTGTGAAAACAACGCAGCCAGCTAGAAAATAAAACCCTTTTCCCTATTAACCAGATCAGTGCACAGCTGGTCGGTGAACCTCTGAATTAAAATTTTCAGTTGCGTTACGGAGCGCACCCACTCCATTCCTTACCTACACTAGAGGAGTATTATTTTTTTTCCATTTCATAGCGACGCAGCCTCATTGTCACACAGTAAACCTATAATTTTCCCAGTGGAGTTCTCCGGATCACTGTGCACACTGCATCAAGTTCTGATCACTGCAATATGTTCTCAGTGAAAGAGAACAGAAAGATTTATGATTACTTTAGGTCACATACATGTACATTGAAATTTAGGATGCTTATTCACATTTATTATTTTTGCTTTACTTGCACAAATCCCTAAACAATGTAACATGAACCAACATATTTCAAGTGTTGCTTTCTCATCTCAAGCGATGCAACACACCAGTGCAATAAATCTGCAGTACTTAATGAAAATATCATTTTAGGTATTAGAGGGCTAATCCAAAAACGGGTTTAATCTCTGTTGAAATGATCCGTGGCCAAATCCTGCTACTGAAAACAAAGCAGGTGACCACTTCAACCCCTTTAGGCTCAACTGACTTGCCACTGGGGATACATAATCAGCTCTCACAGCATCTGTCTCACCCCATGGATTAACAGAGTCAGTGTTGAAACCAGCTGCACTCTAATCAGGACCAGCCAACCTGGTAGGTGACATTAATATGTGGCACAGTGGTGCTCTGTGGATACTGCAAAGAGGCTGATATTTTCAGTCTGTGTGGAATTCTTCACATTATCTAGCAATATGGTAACATCAGGTATATAACATATTTATATTAGATCTAACCACAAAGTGACGAGCTACAATTAGTTTGATTGACAGAATGTGTGTGTGTGTGCGTGCGCTTGTGTGTGTGCATGCGCTTGTACGTTTGTGTGTGTGTGTGTGTGTGTGTGTGTGTGTGTGCTTGTGCGTGGTCATGCACTTGTGCCTGATACTTTTCACATGACGAATTGTATGTGAAAAGAAATTTTGTTTTATAAGAGAATCTTGAGCGTGCCCGACTGAAATGATGGGAAAAAATTTCGAAACGTATTTATTTGCGACTAGTGGCCATTATTGTGTCACTTAAGGAGATCATTTACTTCATTTTATTTTCAGGGTTCTCTTCCAACTGAAGCAATAGCAGCATTTGATCATTTTATTGTTCAATATTAATAATGTAGACCACATTAAGACCCCAAGACCTTGCGGAACACCATAGAAAAGTTTAGCATAGAGTGGGCCTGTCTGTAAAGGGTGGACTCATAGATACCCATAGAGCCCATTTTCATTCAGCTATCTTGAGCCTTTTTTTTCCATCCCCAAAATTTTGTCTAACTATCTTTATCTAGCCCACTCGTCGACATAGCTGGCATGGTACTAATGCATTCCTTAGGTTAGTACCATATGACACCAAGGCCCCCTCTTTCACCCATTGAGGATAGTTATAGATATTTATCAGACACAATGTTTTCTACATGTCTGTTTCAAAGCCAAAATATGAATGTGACTGTGATCATTTTTTTTTTTGTACTGTGCTGCTGTTTTCTTTCCACCCAAGGCAACAATTACAGTAAATTCATTACTCCATAAAACCCATTATAGGCCATTAAAAGTCCATTATGAGATGGTGTTGTTGAAGGATAGGAGGTGTTTGCTGGCCTTCTGGGTATCAGTCACAGATGCTTAAGAGGCAGCCAATTAGAGGACTTTAACATGTTAAATAGCTTTTATCGGATATAGATCAAATTAGTAAGAGATTTATTCATTTATTGCTTGAGATGGTCAGTCTGTCTCTAGTTCTCTCAGGATGAAGAGGATATGCCAAACAGTTCCAGCACTAAATCACTGACCTTAAGTTCTCCAAAAATAGATATGGATTTAACCAACAACACCTGTCAGTCGCATACTTCTTTCATCTATAAATATGTAAAGAGACACAAGAAACATGGGAAAAGGGATGAAAGTGTCAACAAGAGAGCTTACGGGCAACAAGAGCTGTTCTCAAATTCCCTGCGTCCAACCCTATTAAAGTGACAAATAAGCCCAGCAACACATTACATTCTATGTCCCTGTACTAATTTTATCATGGACAAGCCTAGAGACCGGTTGATGATTAGATTGGGTTTATGTCTGTGTCTCCATCACCTGAAATATTTGCCGTTTGTCAACACGCTGTTTAGCGTCCAAGTAATGCAGTTTGTTCTGAGTCAATCACCTGACTGTGGCGCTCTCTTGAGTGTCACACTGCCTGACTGACAGCACAGATTGCATTGCTCTTCCTGTGAAGGATCACTGAGCAATTGCCACAAAATACCCAAAGAGATTGAACTGGAGGAAGGAAATTAGGCAACTTATAGTTGTGTTTTCCCACTGATGAGCTGTTTTTGTTTATTTTTAATTTGGCTTTTAGACAATGACCTAACAAGGACATTCCTTATGTGGTGTTCCCCATGCTGGACGATGACTAAATGATACATTTAGTCAAAGCAGAAATGAATATCATGTTACACTTTACTTTGTCTAGAAGATATTGAATATTGATATAATGAAAAACAGTCATAATCGAAAACAAACATAGATGACCCAGGAGAGGATTGGTTTTTTTTCCTGCCCATGGTTGACTAATTTCATACTAGATCTTGCTTCTAAAACCCCCGCTTCTCTTCTATATCACCACCTTCTGTCTGGAGCTACATTTAGCTGTGGGCATGCCATGCTTTCTCTTCTATACAATAACACATTTATCTTTTGTTCTTTTGTTTTGTCGCCACTCATTCCAAGAAATGTCACTTATCTCTAAAATTGCAATGCCAGAGGCAGAACTTAGTATTTGTTTTCACTGTTTCAAGAAGCCAAGCTCATTTGTCAAATAGAGCGTGGGGCCCTGCCCCAACGCAGTTTGTCTTGTATTGATCACCTCTTGTCACGCCTGCCTTTCTTGAAGGCGATGGGCACTTTCTCTTTTCTTTCATTCTTAATGGGTTTGCTTTTTAAGAGCTCTTTAAAGACAATCTTTGCAGGTGGTTTCTTAAGGTCACCAAATACAGAGTTTGATGTGAGATTGCAATTACAGTCACGACCCAATAAATGTGACTGAACCCACACATAAGAAGAGACATCACAGGTGATTAGGAAACAAATTAACTAATAGATATCACCATGAAACTTGACCCCAGTTGATTACATTAAGGACATTAGGACAATTATTTCTTGACTCACAAGTTTTTTTAAATGTTATGTTTAAATATGCAAATCAGGTATTATCTAATGGTAATTGTTGTTGAATTAAGAAAATATACAGACAAAGTGTAGTAAAATAAACACCTTAATGTGCATTTTGGATGTTTTCTTTCCACTAGTCTGAAAAAAAAGATATGTTGACGAAGGAAAATAGATCAAAATGTTCAAAATTGATTAAATGATGATGCCTGAGGTTGCCTGGGATGACTCACCATCAGGTTCACTAAAAATAATTCTATTAATTATAACTCTATACGCCCGTGCGTTCATATGCACTCAAGAATTCAGGTAACTCCTAGAAACTAGGTTAGCAGTTAACTGGAAAACAAGTTTGCATGCACTGTAACATGTTTAATGCATTTCAACCGTTTTAGAAATACAAAATGCTACTTTCAGCCTTTCAGTGTGTGTGTGTGTGTGTGTGTGTGTGTGTGTGTGTGTGTGTGTGTGTGTGTGTGTGTGTGTGTGTGTGTGTGTGTGTGTGTGTGTGTGTATGTGTATGTGTATGTGTGTGAGTGCTCATGCACTTGTGCCTGATACTGTTCACATGACAAATTGTATGTGAAAACAAATTTTGTGTCATAAGACAATCTTGAGTTTGCCTGAGGATGGTGGCTACTGGGGCCATTACTGTGTCATTTAAGGAGAGCATTTACCCCATTTTATTTTCAGGGTTCTCTTCCAAATGAAGTAACAGTGTGTGCGAGCGTGTGTGCGTGCACAAATGTGTTTGATGAATAGGGTTTGAAACTGACTCATTCAAACTTATAGAGGATATATTTTAAATAGATTTTTTTGATTTCTCCTTTTATTTCCTTGTCTGAAGGAGCCTGATTATACCGATACATGGCCAATACAATTGTCTTTCCACAAGAGTCAAGAAACCAGGTTTTTTTAATATCCTTCCCCAATTACATTTATGGAATCAGCTTACTGGACAAAGCTAAGCATAACATAATTACTTTAGTGCATGTGAATGCATTGATTGTGCAGTTGATTGTTATAGACGCGATCAAGTAATATGTGGTAGAAAACTGTGGGGTTGTAATCCATGAAACAACCATTAAAGTGAAGTGTTAAACACATTTCAACACAATTATGCTATGACCCACAAAATTACTGTGTCATTTCTGTGAAGAAATTATTTTTTAAAGAACTGGAAGAAAATAGATATTCTAGTGAAAAGTCAGCTCACAGGCACACCAGAAAAAAAAGGCAAAACTCATTTGAGTAATACTTTTGCCTTCTTCCATCCTTCTTAAGGAAATATATATGCTTTATCATGACACCTCCCACTGAGAACACACATGAATTCAGGAGGGAGCGTAAATATTACACAGTTGGAGTTCTTTAATAAATGGAGAAAGTTAATTATTTGAAGACAACAATATCATAAAGCATAAGTTGTGTCCACTGGAGCACACCTGACGACAAAAACAATCTGCCTATGCCTATAATGCCTATCAGTCCTGGGGCTAAAGAACCTCGTCCTGTTACAACTGATATTGGAAACGCCTCAGTTGGGTTTTTGACTGGATACGCAGCTGTAACACAGAGAGAAATGAAAATGTGTCAGGCTGTGATGTGGAAGAAACGCTGCTCATGTCATCACTAGAATCACCATCTGTCAGACAAGATAACAATGACAGGTAAGCACTGGTATGACTTTCAAAGTAGCATACATATAGTGTATTGTACACTTTACATATTGTCAATGATATCAATTATTTTTCTATTATTTTCATTTTCTGTGTGTAGTTGAAGCATCATTTATAATATATATATCAAACAGATGTCACCGTCTTTCTCTTAAAAGCCCATGCATGGTAGCTCTGTTCTGCCTGATGTCCTTGTTTGCATCCCTATTTTTCTCCTGACCTTTGATCTTAATCTCCTCCCCTGTGTTATTATGTTGTGTCATTAGTCATGTTATGTGTAGTGTAATCAGAGGGGGCATAAGCAAGGAATGACAGGGGGACAGTGGGAGAGGATTGCAGAAGGAGAGGTTTTTGTCTGAAAGGCATCCACTATCCAGGCAGCATGAGGGTTATCAGCCAAAGTAAACACATAAAATACCCCTTAATGCGGATGCATGTGTAGTGCTCCACAGTGATTGCAGACACACCAACGCATAGACCATTAAAGGTTTATCAGAGGTTTGCAGTGGCTTGGCCAGAGCTGCTCACAAACCGATGAATAGTTTTTTGTGGCATGCATCGTCTGCCTAAATGGCACCCACCTTTCTCCTAGGATAATGGGAAGCAAGTCTTGAGACAAATGTGCTGTTCTCCACTGTAAAGAGAAAACCAACTGAATGAAACCTAAAGAGGCAGCCTACCCAATGGTGTTAGCATCAAGTTGACACCCCCATGGTGATCCTACATCACCACAGATTCCAGATAAGCCCCCAGGTCAGAAACAATAAGGTGAGGACATGACCCCCATTAAATTCCTGCAACACATATGTGTAAGCAGCCCCCATTCTCACTCTCCTGTGTTCGTGCAGATGCTGCCCTCCCAACAGCTTAACGCTCTCGCTGAAGAGGGCTCAGTTTGCAAATGACAGCACCAGCAGAGTTAAATCCCTTTAAATGTCCTGAAATGACTCACACAGAAGGGTTTAATAGAAGTTATATCTGAAAAGGTCGACAACCACCAGACCCGACAGCTGTAATGACCATCAGCACGGCCTTGGTCACATTGGACCTGCAAGTAATCCGTTGTGTTTGTTTTATCCAGCTGTACTGGAGGGATCACATGGGTGGCATTCAAACATGAAGAATAATCCACATACATGGTCTCAGCTAAAGAGTAATTTAACACCAGGCAGAAAAGCCATGTTTCTCTAACCTCTCTGGGTTTCACCTCTGACTACAACCAGTATCAGAATTGGATGTGGCCAGAAATGCACTCTGTTGCACCTGTAACCACAACCAACAGTGTTTTAAGTTTTATTGAAACTGCTGTGTTGGTGTCCATAGCAATGCACCCACACCGGCACAGTCCCTTGCATTTCTTGTGGAAATTACAGTCAGTCTGAGCACAACCCAATGCTGTATTGATATGAGATTAACAGAAATTATGATTTTAAGGTCTTTTTAGGTGTTGTGTGCCAAAATATCAAATAAGTTTGAGGTCTTAATTAACGATGTTCTTATTTAATGTCGCATAGACACAAAATGGACACTGGATTTTCCATTTAGCCTCATACATTTTTGTATTAAACTTTATTTAACCAGGATATTCCCATTGAGATTTAAAATCTCTTTTCCAAGGGAGTCCTGGCCAAGACAGCAGCATAAAACGTACGCAAGTTTCACATTTAAAAACAAAAACAACACAGAACTAAACATGATAAACAACATTACGAATAAAGAAACAGGACAGTGCTCAGAGACAGTACATGTGCTAATTGTATTCAATATTCGTGCTGATGAGGGATTCCAGTTTGAAATTATCCCGTAGTTTATTCCAAGATAAGGGTGCTAAATATTCAAAAGCATTTTCACCAAACACAGTGTTGGTTCGAGGAAATGTTGTTAATGTGCTCTATGGGGACTTTCATTTTACATTTTTTCCTAGAAAACAGCATACTGATACCAAATTGATCGCATCAAAGAAAGCCCTGTTGTGAAATCAGGTATGCTAATTGACAAAGTGGGGTATAAAAGTCCTTAAGGCATCCTATATGATACTTATCAGTTCATGTGATGCAGTAATTTACAGTATGAACCACAATTATGAGTTATTAGGTTAAAGGGGCATGGCATCTGGCCCTCCAAACTCTGCTCCACACTCATTAGCAGCTCATTAGGATAGTGGGGGTTCAAATGAGCTTGCAGAAATATTGGATATGACAATATCCGATCCTTACCCTAAGTACTGCACACGGATGATGCATCGACATCACAGCCTTAAAATCAAATCATCATATCATTAAACTGTGCCTGTAAACGAGCTGTCAGCACATCCGTACGGTTGTGATGTCACAACTATACTATATATATGTATAAATAAGTGCTGTTACAGTCAGCAGTTAACAGCTGCAATGATGATGCAGCGAGCCAAGGAGCATTTTGTCAGCTATAGCTACTCTTTGTAGGGTTACAGGTTATGTTCATACACCAGACTTTGAAGCCAATTTTTCGTAGTGGCCAAACGGTGGGATCACAACTTCTGTGTCAGTCACGTGATGCCCTCTGGCCAAAAGATACTTTTCCCATTGACTTACATGGCGAAATAGACATCTGTAAATCTGTGGATAGATTTCACAGCCCCCACAAAATGACTCGTGTTAATATCAGAATTTGATCCATTTACTCCATAACAACGAAGTGCCACATTAATAAAGCATTATCATCATCATCATCATCATAGCCGTGTCTATAGGAGAAGGTTCATGAGATGCACCTCCAAAGAATTAAAGAGAACCGGTTGATCATTGGTTGATCTAATAGAATTGATATAAATTATGCTTGACATATTATGATGACCGATTCAACCACTTTGCATGTAATGACTTGAGAAAATCAACACTAGTTTCACTGTGGACAGGAACTCTTTCTAACAAGGGGGAGAACCTAAAGCTGAGCTACGGACAAATAAAGTACTGTGTGTATTTTCTAACCTTGGACTGATAATACTCTCCCTGGGGTGCACTATGACATTCAATGTTTCACTGAAAGTGCATTTGAGTGAGTCAGTGCAGTTTGGCTGCTCTGCACTCACTACCACTCTCCATTACCATAATGATGACTCAGTTCTGTTCTCTCCCACCTCGTCCTGTCCAATCCTGTCTCAGCCCTCTGCTCTCATGCCTTATCCTCTCCTGTCTCTCCTTCCACTGACCTGTCCTTCATCACCTTGTCCTGTCGTCTCCTATTCTTAGACTGTTCTGTCATCCTTTTACCGCTCCTCTCGTCTTCCCAAATCGCTTCTGTTCCTGCAGTTATTCACTTCCTCAGTTTGCTGAGACAACATCCCATAGCTGTCTATTATAGTTTTTCTATTGCAGTTGGATAAAAGGACTTGAATCGTGATGCTCTTCTAAGGTACCACAATTTCATCTGTCCTTATTAACATGCACACTGATTAGTTAAACTGAGTAGATGGATGCTGGCCAAGCTGATCTACCTTCAGCCAGGTCTCTGTTTCCTCACCCCTCCCAGCAATTGGAGCTCATGTGCCGAGGCTGAAAATAGAATCTGCTGCATCATATTCCTAGTCCTCTTGGTAAATTACCTATGGCTTAACATAGCCTACTGCTGTGAGTGCTTGTCGGAGTGAAACTGTCCTGGATTTGACTAAGGTTTTTCCAGAGGGACAGAAATAGATTGATAGATATATAGATAGATGATAAACATAATTTAAATATACATTATTTGAATATATATATATATATATATATATATATATCTTTAAAATAATCATCCAGTGTCAAAATACTACCAGGATGATTAGTGTGAGTAAATATATAAATAAATAAAAAGGGAATTTAATTTTGGGATGTTTCCTGACAGGGCTTAAAGACTGTTAGATGGCAGCATCTGATACACTGACTGTCAAACTGAAAGGATAATGGGTTTAAATCAAGGGCACAAAAAGGCAGACTCAGCCTTCTGTGGACCATTTAGGTCATATCTAGCACCAAAGCAGGCAATGTAATACCATGCAATAAGCCTGTGAATGTTCTCATTCGCCCAGGTCATCGTTATCCTCAAAGCAAAGCAAACCAGTCCCAGCCTGGTCAGATGTGACATGAACTGATGAAGCCTCTTGGATAAGAGGTGAAACGTCTTCCTAGACAAACAACCAGTCCAGTTGCTTTTGACTGAAATTGCTTTGAGGATAATACCATGCAATATGTTGAACCTAATGTGGGTTTGATAATTTAACCAACTACACCCAGTAGGCAATTTGTTAATGTTTAGGCAAAACTGACAGAGGGTTTGGACTCTGTGGCCCATGTAGCAGCTTTAATTGGATATAATGGACCCCCTCGGTTGTGTGCACATTGTGCCGCTCACACAGCCCATGTATTTCAGACATTAGGCTACTGATATTTCAGAGCCATGGTCAGGGCCATAGATTCTAGCTTGCACAAACATCCATCAGATAAAGGAGTGAGTCAGTCAGACTAGATTTAAATATTCAACTAAACAACCCCCCTGCCCTTGCACTCATGCAGATGGAGAGCAGGGATGAAAGGTTAACAAGGGGCACTTTGTTAATTTTTCTAACAAGGGGGATGGCATCGCCCTACACATCACTAACTGACTAAACACACTAACGACTCGATAATGAAAAAAAATATATATGTTTTTTGTTAGAAACCTGCATATCAAAGTCAAGGTAAAACTCTGAAATGGCAAGATTTTCAAAGGCAATCATCTTAAGTTTTAAGCATGTATTTATAATTCAAGAACTACTGTGATACTAAGGCTAGTTAAAGAGAACATTCAAAGAAGCCCTTCTGACAAAAACTAAGCAATGCAGCCTAAGGAAACAGAAAAGCATGCTTCAGTACAATTTATTAAGAAAACAACTATGCAAGACTATCAATGGAAAACAAGTTAAAGGATGGATAACATGGGTATAGTGCATGAGAGGTTAAACCTTGCAAGGGTTATAAACCATCTAATGTTTGTATACATATCCTTCCCCATAGAGTATAGATCCCTCATCATCAGACAGTCAGAAAGCAGACATTTAATCATTAAACCTCGTTAAGTCAGACATTATTAATCAGACTCTCCAATGATCAGTGGGTTGATATGTAATTACTTTCTTACATCTAATCAACACATTGACTAACTCCACTGTGTTATCAGTCAGAACATGGATCTCTACATTATTAAAGTTAAACGTGGTATCGACTCACAGTTTCGTTTATGCCCTCTTTTCTATAAGGCTTATCATGTGTAATCTGATGATATTGCTGTGTCTGTACCCATTGCATTGTAAAAGGTTAGGTGAACCAAAGACAGCACCTTATTTCCTGCTTTATAACCAATCATTAAGATGAGAGAACAGACCTTTTAAAAAGGTAAAAGTTCAGCAGTAGCTGTGATTCAGTATATGACAAAAATGTTGTTTAGCACTTACCTGGCCAAGGCTTTGGTAGTTATTTTCAGTAAATACTTGACATTTTAATAGATGTCGAAATCTGACAGTCTAATCATCAACATTATCGTTTCCTTAATGGTTTTACCACAAATGCTGTCCACCGTGTCCAGCTCAGTGACAACCTAATGGTGTAAGCTGTCTCTTAAAGTGCCATTAAGTGGTACTTTTGACATCAACATTAAATGCAAGGGCTCCCTTTAATGTCAAAGGGTTGCTATAGCGATGCAGATTCCACTGAGAATCAACACTTCAAACTGCAGCGCTAAAACAGCTTACAGATCATTGTTGGTAGCCAGCAACCAATTGTTATGTTTCCAGAAGTCCAGCATGACACCACTGAGAATTTAAAGGTAGTTTTTCACCACTTGTTGTGCTATGGAGCAGTGTTTTTATGAGCTTTGTTAGTATGTCATGCTCGTGACACTCAGGATGTGTAACTGGGCATTTGTAAAAAGAAAAGAAATTATTGGATGTTTATTTATTGTTATGTATTATTTATATCTTATGCCTCATTGCTTTGGTTTTGTTTAGGAGTCTGTCTACTTAATTAATAATATTAATTAATAAATAAATGCAACTTTAAGTGAACAATGTACCCGTAACTGCTGTGCTGTGGGAAGTAAATGCCTTAAAAAGACTATTACATGATATTAAATCATTGTTGCATGGCAGTCTAATTCTGCCGACATTGAACTAACCCGCTGGTTTAATTAAAGTGCGTGGCAGCCATTATAATGCTGTCTCTGTATACCGATCTTTGATCTGACAGTCCAAAAGGATTACTACAATATCAAAGAAACATTTTTTACAGGGTCATTCCACAAAGTCAATGGCTAGCAATCCCATAATCTAACCCAGTAACTGCTGGCAACATGTTTGCCATGCAGCCCTAGCTCAGAACCCCCACTGTGAGGCTCCAGGTTTCATCTTATCATGTACTAACCTGTATGATTCACTTATGATCAAAGCTTGGAGTTTTAACCATCTTGTGGACTTACAAGGAAAGTGCCCAAGGAACCCTTGCATCTATATGTGATAGGGTCACAGTGTCTGTCTTCGGTTTCCTTTGTCTTTATTAGATTAGCTTATCTGTATCTGAGATGTGGAGAATATCAGATACGAGCTCTGTGACTGCAAAATCTAATTTAGTAGGTGAGTAATGTAGTTGTTAGTCAATTCTTTCAATTCAAGATTTTGTGATTTAATGTTATTACTCCGCTCATTTCAAGTTTGGTTTTACCGTCAGGTTTTAAAACATTTATACACTCCAAAATGCAGATGTTCCACTCAGTCGCATTAAACAGCTTATAATCAAAAGCAAGTCTCTCCAGATCTCTCACGACTGTGTCATTCAGGGATGCACAGCAGCCCTGCATCCTTGAACTCCTCTGTGGAAGGCTTGAGATTCTCTTGATGAGCCTCTGTAGTGATTGTCCACATTTATTTGATCTGGTGGACATTAACAGTCCCAGCAGAGCGCTCTCTCTCTCTCTCTCTCTCTCTCTCTCTCTCTCTCTCTCTCTCTCTCTCTCTCTCTCTCTCTCTCTCTCTCTCTCTCTCTTCTTTCTTTCTCTCTCTCTTTCTTTCTTTCTCTCTCTCTCTCTCTCTCTCTGTGTGTGTGCATGCATACATTTGTGGTGCTACAGATGCTGGCAGACGGTGTTTGTCAGTCTCCATGTCACCAGAGCATCTGCCTGCACACTCCTCTAGGCACTGTGGTTCAATCTACCACAGCTGGTTATTACAGCAAAACGAGGAGAGCGAGCTTGCATCTTCAGGCTTCAACAGGCTCCTGAAGCCTCAGTGGTTCGACGCCTGTGGCTTCACAGCTAAAGAGCATATTTCAATTCTTTCTTTCATATCAGACTTGCCCTGTAACAAAAATTTCGTGTGGCTGACATTCTTCATTTTTCTCAGGATGAATGCAAGATTCTGAGCATATGAGCTGATTAAATCGCAGTGTTTTGGGATTTACAGCATCGGGACAATACATTTATAGGGTCTGATCAACTATGACACAAAGATAGGTACACAAACATTTTTCTGTGTGATTATTTACCTTTTAACATTTTGTTCCAAGTGAGTTATATAGCCTGTTTGGCACTGTTCTGAAAGAAGATTTGCATGCACCGCGAACACACCAATAAGCTCTAGTTTGATCAGCAAATGACCATAAACCTATGACAAAAACTGATCTCTCAATAAGGCTCAGTTTCCAGAAATGTGTTATTATGGGCAAATGATTAAAATGTGCTCAGTTATCTCAACAATCATTCATCATCTTGTATCAACAGTAGATAGACATTTCTTCTGGAGGCCTATTTTTTTTTTAATCCACAGTGATCCATTTCCCTACAAACATGCTTAGAGCAAGAAATGCATTTTTGCCACATTTCACCCGATGGACAAGCAAATCATTTCTCTGACTTTTATTTTCAAAGTGATTAAATGAGCCATGCACGCTTCCCTCTGCATGGTGTAATTTAAATTTTCAATATCATAGACAGCCGCATACGTCAAGCTGTCAAAATGTCAAATATAACCTTCCGAGGGAATATATAAAATAAGACCGGCTGGGAGAGATTACAGAACATTCAAGTGTTTCATCATTGGCTATTAGTTAAACTGTGTGACAGGTTTAATTTGTGATAGCAAAACAACAACAATTGGTATAACAATGGGATGGACTAGTGTGAGACAAATCAATGTTTCTGTCACAGGCTACATTAGAAACTACACGTATTGGGTGATGAACTTTAAAAAGGTTGCTGTCAAAGCTCATAATTGCTACTAACATGAGCCAGGCAGATAACATGCTAATGAAAGCGCTCCAGATGACCCTTTGTCTTGTCGTGCCCTGTATAATGCAGATAAGGGGATGTCTATATTATTTGTGTTGTTAACATGAGGCGGACACAAAAGGCATAGATTTGTTCTTGGTTGCAGTACTAGGTTGGGCTTAAATATACAAGTGAGTGGCAGTATGGAGCAGAGCTATTGATCACTCAGATTTTTCCAAACTAAAGTGATAGAATGATCTTCTAGTGTTACAGGTGAAAGCAGGCATGTACAGCTAGATTTTAGTCTAGCTTCTTTCATGAAGGAGCCCAAGCTTTTGCCAATATAGAACAAAGACTTATAGATGACAGGGCCCTCCATCTTAGAGTACAAGAATGTTTGTTCTTCGGCTTTGTCTGAAATCTGGGTGTTCACAAAGCTAGAAGACAAAGTGCGGCTCAGAAAACAGTCCCGCCTGACACTAGCCTGCCTGTGATGTTGTTTTAAGCTCATTTCTTTGAGGTTCAGATGGCACAGCAGGGAAATGCAAATGTACCCAGAAGATTTCTCCCTGTCAGACTTGGGAAAAACTGGAGTTAATTTTATTTATCGTACTTCATGTGTCAACATATAATTGTCCGACTTTTGTAGGAGCTGTGACTGAGGCCATTTTTCTTAATTCCCGCCCCACAAGTTTATGCAATAGGCTAATACATTGCAAGGGCAATATTTGGAAAGCAAAATGAGGCTGGAGAGAGCATAATCACAGTTTAATTTCCATTTGGTTCTAAGCAATTAAACCAAATGATGTGAGGGAAATAAATTCAATCCAATGATTACATTCAGTGCAGCAAATCAATGACACTTGATGCCATACAAATATTAGCTTAAAATATATTTATTGTATTTCTTTATTTCTGTTTTGATTTGTGCCAAGTGAATCTTAATTTGTTCTAAGTATTTGTAACAGTACCACATCATTATTGATGATTCAATTTGAATTTGATTAATTCAAAGACTATAGACCCCCCAAAGCTGTAAACATAAGCCTTCTAAATGTGTCCAAGTTTGATTCCTGTTGCAGTGAATGTGAAGGACATCAGCTGACAGGAAGATAACAAGGACCAAGGCTGTTGCCTAGCAATGAAATTCCATTAAAAAGGTCTATTGACTGTAGTGTTATTCACACATTGCTCTAAATACATTACAGTAATTGCGTTAATAATGTCTGACTCTTTAGATATTAACATAGTTAATGCTGCAATGAGTAGTTTTATTGATATAAACATTTGTTTAGTTAATGAACATGTCAGACACAAATTCATTTGTATAGCACCATATCATATAAAAGCAGTTCAAATGATTTCTCTCTCTCTCTCTCTCTCTCTCTCTCTCTCTCTCTCTCTCTCTCTCTCTCTCTCTCTCTCTCTCTCTCTCTCTCTCTCTCTCTCTCTCTCTCTCTCTCTCTCTCTCTCTCTCTCTCTCTCTCTCTCTCTCCCTCTCTCTCTTTCTTTATGTGTTCATGTGTGTTGCTCTTGTCCTCCTCACCTGGTCCAGATGGCTGGAAAAGGACAGAACGCTCTTCCTGTCACCTCTGTGTGATATCCAATCAGGATGTCTGTTGTTGCAACTCTTGGTCATTAGAGAGATTTTGCAGCACTGATCCCACAAATAAAACATCTACGCATTCCAACAGCCGTTTGTTATTGTATTGTCATACTGTATTATTATCACTGCGTAATATTCTGTGAACATCATGTTGTTGTTTGGACTATTGCTTCTGTGGAAGTTGTACATATCCACAAGGACATAGAACTGGGGACAAAACATATATATTCTACAAAGGACACAACTAGTTACCCTGCATGTCAAAGTAAATGGAAAAACGGAGGACTCGGGTTGTTTGATTGGCGGTGCCTCTTAATTCACCGTCTGTTTGATGGACAGATCAGCATGCGTGATCAGCAAATAAACCGATACACATCGGGTTAAGAAAAACTGCGACTACCCAAGCGAAGCACTCCATTCATGAGATTACTCGTCAATGTCAAGCATGTGTAAAGTCAGAAAACCAGGACCTCACAAGCTGGTTTAGTCAATTAAACTCAATGTCAAGCTCAAAACCTGTTAAAAAAATCCACAACGTGGCAAAGACTTTTGATTTGGCTTTTTTTCTTTGCTTGAAGAAAACAGCACAGCATTCTGCCTGTGAGAAAACATCAAATACATTATAGAGTATATTGCCAATTTATAGCATGTTGATACCTGTTGATGTGTAAAAGGCCAGCTTAGGTAAGACATTTCTTTTTCCTGAATGTCAGGAAACTGCCAGGTAGAGCTTACTCACCTTCCATTCTCATCTGCTCCGACAGCCACAGTAATTGTCCCATTTGCCTTTTCATTGCCCTCTCCTAAATGTGCCCCAAATCTGAAAATTGATTTGGAACCTTTTGGTTTGCTGCTTTTCATTATCAGCCTTGCCAGTTCACGCTGCTAAGAGACGCTGGCACATTATCAAAGTAAGTACCCACTCTTCACGTCTCCCCCACCCCTCCGCTAATCTGCTTATCAGCCACTGATAGCATGAGCTTGAATGGGCTCCACTAATGGCAGCTACTCAAATAATGGTCTTTTCTGAAGAGTAACACTCCGAAATATGTTGCACCAAATGAAGCATGCAAGAATGTACTGTATGCATCTGCCTTGAGCATTCAGATGATTTCGTTCATTTTCATTTATTACATTTCGGTGCTGGGCCCATTTTATTAAACAAAAACATAAAGTCAGTATTGTGAGTATTAGACCTGTGTTATAAACCTTGCCCTTTGATTCAGTGCACAGTGAATTTTATTTGATCTGTGGGAGGCAGAAGCACAGAATGACAAATATCAATATGAGGGTTATGACTCTTCCTTTAGTGTGTCCTTACTGATACTGAACCAGCAGTCAGGAATATAACTTCACATCACAGCCCAAAATAGACTCCTCTCACTGTGCTGATTATTATAATAATCAAATAAGACATGGTGGTGGTTTGATGATCCCCGTTGTGTTAATTAGCTATATAAATTAGTTAAACAAAATGTGATCTGATCAGTTCCACCTCCAATAATACGTACTACTAAATGTAAGAAAAATATCTGACTTTCTTTCCTGAGATCAAAGGCTTTCTAGAGAGTCCACAAATCTTTCTTTGTGGCTACATACTATATGAGTGGCAGTAAATTTCCAGTGTCTACAATTTTGTAATCGAGCACAACAATATAATGCCAGTGCTTCCATCTAAACCCAGTACGCCATATGGGAAGCATGACAGCCAAGCAGCCCACTACAAGCCAACAGTCAGTAAGATTTAAGTTTTAACCACACGGAGAGACAGACTTGTCTAATTGAAGATTTATTAAGTGTCCTGAAATATACAGCATCGTCTGTGGAGGTACAGTAAATGCCAAAGATGAGAAGTTATATTCTAGGTTTTTAGCATTGTCAATATATTCCAAGGAAAGACCAAAACCTACAACGAATTGATTTTACAAACACATATTTTCTTGTGTATCCAAAGTCTGATGTTATTCCTCTGTGCCATAGAGCTCTGTTGTTGCAAACTATTCAATGCACATCAATGAGCCAAGCTGTTGGATTATGAGGAGCAAAGGCACTGTAGTTTATTTTGAGTCGATACACATGCACAATCCTGCTGCCACAAATTCTCTAGAACACAAAATGCATGTTAATCCACTGCTGAATATAGTCCCCAAAATATTGTTTACTCCCGTTTAAGTAAAGTTAGCTAAAAACTACAGTGGCCAGCTGTTTTGGGAAAATACTGAGACTGAATATGTGTGACCTGTTTTCAAGATGTACAGTGAATTGACTTGGACATTGTTGATTCTGGTCTTTTCATGGGATTTACTGACATTGAACAAAAGTTGATGAATGTTAACCATCTGAAAGTTTTGCCATACAGAGAAAACAATATACAGAAGCTCTGCAAATAATATCAAGGTTAAAGTCGCAGTCGGCAACATTTGTTTGATCATATTCACTGAAGCCGACACTATGCTCTGATAGAACAACATAAATCATCCGTATTTAGAAAAAAAATGTGCCTCTATGTGCACCTAGAGCCTGTTGTTTCTTTTGCAAAACTCCACTGCGCCCGCATCATCCTGTCCACTGTCCACAGATTCCCCCTTCGCGTATATTACAATATCACAGGCACACGCCTAAAGCTAGGCATATGCTAAATGACGTTAGCAGTTGCTATCTAAGTAAGCTAGCCAGCTTCCTCTATGTAGCGTGTACCCCAGGCTGTTTATTGATGAGGGAAGACACAGGTGCGCTCACAGGAATCTGGTGCACATGCACTGACGAGAACTCAATGGGAGGGAGCAAAATTTGACTGAGTCAACTCGATCTGCCAGACTTGTCGATTGCAGCTTTGATGTGATAGTGTGACTTTGAGATATTGTTGCCTATCTGCTTATACTGTAACATTTTGGTTATTATTCAGAATGAATAACTTTTGACTTCACAGATACAAAGCATGACAAGCACAAATACTCACTTGTCTATGATGGGAATTTGCCTTACATATAGATAATTAGGAACTTTAGTTGTTGATGTCCACATGCATATTTGTAGAACTCATTATCAAATACCGGTATACAGTATATGAATAGTTAAAACAGTTAATTTATTTTGTGCAACATGTCATCATGCATGGGGATGTGTAATTAAGGCAGAGCTTTTTTTCTGTGAGTAAAATACCATAAATACCTCAGAAATCCAAGTTCGGCTCCTGAGTTGTATAGGACTCATTAGATGTGGCTCAACCAGCTTCATTCCCTTCATTTGATTTACAATGGCCAATCTCTGTTTGTTGAATTTGCCTACATGATAGTGCTGTCAGATATAACCAAGATAAAGCGTTGGTGCTGTGTCGCGCATATCAATAAGGCTTCACTCTGTGTCCTTACGGCTAAATCTTATTTCTTTATATACCCAGCCTTTGGATTTATCCCCCTGCTTCTCTTCTTTCTCGATACAGAAGTTGGATTGGATGAGGAACTAATGAGAGATATTAGAAAAGTTAAAACACATGAATCATTTATCCAAGTCTAGGTTCACTTCAGTTCCTCTGTGATCTCTTTGATTGTATTCTTTTTTTTTTATTGGTTACTAGTGTGATGCATTTACTAGGGGTGCAACAGATCACAAAACTCACCGTTTCGCATCGTGTCATGATTTCTAAGTCACAAATTGGATCATTTTTCAGATGCGTTACAACACAAAAAGGCAAAGTTAACAAGACAAATTTAACTTTGCATTCAATTTCTTTTGCTATTTTATTTTAAACATGAACACTGAATATAGTATTCCCCCGCCACATGGATTGATTCGCATAATTCACATTTGCTCAGCATATCCATCTGGGAACTCTCCATTGGAGATCTTTTGGGAAGAGGCAGCAATACTGGTGTACTGATCTGTCTATCGCCACCTATGTTGGTGATAGACAAGCCAAATCAACCAATCAGATCAACGAAGCGTATGACTTTTCAACAGAGCATCGAGGCAAAGTAAACAACATGTCGGTCAAGAATATTTTTTCTGTTTGTGTAACATGAATTTACGGATAAATGGCACAATTATAGATAGCTGCTCTCATCTCATCCGTGGAAGCCGCCGTTGTTTACACTGAACAGTCGCTTCTCGTTGCGTCACACTTTGAGCCCCCTCAAAACACTGATCGGTTCGGTCGCTTGGCCAAATTTTCTCTCGCAAGATCAGGATGGTCCTATGAATATAGGACAGTAATACAAAAAATATTTGTCTTAATATATAATCAACTTAGGATGGCAACTTTATGGTAGGACATCGTTGGTGCATTATAGAGAGGGTATACATTTTGTAGCAGACCAAAGACTGCAGAAAATACAGTCTGAAAGAATATGTGTGTAACCTTTGCTGGGGAAAAAAGATCATCAAAGAAACATCTTCATATTTACCAACGTTACTAGTTATGATCTGAAATATGTGCAAAATGAAACAGTTAAACAGGAGATCGGCTGTGCGTTTGAAAGAGGGGATACATACAGTAGCAGATCAGCTACCTGAAATCTTCAACCCTTCCTCTAACTTGAATTAATAATAATAATAATACTGTTTTAATATAATAATTTGGCTGACTGGCCTTCAAATCCGTTACAAATCATTGTTTAAAGAAAATTATATGGTTAAGATTTGATGTTTAGGCTCAAAAACGACTAGGTTAGTTGAACAGAAAGATCATGGTTAGGGTTAAAATAAGTACTTAGTTAACGTTAATGAAACATTGTGGTTGAGGTTTTAATGACTTATTTTTTAAGGTTAGGGGCCCTTCGCCACCATGGTTACAATAATAAACACATAGATAAGGGTAGGCAGGGGTCAAATTAAAGTGGTAATGGGTACCTAGGCTACTCTTTGTGTGGGGCCACCTTTTACTCATTATGCTTTACCAGAACAAACACACTTGGGGGGCAGTGGCATACACACAAATTGAGACAGCCTTTACTATAAACAGTAATGCTAGAGAAAGAGTCATTCAAAGTACACCTGCAAGTTGGTAATACCTTTTAGTTTTCTAAAGCAACATTTGAAACATCTGCAGCAGTACAGAACCCCCTGTTTTGTTGTCAATTTGTGTGTGGCTCCACTATCATACTTTAATGTTGTAGCCAACAACTGCAGTTTGGATGTTTCATAATCTCAGTGTTTTGTGTCATAGTGGCATATTTGTGTGTTTCCTCTCTGCTCGCTCTTATTTCAGGTGCCGTCCTCCCCTGCCTGGCAGCTGCAGCGAGTGGTGGCACGCAGGTGGGGCTCATTACCAATCAGCATCTGCAGTATAAGAAGTTGGAGAGAGCTTCAGCTTCATGCTGTGTGTGTAGCTTAAGTGGGCAGCCTACTGGGGTTAGTCATTTTGACTCAAATATGTTTGATTCCACAATCACATGTTGTGATTAACAGCCTGTGTATCTTGAGTAGAGCTATGCTTGCTCCCTGTTTAGAAAGAATTCTCGCTTATTGTTGTTCTGAGACCTTGTGAATGTCCTTTTACTTTTTTATTATCGTTAATAAATCCTTGTTTTTTGTACATTTTTTGTACGTCTTGGGTGGCACTTAGTCAACGGTGCCCTTTTGCAAAATAGATAGCGGAGATGGTGTAAGTGGTCTGGCCGGATGTCAGGCTTAATCCCGGCACTGTACGTTCAGTGAGCCAGACTAAGCTGATGTTTTATGATGTGCACATAGCCTCTTGTACATATGAAAGTGGTTTTCATTAAAGAGCAACAAACCTGCAAACCAAAATCTGTGGCAACATCACCAGCCACTAGATGGACCATTCTCTAACTGCCATCAGCAGTTGATAATACAGTTTTCACAGATTTGGGTTTGGTGTTTGGCTACTTTGTAACTATTCCCTCCCTGTCAATTTGTCTTTTCATAGTTTGCGCTATGAAGATTTGTTATGTTTTATTCCAAACCACTTGCCTAACAGATTATGAATTCCCAGTATTAAATTAGATGACATCTTTGAACGTTCACATTTTTAAGTGATTATCATGATATCCTTGCGTAGCAACTACACACAGATTAAGGTATTTTTCATTCAGCAAGCTGATCATACAGCTAAATCTACTTTGTACAGAGTGAGATAATATTGAAATGTAAATGTTAAATGTGGAAAGAATGTTAGTAAAACATATTTCAATGTTTTGCTGCGATAAGTTCAAATGAAATAACAATCACACTTAGCATGGGATGGAAAACTACTTACTGTCAAGATTGTTGTCCTATTTAAATGTTCAAGACTGGGTCTTGGCATGGGATGGGACTCAAATCTGAGCCTGAAATGTTAGTGAACATGTTGCATGCCAATCCACCACCCTGACCTCCACAACTTTACCTCCTGCACTACATACAATTCACTGCAGCATCATCCAGTATAAAAACATTAATCCCGTGGAGACTAGACCAATGCCTCATGCCTTATGTGTTTGACTTATTTATTATTGGTCATTACTAACTAGTTACTTTCATTGTTGTTTTTTTTATCTTAAACAGATTCTGTAATCCAGATTTAACTGAATCGTATCATATCAATTGGGAAAGGAAGCGAATTCTGAAGAAGACGGATGCACTGACAGGAGTGATGGAAGTTATGTGTTTACCGGCAAGCTGTATTACCAGCACCAGTGACACTTTCATTAGAGTAACAGGAGGTTGTCTTAAATGGAGTGTCACATCACTATGTGTGTGTGTGTGCGTGTGGGGGGGGGATTGGTATGAGCTAATTTTTTTGGTGTGAGTTGCCCAGCCTTCTCTGGGATATAGTGGAACAATAAAATCTCAGCTTACGGGGAAAGTGCTAAACAATATATTTAAAACACAGCAGTGTCTCTTTCCAGAAATCATAACCCAGTTATTTAAGGCAATCCACAGACCTTGGTGTGAGTAGTTTCATATTCGGTTTCCTTTGTAGTGAAATACACTAGCTAACCATATGATCATGCAGCAGAAAGTGTACTCCAGAGGTTTTACTCATGCTAGTGAGAGGTGTAAACATTAATGGCTTCCTCCTCAGCTGACCTGGGGCCTGTTTCACAAAGCAGGTTCAAAAAACTCTGAGTCTAACCCGGAACTCTGAGTTGATCTACTCTGAGATAGGAAACTCTGAGTTTTCGGTTCCAGAACAGCAGATTTGCGTTAGGTTGATCAACTCAGAGTAGTTTGACCTGGAGTTAAGCGCGTGCACCACAAGTAAAAAAAGACAGCATCAATGGAGCCCTGATTCGACGAGTCACCATGGCAACGGGGAAGCGAAGGGCTACGCTACAACTGGAATTGGAAATATTAATGCGCTCATACGGAGAGTTTGAGCAGGTTTACACCGCTGCAGCAGCAAAAGAGAGGGAGACGGTGCTGGAGGACATTGCTGCTCGGGTCAGTGCGTAAGTTTAAATGTAGTCCAGTTGCAATCACAGTAATATCACAGGGGGAACTGCTTGAGTGGGAGCCTATTCATTTATTTCATTTAAGTGCAACCCCGCGGGGGAGAAGCGCAGCTTAAGATGAAACATAAAAACATTTTTCAAACAGGTAAAACCTCAGCACAGTCTCATGGTGACGCCTCATTTTGAGCAGGTTTTACATCGTAAAGTAAATATTACCGTAAGTGGCTGTTTTTTATACAACATATCAATGTTGTATAAAAAACTCCCATTTGCAAAAAAAAACGCAGCGCAACACACAATATCTGCTGTGATATGAAAGCATGTCTGGTTGTTAATGTTGGAAATGTAAGGAGGGATGAGATGGACTGTGACATGAAACGGTGTTGTGCGTATTCAGCCCCCTCGCATTATGGGCGATATTCTGGATCAGAAGGCTATACAGTATAGGAGTAGTTAATATACCGGTAACCAAACTAAAAGCACACACTTTTGAACCTATGAATTGCAAGAAAAGCTGGAATTATATTTAGAAACGCTGAGTCAAATACATTCAACTTGCTCAAAAGATCCATTTCATTCATTTTGTAATTATGGCAGCAGCATATTAAGGACGTCTATGCGCGGTCTGATAATCATCTCCCGACGAATATTTAATTCTCTTTGCGAAATGCGTCACCTTCATTCACGGGATCGTTATCAAAATGACACGCCATGGTAGTGTAAATATTCACCACCTAATATAACTTCTAATGTAGGCCTACTGAATGACTTTTATACGTTGTATACAAAAACTCCCGTTTGCAAAAAAACGCAGCGCAACACAGAATATCTGCTGTGACATGAAACGGTACCGCTCAAACAGAGAATTGCCTGGAAATGCAAGAACATCTATAATCAATAGTCTGATAATCATCTCCCGACGAATATATAATTATCTGCGCAGTAATGCTGCAGCTTCATCCACGGGATTGTTATCAGAAGGACACGCCATGGTAGTGAAATAGTCGCCACCTAATATAACTTCTAATGACTGATGTTTGCAGTGATTTTCTGAAAAAACAGACGGAACTATAGCAGAACTATACTTCGCCAAAACTCGCCCGCTGACTGAATGAATGAGGAAATGAAACACCGTGTGTGGCTGAAAGAGGGCGGAGACAGAGAGAAACTCAAGGTTTTCTGAGAAAAACCTGGTCCCGACCAGGTTAGTTTCAGAGAGCATGTTACCATGGTAACTGACCGAGAGTTTAAGTTACCTCCCTTTGTGAAACAGGCTAGAGTTACCCCTCTGTCTCTGGTTTGAGTTACCTCCCTTTGTGAAACGGAAAACTCAGAGTTTCCCTCATTTCAGGGTTAACATACTCAGAGTTTTCACTAAACCTGCTTTGTGAAACAGGCCCCTGTAATGTTAGCTAGCTCAGATGAGCTGGCAGTATCAGTTTGCTATGAACTAGTCTCCACAAGCTAGCAATGCCGGAACACAAGGGACTTCTGTGCCGTTATATGGATGGCGGGTGTACTTTTGTAGAAAGAAAGTAGTTCCTCCATGAAACTGCTCACAACCACCATCAGGGGCCTGTTTCACAAAGCAGGTTTAGTGAAAACTCTGAGTATGTTAACCCTGAAATGAGGGAAACTCTGAGTTTTCCGTTTCACAAAGGGAGGTAACTCAAACCAGAGACAGAGGGGTAACTCTAGCCTGTTTCACAAAGGGAGGTAACTTAAACTCTCGGTCAGTTACCATGGTAACATGCTCTCTGAAACTAACCTGGTCGGGACCAGGTTTTTCTCAGCAAACCTTGAGTTTCTCTCTGTCTCCGCCCTCTTTCAGCCACACACGGTGTTTCATTTCCTCATTCATTCAGTCAGCAGGCGAGTTTTGGCGAAGTATAGTTCTGCTATAGTTCCGTCTGTTTTTTCAGAAAATCACTGCAAAAATCAGTCATTAGAAGTTATATTAGGTGGCGACTATTTCACTACCATGGCGTGTCCTTCTGATAACAATCCCGTGGATGAAGCTGCAGCATTACTGCGCAGATGATTATATATTCGTCGGGAGATGATTATCAGACTATTGATTATAGATGTTCTTGCATTTCCAGGCAATTCTCTGTTTGAGCGGTACCGTTTCATGTCACAGCAGATATTCTGTGTTGCGCTGCGTTTTTTTGCAAACGGGAGTTTTTGTATACAACGTATAAAAGTCATTCAGTAGGCCTACATTAAAAGTTATATTAGGTGGTGAATATTTACACTACCATGGCGTGTCATTTTGATAACGATCCCGTGAATGAAGGTGACGCATTTCGCAAAGAGAATTAAATATTGGTCGGGAGATGATTATCAGACCGCGCATAGACGTCCTTAATATGCTGCAGCCATAATTACAAAATGAATGAAATGGATCTTTTGAGCAAGTTGAATGTATTTGACTTAGCGTTTCTAAATATAATTCCAGCTTTTCTTGCAATTCATAGGTTCAAAAGTGTGTGCTTTTAATTGGGTTACCGGTATATTAACTACTCCTATACAGCCTTCTGATCCAGAATATCACCTATAATGCGAGGGGGCTGAATAAAACACCGTTTCATGTCACAGTCCATCTCACCCCTCCTTACATTTCCAACATTAACAACCAGTCATGCTCTCATATCACAGCAGATATTCTGTGTTGCGCTGCGTTTTTTTTGCAAATGGGAGTTTTTTATACATTGATATGTTGTATAAAAAACAGCCACTTACGGTAATATTTACTTTACGATGTAAAACCTGCTCAAAATGAGGCGTCACCATGAGACTGTGCAGAGGTTTTACCTGTTTGAAAAATGTTTTTATGTTTCATCTTAAGCTGCGCTTCTCCCCCGTGGGAATGCACTTAAATGAAATAAATGAATAGGCTCCCACTCATGCAGTTCCCCCTGTGATATTACTGTGATTGCAACTGGACTACATTTAAACTTATGCACTGACCCGAGCCGCAATGTTCTCCTGCACCATCTCCCTCTCTTTTGCTGCTGCAGCGGTGTAAACCTGCTCAAACTCACCGTATGAGCGCATTAATATTTCCATTTCCAGTTGTAGCGTAGCCCTTCGCTTCCCCGTTGCCATGGTGACTCGTCGAATCAGGGCTCCATTGATGCTGTCTTTTTTTACTTGTGGTGCACGCGCTTAACTCCAGGTCAAACTACTCTGAGTTGATCAACCTAACGCAAATCTGCTGTTCTGGAACCGAAAACTCAGAGTTTCCTATCTCAGAGTAGATCAACTCAGAGTTCAGGGTTAAACTCAGAGTTTTTTGAACCTGCTTTGTGAAACAGGCCCCAGGTCAGGATTTCTGAAAAGAGACATTGCTGTTGCGTTTTTCAAATCACGCGCAAGCCCAGTGCCATCTAGTTCCATTATATTCCAGAGAAGGCAGTTATCTCTAGCTGATAGCAAATAGTAATTTATGACTTTCTATATTGAGTGGTAATAATTGTATTTTTCTTTTTTTGTATTTCCTTCTTGCTCAGGTCATCATTTGACAGTATATCCTTTTCACATTGCATTTAAAAGGATCATCCCTGAAAGTTTAGTTCAACAGTAGCTGATCACATGACTGCAAGTTCAGTAAAACTCATATGCAGGTGTGCATGAATGCCAAAAAAAATACAGTAAAGTAGGCCATAGCTTTTAAATGTTACCACTCTGCAATTTTTCTCTCTAAATTCATGAGGCGCTTACATTTTAAACAGCAGTAATCCAGTCTCAGTGGGTACGTTGGGGTTTCAGAATACAAAACTCAATTAAACCAGAAGCAGAGATGATTTCCCTGTTACCCTGCCTCAAACTGTGTGAGGACGATATGTTCAAAATGTAAATGTCACATGTTGTTAAAACTGGCATCACAAGTTAAGTTAAAAGTTAATTTAATAAACACACTTCTCTGCTATTTACTTCACCCTTAAGGGCGCCAAGATGAAGGTTCTGCTCACACATTAGCATAGGATTAGATGAATAAAAAAAACGTTTTCCTATGTGTCTAAATACATACTAATCAACTAATTAAAACAAACTGCACGTTCCTCCAGCCAAATAGATAATTAGCTCACATGATGACAGCCATGGTGGCCATCATCCATTAATGTCGACTTGTACACTTGAGTGTCCTCTCCTCTCTGTCAATTTCATTTCAATTGAAGCTTGCTGGGAGCTGATTAAAATCAAAAAACCTTACAGGATGTGAGCGGTAAGATGCATTTTCACAGGAGATGCAGTTCAAAGTCATCAGTCTCTTGGATTAAACTATGAGCATCCCTGCTTCCTCTCTTGCTCTGCATCATGCTCCCATCTCATCTCACCAGAGAAGGGTATGCAGTAAGAAATGTGTGCGTGCAGGGAGCGAATCGTTCACTCTGTAAATTAAAGGAGACATGTTCTCACTACGCTGCCTTAAAAATGTGCATCTCCACGCTGCATCGTATTAAATTTGAACGACTTTGGAAAGCGTTTATTCCTGGATGTATTTTTGCACTTTGTCATGCTGATAGCATGCGGGGTTAACAGAGTTTGACCAGATTGTGAGAAGTGCATTTTGCTCATAAAAGAACTATACGTTCACCGACTATTAATCTTGAGAACTGTCTGGGTGAGAGAGTCAGTGTGTTTTCTTTATCTGCTACAATGTTAACACCTCAGTCACGTTTGATTGAATATGAAGGAAATTGCTGCACTAGCCTCTTGAGCATTCAACCAAAAGGAAACTGCAAAGGGGACAGGAGTATATTTGACCCCAACTCTCAATAGAGGGAGTTTAGGTCCAAGGTAAAATTGGAAATACTCAGCTAATTTCATCCAGTGCATGACATCTGCCATTCTGGGATTTTACTGCCTTTAATTAATCATGGGTTTGATTCGGATGCCATTACTGCTGATCCCAGTTGTCTGCTGCTGTACAGCAGTGTGTTGAGAAATGTAATGTGATTTTATTTTCTCTGTGAACTGCAAACTCATCTGACAGGCCAGTAAGCCCAGATACACAAATAATTACTGCTGATAATTGGCAGCAGCGCCCCGACTTCACCTGTGCTACACAGAGAGAGGAGAATTTGTGAAATAGATCTTATAATCGTCATTCTGAACGAGCCGTGATTTTTTGATGCATGTGCGTCGAAGCTGATTCTGTGAGGTTTTAAGATTCATAACACAGACCAGAGTTACTGTCAAGACTGACGCAGTAATTTGTAATTTGTCATAAATGTTAAATGAAATTAATAAATGTTAAAAACAATCTCATAAACGAGGATGTGTGAAGACTACATTATTAGTGTGTATGTTGCACTGTCATACAAAATGAATGTGTTTTTACATGCAAAGTTGATTAAGAACACAGGTTTTAATACTTAAATAATTTAGTAAGGACTAAATCCATTAAGAAACAGTAAATACTTATATAACATTTATTTTAAGACATGAGCGTCACGTGTCTGTCACGTGTCAGTATAGAGAGCAAGAACAATAAACATGTTGATCCCTGTGTCATTCATAAGACATCAGACTGCCACATTTATGTTATTTTTATTAATAAATCTATTCATTAGAGAGGGTCGAAAGACAAAAAAATAAAAGGTGTTTATTGTACAATGCATCAATATCTCAGATCCTGCTGCTGCATCTAACATTCATAAGTGTTTGCACATAGGGCTGGGATATATAGCATTAAATGCCCCATTTTACTCAGTATAAAACACATATCATGTGTCCAAAAAATGGAAAACAAAAATCCCTCTGTTTTGGTCTGATGTGGCTTATCTTTAAACCCGGTTATTATAATCCAGATGACTGAAGTTGTCGTCTTTGAAAGGCTTAAGATAAACTAAAAGGCAAAGACTTCAGCTTCCTCAGTGTAGCTAAATTCATCTCATGTCCTGTCAAAATACACAAGGTCGCGTCTATTTTACTGACATAAGAGTGCCACCTGCTGATCTGAAGCATGTCCAGCATCCATCTGACGTCTTTACAATGGCCTCTGTGTGCAAAAGTACAAAGCCAATCTTTCAGCAGGTAAACAGCAGCTTCAGCTGGTTTCAAAACAATCCATTATGCTAATGCTCACTGTTTATTTTACAACCCTTTAATCATCCAGGGAAGGGAAACTAATATTAGAGAATAAGGCACTGAATGCACCTTGCAAGCTTCTTTAATGCAGCCTCTTATTGATGAAGGAGCTCAGGAGATATTCCATTTGTGTAAGATAAAGGGGAAAAGGGGACATGAATGTAGGGCTAGCAGCCAAGAATTAACTCAGGAAAATATACCTGGAAGAGGAAGAAACTGGGAGAAAATGTGGTTTTCCAGGGCCACATTTGTTTCCTTTCAATGTGTATGTGTAAATACTGGACATATTTCACACATTTGTACACAGACAGGCAAGAGAAACAAATAAAGAGATGCTTTAATAATCTTGTTTATCGCGACACTCATAAAATAGTATACTTTCTTAATATCTGCAGCCTTCTTTTACTCAATACCCATCCTCATATTCTCCACCAGAGAGCAAAGAGAGTATTTAAGATAAAATAATACTTTACAAGGAATGTCAATGTGCAGCTAATTGCATGTGGTGTGATTAAATAAGTGTAGTTGTGTGTAATGTCCATGTATGCTATTGTCTCGTCCTACTGGTAATATAAAAGAGCTGTCATTTTTCTTTTTGTAGGGAGATGAAGGGCTGGTTGCTTGGCAACACAGCATGCATGTAAAGTTAACAAACAAAATGAAACAATGAAAATATGAAAATAATAAACTATTTCAGTCCATCAACCATTTTTCCCCGCCTGTCATCCTTCCACAAGCAGAAATTGGAAAGATAATAAACGTATATATACGTATATTATCTTATATATATTTACATATATATGCTACTTATATACTTGTTGACAATTCTGTCTGATTTCAAGCTTGTTGATATCGGCAAAGGTATGACAGTGATAGATATCATGTAAATATATCAATGCTGCCAAATTGCACCTTTCACTGCTACTTGAAAAATGAGTATGGTATACTGAATTATGCTATTTGCTTCAAAACAACAAAATCACAATAGATGATTAACCAGATACCCCCATTTATTAAAGTGACACTCAAGCCAGGATGGTTCCTCCCAGGCTTGCCACGGAAAAAGAAAAGGTCATTAATAATGTTGTAGTATTTGCATTTTGCTTTGCTGTCATTCTCGTATTGCCCCTCTGGTTATCCACTCTGTTTATGATACGATGAAGTCCACTTCTGTAAATGGATAGGCTATTCCTGTTTGCAAAATGATTAGAAATCATGAGACAAGGGTGAAGAGCTATTTGTCCACTGGTACTGTGTTGTATTGTATTCCATCAGTGAGTTAATTTTTTTCTTCAGCATCTGCCTCCAGCCGTTTCTCATTTAACAACACTGAATGTATGACAGCAGCTTATGTTACAAAGTGTGCGTCAGATGGTAGCAATAGTGTCAAACATACCTGTGCGCTTGTCTTCTGATCAGTAAGTAGCTTAGCAACATTTCCTCTGCCAACAACAACACTATTACTATAAGTAATGATGCAACACCTCAATCCATCATGAAGCCGGGAACCTCTTTAGATGTGTGTAGGTGGCTGTGAACTGGAAGCGTACGTTGTGCTGGATGGGACTGGGAATTCTTGTTTTGTTACTTTAAGAGTACAGCTCCTATGGCGATAATAAACTTCTTTGACATTTATGAGGTATTTAGTTTGCTAGATACATTACTGTGCGCTGCTGAGACCATTGTATGGTTTCACAGCTAATAGGCTAGTGATTTTGGACTGTCCAGTTCTCTGTTAACCTCAAAGGTCACATAACTGGCAAGAGGTCAAGACGGATTGCTATTGGTCATCAGCACGTCTAAAAACAATTGCCATAATTTAATGAACTATTTTTTTGCTCTTTTAATTCCTTGTGTGAGCAGGACTGTGTATGAAAATATCTATACTTTTATACAGTAGTCTTCGCTGGTTGCCCGGCAACCCCACAATGAAGACACCATGAATTCACTGCACCTGGGCAGGAAAATACTCTCCGTTATACCAAACAGTCCCATTTTTTACACTTAAACAAGATATGTGAGCTTTAGATGTGTTGGCAAGTGGATTTTGTTAGTTTCCAGTGTTTGTGCTAAGCCAAGCTAACCAGGAGATCATGTTTGATTCATAGTACAACCGTATTTGTCTTATGTGATATCTTCCAGCCTAACTTTCTGTGAGAAAGCACATAAGTGTATTTCCCGAAATGACAATCATTATATTGTTTTGATTTCGAAAAGATTTGTTTACATATTGAACATGAATATTTCTTGAATTGACTGTACGGCAAGTGCATTTAAAGTTGCCTGAACATCTATTCTTCAGCTTCTTGTTGTGGCATAAATGGGGCAAGGCAGTCTCGTGTGTAAACTGATTAAGGTGGCAACGGGTGTGAAAGTGTGATGCAATGTAGGCTACAGGAGATGATGCTCAGCCTCCTCTCATGCATCTAATAGCTGCTCAGTAACTTAAAAGTAGGCGCTAATTTGAGAGATTTATCACATGATGGATGGGAGAAGATGTGTTAAGAGACCTATGAGGGCCCTTGACAGCAGCCATAAATCTTGGTTCATGCATGAAACCACAAACATATTTGCATCTCTTATTTCACCACATGAAATTAGCTGTAAAATGTGATGGAACAGACCAGAGCCCATTCCACGGATCACTAGAGGAGGGATAGCCATTTTCAACCCAATTTTTTTTGCAATCTAATTTGAGCACTGACTTGGACTCTGAAGTGGAGCGGTAATATTGAAGCATTACTCATACGGAAATACACTGTGACATCAGTCCGATGCTGCCGTGGTCTGCATGTAGAGAAACATGATAGGTAAATTGAAGATTTGTAGTTGCTGATGACGACACATTTTTTTCATTTCAGAGAGACTCAGAAATGTGTGTATTTCTATTGATCATTGTCGTCGTGTGTGTGTGTGTGTGTGTGTGTGTGTGTGTGTGTGTGTGTGTGTGTGTGTGTGTGTGTGTGTGTGTGTGTGTGTGTGTGTGTGTATGTGTGTGTGTCTGTGTCTGTGTGTGTCTGTGTGTCTGTGTGTCTGTGTGTCTGTCTGTGTGTCTGTCTGTCTGTCTGTCTGTCTGTGTGTCTGTGTCCTCCATTCGGAAGAGTGGCGTTTCAATACCCCAGACTGTAGTTTTACATTCTTGTGGTTTGAATGATTAGATTAGATTAGATGATGGGCAGGAAGCCTCTGTCATCGGTGCATGAATGTCTGTGGCATATTATTGTTCTCTCTCTAAAATACATTTGTCGTCTTGATGTGTAATTTGTGTCTTTGGCAAATATGTTGTGGTATTGCTGTTGTTCTATGCAAGTTCGTCATTTTTGTGACATGACATGTTGTTGTTGTTGTTGTTGTACTCTACTCCCTATACTTTTATAGTAGGATTAGAATTCTTGCTGTCATAATTGCATAGTTAATTTCACATAAAATGCCAAATGCCATATATATTTGTTTTGTATTGAAGATTATCTATTACATTATGATAGCAATTATTCTGCACATGTGTAGAGAAACACAAATATGGGGTTTTCAAGAAATGTACTATTTACCCTGTAAACAAAACCTGTATTAAAGTTTATGTAGCCCTTTTACGATAAATAGTGATGTTGCCACTCGAAACAACAACAAAAAATAATTCTCCATTGTCTGTTAAGCAGCTTTAAAAAGCCCTGACCTCTTATTTTATTTAATTTTTCAAATGGCCTTACCACAGAGTTTATGGGAAGTCAAAGAAGAAGAAAAAAAATAGGTAGTTCCAGTCCACTTCAGTTTTGGACTTTTCAACTATGTGCACTTTTTGAAATGTTTTTGACATTCTTATAAGCACACGATTGGAAAAATAATTAATGGATATACGAAAAGAAATATGAACATATTGTCGTTGACTTAGTTTGATTCCTGTTTTCTTTTGTACTTCTACTGCTTTTGTGTTTCCTGTCGCCCTGCTGGTCTTCCTGTGTACACCTTTTTTGTATCTTCCCTACTTTGCGTGTCTCATGTTGCCTGTCCTTATCTCATTACCCAATCTGTATCGCTGTTCCCTGCCTACTCCAGCTGTCTTGTTCAGTGTTTGATCCTGTCTTGATAAATACCCTTTTCCTGTTCTGTTCTTGTCAGTTTGTCGTCCATCTATCCCCTGTTGAAGCTGTTTGATCCGAGTGTTCTGCTTATGTGTTTTTACCCAAGCCTGGTTGGATTCCTTGTTTATTCTTTAGTTCTTGTCTCCTGCCCGTTGCTGCTTCCTGTGTTTGGGTCCACCTACCTGCTTCAACCGTGATTTCATTTCTGATTCCTCTCGTGCGTTTACAAATTGCATCAGCGTGCATATTTCTTAACTAAATGATTTACTTTATTTACTCCACCTTCCCTCCAGGGAGGTCATTCTATAAGCTAAATGAGTTCTTGTTGATTTCAGTAAACTACTTTGATAACTGAAGGCTGGTTTTGTGGTCAGCGGAGCTTGAGTTGATGTAGCCAACAGGAGCAGAAACGTGGTTTGCATAGTTTTCAGCATTCATTAGGAATGATCTCAAACAGTATCAAAGAGAGCCTCAGGAATATTTTTGACCTGCGTGCTCTCCTTTTCACAAATAAATCATTAATTTAAAGCTGACAATTTGCACTTTAATAAGATTTCTAGTAAAGCTGCATACCACTTTGAGCAAAATCAAACTACTATTTAGAGAAATTGAAGTAAGTCGAGGGGGAAAACACACATTTTACCTTTGTATTTTGTACCTCCAGTTTGCAGTCTGAAATCAAACTCTTACTAAATCATACATGCATCGTAAAGGGAATGTTTCAGATGCATCCTTCCCAAAACATTCAGATCAGAGACATAATTCTCATTCAGCTTTCTTTTCATCACGTCTTAAAGTTGAACTGTGTCTGTGTTAGAAGATGCTGTAACAAGCAGTTGAGTTGAATGGGGATGGGCAAGATTATGAAACTCAAATTAAAAAGTAAACCCATACACTCACATTACTGTCAGATAAATGTGCCTTTTCACATTTCAGATGTTATCACTGGTCTTTGAAGGGGTGTGTAATTGCACGGTGGGTGCACACGGAAAGCTGCAGGGTAAAAGGAAATAACTTCATGTCTCACTCATGTACTGCAGTATGTTTACCCTACATGTCAATATAAATACACTGTCAGCACAGCTCCTCGCGTTACGGTTCTCTCATTACTTTATTCTACAACAAGCTTTTTATTCTCCTGCCTGTATCCATCACTTATCTCAGTATGAGTGTTGACATTTTGTGTTAAATAGCATGCCAACAGAACACGGACAGTTAATTTGTCTTTACTACAGGCAAACTCATAAAACGCTTAGAGAAAATAAACACCTAGCTGCTAAACTCTCGGATAATGAATGTTACACCTGCTTTTCATTTGTCACGCTGTTGTTTTTGTCCATATATGTTAATTACTTTGGCCTTCATAAGGATTCCCCTCACAGTAGCATTTGTGTATCTGGGGCAGATTTGAGAAATGATGCAATTATGTTAGCCTGTTTTAAAGTTTAACTCCCACTGCTTTTGTTGTTACTCACTGCTCTGAATAAATAGTGTACGGATGGAGGATGTGGTGATATGCTGCTGTGTGAATTGTTGAGACCCTTAAAGATCATTTGTGATTTGGGGTTGTATGAATACTTGACCATTTGGTTTTATTCATCTTACTGTTGGTTTTCCCCAAATTTGCTTCAGTATGTGACTGACAGCGCAATACAGGCTGAGAAGGGATTTGGTTTCTATATTTGAAGAAAAAAAAAACATGTCCAATATAACTTTTTATTTATTTCAGATGGTGTGCAAACATCTCCAGTTGTCTGTGTTTGGGAAAATGACTCACTCAGAATTAAAAGTTAGACACAAAAGAAAAAGCAGGACTAAGAATGCAAACAGCCACAGCAACCATGTGATACTGGACAGACATAAAACTTCACAGCTCCACAGCCCAGCTTTGTGGGCAGTTGGGCTCTGGAGTTGATTTGTGTCACTGGTTCCATGTCAGCAGACTTTTGAAATAGCGTGCAGGTCCATTTCTAACCAATATAAGATCTGTTTTTCTATGTTTTTTTGGAATTGAAGTCTCGTCCTAGGTCGACAAGGTAGTGTGGTTGTTAGCGCTGTCACAGCCAGAGGGTTCCTGGTTCGAATCCCGGCTGGGGCCCTTCTGTGTGGAGTTTGCATGTTCACCCTGTGTCTGCGTGGGTTTTCTCCGGGTTCTCCGGTTTCTTCCCACAGTCCAAAGACATGCCTGTGTTCGGTTCATTGATGACGCTTAATTGCCCGTAATGGTTGTCTGTCTCTGTTTGTCTCTATGTGCCCTGTGATAGACTGGCGTCCTGTCCAGGGTGGGACCCGCCTCATTCCCGATGTCAGCTGGGACCGGCTCCAGCGCCCCCGATAGGGACAAGCGGTTGAAGATGAATGAATGTATGAAGTCTCGTCCTTCATGATGTCTTGTTTACTTCTTAAGCCACTAGAGAGCAGCGGGCACAACAACTTTAGCCAAATTAACTTGTTTAAATATTTGACGACTACAATTTGTTTTCTGTTGATTCATTATATAGATATATATATACAATTACAGTGTGGAGTATTGTGAGACAGATTTTGAAAAAAATGTATTTAAAGTACATCAATGAGGGTTTCTTTTATTTTATAAGATGGATATTTCAGTATTTGCTGGCACGTTTGAGCTGTCGCGCTTTTATTTTGAAGATCCGCAGTCAGATGGGGACGCCAAGGTAAACAAAACAATAAAAACACATAATTATCAGAGGTAAGTTTCCCGGGAGGCTGCGGGGTTTGGCAGTTTCACTTTAGTATGCGCTGACTGGTGTGACTTTGTCCGACAGATTTTTTAATCTTTTTGTTAACAAGTCTTTTTTGCCATGGCGATTATTCTTTGGGTTGTTTTTATTCTGGCAGCTTCTGTTCACGACTGCGACTGTGGTGAGTAACGAGCCGTCTTTCCAAATGCGTGACAATTAAACTGCAGTTTACTGATTTCTGTCAAAGCAAAAATATATAATAATAATAATATATATAGGCTTTATACAATAGCCTTAATATTTTTAGAACAACTGTATTTCTGCCCTCTCATTTACTTACCCAGTGTTATGCCTATACCAATATTTTAACTGTTATTGGCACAATACAATTCAATTCAATTCAATTTTATTTATAGTGCCAAATCATAACAAAAGTTATCTCAGGACACTTTACAGACTAGGTTAAGACCACACTCTATGACTTATTTATGATTTACATAGACCCAACAATTCCCCCGTAGAGTACGGTGGCAACGAAAACCTTCCCTATAACAGGCAGGAACGTCAGACAGACCCAGCTCTATGGAGGACGGACATCTGTCTTGACCTGTCTTCACCCTATACATATTTTTTGCACTGAAGAAAAAATACAATTAGTTGTGTGTGTGTGTGTGTGTGTGTGTGTGTGTGTGTGTTTGTGTGTGCAGATCAAGACCTGCGCTTTGCCTCCTACTATGGAAACAACATGGTGCTGCAGAAGTCTCCAGAGAGAGCTGTGCTGTGGGGCTACGGCCCTGAGGGTGCGCGGGTGAACCTCTTATTGTCAGGAGGACCAATAACACAGCAAATCTCACTGGTGACTGTGACCAATGGTGAGTGCACTGCACACATCTGTTGTTGTTGCAGAGACTGATTTGTTAACCAAAACCCATGATAAGGGTGTTGTCTGTAAGAAGTGAAAGTTTGGAAGTGTCAGAATACATTCATCAGTCAAGTTTCCTGGTTTTCGGGGAACACCACACAACATAACTATTTTAATTTGGTAATCAGTTGATCTCTTTACATTGACTGACATCCAACTTATCCAAGTGCATCTAAAGGATAGAATCAATCTGTCTTTCAATACAACCAGTTTAATTGCTTTGTTGTTTTACTTATGTAACTGCCCCATGTGTGTTTGTGTGCATGTGTTGTCTGACACTGTGTAACGAAACCTAGTTTTGCAAAACAAGTTTACCTACGGGTACAAAAAAAGTATCCTGAACCTGAACCAACTCCTACAGTAAAAAATGAATGAGATGAAGTTAATTCATGTCAATATCTATTACAGATGTGCACCCCTCTGTCCTTGGACTCTCAAAAAAGGGTAACAGCGTAACAAACTGGCTCAGGAAATGTGACATGGATGGAGTCCATGGGAAGCAAGGGTTGTACTAAACAATATAACTAATGCTAACACAAAACAGACAATGGAAAAAGAAACAATGGAGTGGGTGTATCAGCAATGTGGGCGAAAGCATTTAATGCAGGATGGGTATCAGGTATAGAAAGGGAGAGACAGAATGCAGAAGAACCAGCTGCTGTGTGCCAGTCAAAGTCGGATGACGCAGTTGAATGGTATAACTTAATTCCTTATGTTTTCCTGAATAACTTTTGTGCAGAGAAAAAAACTTTCAGAGACTGTTAACCCTAACCACATGCCTAATAACATTGCCGAATAAACAGGAGGGGCGTCACTGTCCCTTTATTTTGTTTACACTCCATGTGTCAATGACAGGTATCTGGCGAGTCACCCTCGACCCTGTTGAAGCTGGTGGTCCCTACAATGTGACAGTAGCCATTCAGAACCGCACAGCCATTCTGACAGATGTGCTGTTTGGAGATATTTGGTTGTGCGGAGGGCAGAGCAACATGTGGCTTCAAACAAGACAGGTAGGCTGAGCAAAGTGACACAACACCTGTTCTAGTGATACCATCGGCTTTGTGAGAGGTTAAATACCTGGATCTCCACACCAGTTAGTTGGACCAGTCCCAGCCTGGTCAGATGCGTACATGAATTGATGAAGCCTCTTGGATGAGAGGTGAAACGTCTTTCTAGACAAATAATCAAGTCTAGTTGCTTTTGACTGAAATTGCATTGAGGATAACGATGACCTGGACAAATGAGACACATTCACAGACCTAACACCTGTCTGTCTTTTTCATGAGCCCATTTGCGTTTTTTTTTGTCTTTTTTTTTTCTCAATTTGTTGTTTGGTCCATAAAATGTCAGAAAATGGTTTTGATCAGTTTCAGTTTTCCATCATAAAGGAGTAAAAAAAAAAAAAAAATCACATTTGAGAAGCTGAAAACAGAATTTGGACATTTTATTCTTTAAAAAATGTCTCAAAAGATGAATCGATTATCGGGAAAGTTGAAAACGAATCTGTGAATCGAAATCAATGCGGCGCTGCTGACAATGCAAGGCAAGGGTGAATAAAATTGCCTTTAGTTCTTGCTTGGTGCAGCAGAGTTGCTTTAATAGTCAGAAATGTAGCATTGATATATTAGCGTCATAAAGCATTCCAGACGTTCATTTTCTTTATGTATTTATTCAGATCTTTATTTTTAAATGAACTCTCTTTCATTTATTGGATCTCCATTAGATTTTCAATGCATCAGATGAGCTGGCCCTCGCACCGAAGTATCCTCATGTGAGGTATTTCATGGCATCCTTGAACCAGAGTGAAACTGAGGAGAAGGATTTGATTCATGTAGAGATTCCCTGGTCTGTGCCGCCAGAAAGTAAGTCAAGGATGTATTTATTTATAGAATTCTTTAAAGTCATGTTTTGCAGCTAAGGCTTTCACTTTGGGATATTAAATTGCAAATGAGCAAGTTCTAAATGCTATGTAATAGAAACATGCCATTGGTCTCAGTGTCTTTTTATTGTTGCCGCACAGGACAGTATATTAATGTATGATGTGATCACATATGATAAAATAATCTACAAATATAAATCATGTTGCTATTGTAATTGTATTTCCAGATCTTAAAAACTTCTCTGCGGTGTGCTGGCTGTTTGGACGTTACTTGTATAAGACGCTGCAGTACCCCATAGGACTGGTGGAGTCCTGTTGGGGAGGCACACCTGTCGAAGTCTGGTCATCTCCAAGAGCACTGCAGCAGTGTGGACTACTAGAGAAAACTTACAGCAGGTAAATATATGAAAAAAACACAATGCAGCTAACCTGCCACCTGATATATATATAGGGCAACTGATCTAGGATGTTTATTAATTTTAACTGTGCAACATCCTGTTTGTTACAAGTGTTTTCTTGTGCTCTTAATAGTGATCTGTCCCAGAGGACCCAAGAAGAGTTATCTTTCTTTAACTGCACTGGTGGTCCCGTCAACGCATCAAGATCTCCCAATCCTAAAACCAATTCGGTACTGTGGAATGCAATGATCCACCCGCTGCTCAACATGACCATCAAAGGAGCCATCTGGTACCAGGGTAAGACTTTCTGCACAGGTATCAGATGTTCGGTATAGCCACATGTACACCATGCAACTATAAGCCTAGTGTTGCTTTCAGGTGAGGCAAATACAATATATCATCAAAACGACTACAGTTGTTCCTTCCCTGCTATGATTGATGACTGGAGGATGGCGTTTCACGAGGGCTCAGGGGGGCAGACGGCTCTCGACTTTCCCTTTGGATTTGTCCAGGTATGTTAGCATTTTAGTTTTGATAATGTAACAATCAAAATAGTGCATGTTGAGTGAACCTTTTTAATTAAAAAGACAGCAATATGTGCTGCTATTTTGCCACATTGTGGGTAAAATAAATCACAGAATGCTATTGCCAACATAGTTTGTATTGTAGATCATATCTAGGATTTTCTTGTACTTTCAGCTGTCCACCGACTTAAAAAACTGCCCTAGTGATGCTTTTCCGAACATTCGCTGGCACCAGACAGCAGACTACGGCTATGTGCCGAATTCCCGGATGCAGAAAACCTTCATGGCTGTGGCTTTTGATTTACCAGACGAAAAATCACCCCTTGGCCCGTAAGGATTGTGATTATAAGTATCACACCATATTAAATCTGTACTACCCCGAGGAGCATTACACTTTGCTTATACAGGTTGTGAATACCGATGTTTGAATAACAAATAGTTGCACATGAGGAACTAACTCCAAATTTGGGAGATATGTTGCTGAAAGTCAGTGCTACATGTTGGCTACCACAACAGGTTAGATTTTTGGAGTATACTGTGTTTCTAAAACAAATGCTGCAAAATTCTGCTCTGGCTTTCAGTTAGGAGCCTTCTAAACCTCTATAAAACTTTTCATGGACTGATATGCTGCCAACACGCAACAAGTGCCTGGTATAATTCTGTACCGGAGACTGAAAGAGCAACAGGGAGACAGCTATCTACTATTCTTTGTCTTTATTAAAAGTATGCAGATGATAGTGTGATATGATTTTTTTCATTCCAAAGTGATGAGTACTGTATTGACTTTGAACCTACTCATCTGGTCTTACCTGCCAGTGCACCCATGGTTTGTTAAAAGGATTATTGTTTTTCTTTGTCTCAGAATCCATCCCAGAGACAAGCAGGATGTAGCCTACAGACTGACATTGGGAGCAAGGGCAGTGGCTTATAATGAGAAGAACGTGTCCTTTCTTGGACCGTTTCCCAGCAAAATCCTGTCCACTCCTGATTATATCATCGTTACCTACGACCAGAAAGTCTCCGTCACACCATCTAAACTATTCAGTCTTTCAAACAATCAAACGTTCTTTGAGGTAAGGCTGTTGGTGTCAGTTATGTTCCATATGCACAAACACAACATCCCTATTAAGTTGATGTTAGGCCTGATACATTCTTGTTTAATAAATAAGCTCTAAACACTGATTTCTTTTCTCAAGGTCTGTTGCTCAGCGGCTCAGGCCCCATGTGGGCCCAAGTCTCACTGGGTTCCAGCTCCCATCATGCAGTGGGGTTCGACCAGTGTCCTGTTATCTGCCAGTTTGTGTCAGCCCACTGAAGACGTAGCTGCCCTCAGATATGCGTGGAGAGACTGGCCCTGTGACTTTAAAGCCTGTCCAATCTACAGCGCCAGTGGGATTTTACCTGCACCTCCTTTTATTGTCAACTGTGATGGAGCTCTTGGTTGGTCACTGATATGAGGTGTCTAGTCAGGACACAGGAGGCAAGGATATTTTTTGAATGGTTTAATGTAAACTTAAATATAAGCATTTTTTCACAGATTGAGTACTGTGGATTATGTCCCCTATCAGCTTTACAACTTAAAAGAATGGTTCTTCTCATTGCTAGTATTGACATGAGACAAAATTACAGTGTGGAGTATTGTTACGAGACAGATTTGGCTTTAATAAAAATGGCTCACAAATTGTGTGTGTTTTATTTCAAGACCATTAGTGACGTTTCACCTTTTGGATTAGACAAAATGCAACATCATCAGATGGATATTTTCGAAGAGGATTTCTATCATGTTGGCACGTTTGAGCTGACATTCCCAGTTCACCCGCACTACTCCTTTGGGCTTACCAGCAGGGGCCTCATGTATCAATGTTGCCTGCGCACAAAAACGTGGCGTACGCCATTTTCCACGCCAACGTTCAGATGTATCAAAAGTGAAATGTGCGGTGCGCCACGCAAGCTTCGTGGCTAACATACGCACGTTTCTACAGCTATTGTTTCTTTGGCGACACTTAGAGGTGATGCTGGGAAACTGTTAATTATGTGAAAACAATTCATCCTCAGTGTAATGTGCACATCAGAGACACATGAATGGACAATTAACACACGCGTGTTTGCAATCATATGGATGGATATAAAAGCATGCGCAAAGTGATGAAAAAATGGCATTAACAATGGCAGCCTTGGCCTTGTTAGAAGACATTGCAAATGGTTATATCAGACGTGAGAGGGTGTTTAGAGAACGGGAAGATCTGTTGGCGAAAACTGGCTCATGAGTCGTTTCAGGTTGCCGAGGCCAGTGTTACCGGAGCTGTGCGCGGAGCTGCGCCAAGCCCTAGAACGACACACAGCCAGGAGCCACACGGGTGCAATTTGCAGCAAGAGCCGGTTTCCCTAATGTTATCGGAGCTATTGACTGCACACATGTTTATATAAAAGCGCCAACACAGGATGCATTTGTTTGTGTGAACAGGAAACATTTTCAATCAATAAATGTTTAAATAATGTGATGCGCAAATGCAAGTCACCAACATCGTGGCAAGGTGGCCTGGTTCAACGTTCAGTCTTACCAATAGCATGGTTAGTAACAGGTTGGAGGCTGGCACGGTGCGCGATGGGTGGCTTCTCGGTGATTAAATAATGTATCCGTTTAATTGCGCCCCGAATTTTAACCAGCACAATGCCCGTTTGGGCACGTGCATTTAAATATGTGTATTTTTTTTTCCCTGGTGAAAATAGAGTGGCAGAGCTATCTAGTAAGCCATTTTTGTCTCCTTGTGTTCAGTATTTGTCTCAATACAGGCGTGCGTAAAGTTGTATATGTCACACTGCAGTAGCCACGGCGCACCACTGCAGTCATTAATATAAGTGTGATCAGTCTTGTCAGTCCTTGTAATGAAGTTGTTTTGTCCTGTTTGTTTTCCAACGAACAGTAGTGTGATTATATATTTATATAAATATATATATCTTTAGAAATTAAAGGGGCGCTGGCGGGCGGGGTGCTGCTGTACACACCTGAGAAGGTGTGCCGCATCGTGCTGGCCTGTGGTGTCCTGCACAACTTAGCACACCACCGTGGCATACCACTGCCAGAGCACATCCCCCCACCAGAGGAACCTGATTTCAACGATGTAAAGAGGCAAGGACACAATTTACTTTTGAAGTGCATTTATTGCGTGACAAATATCTCCCAGTGCATTGACAATTTGATCTCGACGATCTCTGACGCCACGGATTGCTCTCACTATTTCCTCCTGTGATTCCAGCACAGCTTGTGAAAGAACACGGCCAGTCGGGCGGACGTCAGCAGCTGGCGTGGAGTCGCCGGGGCGCGTGGTGCTGGAGGAGCCAGTGCAGACGCCAGGGTGCGAGGTGCCGATGGAGGTGCGTCTCTGATGTGCACATTACATTGAGGATGAATTGTTTTCACATAATTAACAGTTTCCCAGCATCACCTCTAAGTGTCGCCAAAGAAACAATAGCTGTAGAAACGTGGAGCCATGAAGCTTGCTTGACTTTTGATACATCTGAACGTTGGCGTGGAAAATGGCGTACGCCACGTTTATGCGCGTACGCAACATTGATACATGAGGCCCCAGGTGTCTCCATCATTGCCCACGTGGGCGTTGAAGTCTCCCAGCAGAACTATGGAGTCCCCTACTGGAGCCCCATGCAGGACTCCATTCAGGGTCTCCAAGAAGGCCAAATACTCTGCTGTTTGGTGCATATGCACAAACAAGAGTCTGAGTTTTCCCCCCTACCACCCGCAGGCGTAAGGAGGCGACCCTCTCGTCCACCGGGGTGAACTCCAACACAGAGGCCGGGCTCCGTGGCAAACCCAGCCACCAGGCACTCGCCAGCGAGCCCTCCATCTTGGCCTGGCTCCAGACGGGGGCCCCGGGCTTCCTCCAGGCAGGGTCTCTCTTCCTCTTCCGTCCATAGAGTCTTTGTGAACCAGTCTTAGTCCGGTCCCTCGCCTGAGACCACTCTACCATGGGAGACCCTACCAGGAACACTAGACTCCAGACAACACAGACCTCAGGTTCACGGGGACACACAAACCTCTCCACCACGATAAGGTGATGGTTCCCGGAGAGGTGACCATCAACGATGTCGCGGGTACAAGCGGCCGAAATGGGTTTTCTCAGGAGGTTGGCTGGAGTCTCCCTTAGAGATAGGGTGAGAAGTTCAGCCATCCGTGAGGAACTCGGAGTAGAGCCGCTGCTCCTTTGCGTTGAAAGGAGCCAGTTGAGGTGGTTTGGGCATCTAGTAAGGATGCCCCCCTGGCACGTCCAGCTGGGAGGAGGCCTCGGGGAATTCACAAAAGGCGCACTTCAGATCTAGATCAACATAATTGAGTTTGATAAAGAAGGATTTAACCGGGTAACATCGATGGATAATTTTAAAAGACACTTCTTTCACCTTATTAACCACAAAAGAAAATTGAGGAAGAAACCAGATTTTTTTCCGAACATAAGTTATTTACACGACTATTCCAGCAAAATATTACAGGAGAAACAGAAATAATAGTACCCTGGAAAAGAGCAGGGATTCTACGATTGTTCTTCCTACCAGATGGGCTGAAGCATACTGGTGAGTCAGTTACATCAGTAAAGGGAGCATCAAGCATAGAAACAGACTTATTACTTTTGAATAACATAGAGTACACCAGATGAAATAGCATCAAAAACTAAGGCATACAGTTTAGGAGTTATAGGTATTCCATAATATTGAATAAACTCCTCATAAGAGAATAAAACACCATTGCTGTTTAATAGCTGTCTTACACACACACAAAAAAAACATTATTGCTAAACCGCTCCCCAAAGAATATGGATCTGTTCTTGTAAAGTATGTCTTTTTTATTCCTAAAACAGTTTAGTCGGGCTTTTATTTTGGGGGTCCGCAGTCAGATGGTGACGTCACGGCAACAATAAAAACACGGAAGTGCCGGTTAGTAATGAAGTTCCCCGTCTGGTTTGTCACGCGCTAACTGGTGTGACTTTGTCCGACAGATTATTTCAGCTTTTTGTTGACGAGTGTCGTCTTCCTTTCTGTCATGGCGATAATTCTTTGTGTTGTTTTTATTCTCGTAGCTTCTGTCCACGACTGCGACTGTGGTGAGTAACGAGCCGTCCGCCCAACAGTTCGTATTAAACAGCATTAAACTGCAGGGAACTGATTTCTGTCGAAGCAGCAATATTTAATATAGCTTTGGACTTTAGCATTATTATTATAGAACAGCTGCACCTCTGCCCTCTCATGTACCTACCAAGTAGCATGTCTGCACCAACGTTTGTAATTGTTTTGTTGTCACTGAGGGAATAATACAATTATCTGTGTGAAGGTGAAGACCTGCGCTTTGCCTCCTACTATGGAGACAACATGGTGCTGCAGAAGTCTCCAGAGAGAGCTGTGCTGTGGGGGTACGGCCCTGAGGGTGCGCGGGTGACCCTCTCATTGTCAGGTGGACCAATAACACAGAAAACCTCACTGGTGACTGTGACAAATGGTGAGTGCACTGCACACACAGCTGTTGTTGTTGCAGAGACTGATTTTTGAATCAGAAGTTTTGCTGTGTCACCACTGTTGGGTCAGTTCAAAAAATGTGGAAGTTAAGGTTTGCAGACTTGTTCCCTTTTTTCAGTGAACATTTTAGTTTTAATTCTGTAATCTTTTGACTGTCATCCAACTTTTCCAAGGGCATCCAAAGGAGTGGATCAATCCGTCTTAAAGTAAATGAGCTGGAAGTCAGGTCAATATTATCTGTCAAGATCCATTACGATCTGTACACCCCTCTGTCCTTCAGGGTCAAAGGGTAACAGCGTTCACTTATTCACTTGGTCACTGTCATATTCCGGCTGAGGAAATGTGACAAGGAGGGAACCAAGGGTTGTACTAAACGGTTAAACTAAAGTTTACGCAAACAAACCACTGTGTGGGTGGATCAGCAATGTAAGCAATGCACAGATGTGTGTCATGTGTTCTGTATAGATCTTGAAGGTGCAAAAGCATGTGACATTGAAGGAGCATCAGTTATAGAAAGGGAGCGTCAGAATGCCTAATTAGCTGACGACCCCCCCCCCCCCCCCCCCATGTCAATGTCAAACAGTAGGCCTTTTTCACAGCAGGCATTTTGGCTTGTAATAGAAAAGTACAGGTAATAATCCTAAGGATGGCTCCCTTTTTTTGTGTTCCAGTGAGAGTGACCGTAAATCAACATTCACAAAACCAGCATCCTGAACGCCATCAGTCATTTAATTATTTTCAGCTGTGCTTTTCCTATTTGGACAAGTCAAACTGTCCTCCGTTGACTGCCGATGGCTAGACCAGCCAAGAAAATGGTAGGGGCGTCACTGTCCCTTTTTATTTTGTTTACACCCAGCTATAACAACTCCATGTGTCAATGACAGGTATCTGGCGAGTCACCCTTGACCCTGTTGAAGCTGGTGGTCCCTACATCGTGATAGCAGCCATTCAGAACCGCACAGCCATTCTGACAGATGTGCTGTTTGGGGATATATGGTTGTGCGGAGGACAGAGCAACATGTGGTTTCAAACATCTGAGGTAGGCTGAGTAAAGTGACACAACACCTGCTTGTCTTTCTCATGAGCCCATTTACGTTAACATAAATGTTCAGTAGAAGCCTGTTTGTAGGACTGGAGCTGGAAACAAAACCCTTTTCTCATGTATTACTACATCTGTGATTGGTTTTTTCCTCCAGTAATTCCATAATGTTAACTCTTCAGCGCTGTGTAGAAAGATTTGGCAGTTAGGGCTGCTACTAATGATTATTATTTTTATTATTGATGAATCTGTCGATCATTTTCTCAGTTCGTTTTTTTTGGTACAAAAACTGTCAGAAAACGGTGAGAAGTGTTGATCAGTTTCAGTTTGCTGTCAGAGGAGTAAAACCAAACAAAAGTCACATTTGAGAAGCTTAAATAACTACGTTTTTTTTTTTAAATGACTTAAAACAATTAATCGGTTATCAAAACAGTTGACAACTAGTCAGTGAACCGACTTCGAAGGGTGGCTTTAGTTCTTGCTTGGTGCAGCAGAGTTGCTTTAATGGTCAAAAAATGTTTCTTGGATAAATGAATAATTCTAGACGTTCATTTTCTTAATGTATTTATTCTGATTTTTATTGTTTAATGAACTCTCTTTCATTTATTGGATCTCCATTAGATTTTCAATGCGTCAGATGAGCTGGCCCTCGCACAGAAGTATCCTCATGTGAGGTATTTCATGGCATCCTTGAAACAGAGTAAAACCGAGGAGAAGGATTTGATTCAAGTCGACATTCCCTGGTCTGTGGCGCCAGACAGTAAGTCGAGGATGTAAAATATCAGTCAAATGTTTGGACATGCTTTCCTATTCATGTGAATGAGAAAGCATGGTACCATATTTATTCATAGAATTGACAGTATAGTACTGCATAATATAATCACGTTTGATAAAACAACCTAGAAATACCAACCATGTTGCTGTCTGTTTATGCACATACTATCAACTTCTTGCATTCTGTTGATGGACTTGCCAACTAACAGTCAGGTGTATTTCCAGACCTGAAAGACTTCTCTGCGGTGTGCTGGCTGTTTGGACGTTACTTGTATAAGACGCTGCAGTACCCCATAGGACTGGTGGAGTCCTGTTGGGGAGGCACACCTGTCGAAGTCTGGTCATCTCCAAGAGCACTGCAGCAGTGTGGACTACTAGAGCAAACTAACAGCAGGTAAATACATAAAAAAAGACACAATTCAGCCAGCCTGTCACCTGATATATAGGGCAACTGATCTAGAATTGTATTAATTTGAACCTTGTGGCAACCTGTTTCTTATTTATAATATGTATCAACATTTTCTTGTGCTCTCAATAGTTCTGTGACCCAGAAGACCGAGGAAAAGTTAGCGAACGTTAACTGCACTGTCGCTGCTTTTTGTACATTAAAAAGCGGTCCTAAAAACAATTCGGTACTGTGGAATGCAATGATCCACCCGCTGCTCAACATGACCATCAAAGGAGCCATCTGGTACCAGGGTAAGACTTTCTGCACAGGTATCAGATGTTCGGTATAACTAAGTCTACACAGGTGAACAAATGTGATGATGATCACTGAAATAACTTGAAACTGACAAAAGTTATATGTAATAATAATTTCCTGAACATTGCCAATTTAAAATCATATATTGCTTTTGAATTGGGGTACAACAGAATCACTTAAAAAAAATCAAACTAATGAAACTGGCCTGGAAAATAGTTTTGATCATAGTCAAGCATGTTAAAGGTGAAGGTTGGAAGACTACTTCCAAGAAGCTTGATGTTCCTGTGAATAGTATTAAATATGTTTAGCGTCCAAGGTACTGTAGCCAAACTCACTGGATGTGGAAAATGATGACACATCGAAGAGACAGATCACACGAATGGTAATCAAAGCGTCCAGAACAACTTCGAGAGAAATTCATGGTGAACTCCAAGAGCAAGGTACATCAGTGTCGGATCGCACCATCTGTTGCTGTTTGAGCCAAAATTTCATAAATGGCAAGACTGGAATTTGCCAAAATGCATATTGAAAAGCCACAAATCACTGCGATCATTTGACTTGCAGTGATAAGGTACCCTCAAAAGGTTGTGCAACAAAATATTAGGTTAAGGGTCCCCTTATTTTTGTCCAGACCAGTCTCATCGTTTTTTTTTTTATTATTCTGTTGAACCACAATTCAAAAGTAATATCTGAATATCTCACACCTATAAGCCTTGTGTTGCTTTCAGGCGAGGCAAATACAATGTATCATCAAGCCAAGTACAGCTGTTCCTTCCCTGCTATGATTGATGACTGGAGGATGGCGTTTCACGAGGGCTCAGGGGGGCAGACGGCTCTCGACTTTCCCTTTGGATTCGTCCAGGTATGTTAGCGTTTTAGTTTGTTTTGGGGTTTTTTCTTAATTGAAACAAGTACAGATAATGAGACCTTTGGAAATTTAACAATCAAAAAAGTGCAGGTTGAGTGAACCTTTTTTTTTTTTAAAGATTTTTTAAATTCTGTAGAATTGGAAAATGGGGCTACATGGTGGTGTGGTGGTTAGCACTGTCGCCTCACAGCAAGAAGGTTCCAGGTTCGCATCCCAGCCTGGGCCTTTCTGTGTGGAGTTTGCATGTTCTCCCCGTGTCTGCGTCGGTTTTCTCCGGGTACTCCGGTTACCTCCCACAATCCAAAAGACATGCACTTGTTAGGTTAATTGATGACTCTAAATTGCCCGTAGGTGTGAATGGTTGTCTGTCTCTGTTCGTCTCTATGTGCCCTGTGATAGACTGGCGTCCTGTCCAGGGTGTACCCCGCCTCACGCCCGATGTCAGCTGGGATTGGCTCCAGCACCCCCGCGACCCTGACCCTGGGATAAGCGGTTGAAAATGAATGAGAATTGGAAAATGTCTGACTTTGGCGCCCCTTGTGGTTTTATAACATGAGAGACAGTGACAGACGGCCATATGTGCTGCTATTTTGCCACTTTGGGGGTAAAATAAATCACAGCATCTTTTTTGCCAACATTATTTGTATTGTAGATCATATCTAGGATTTTCTTTTACTTGCAGCTGTCCACGGACATAAAAGGCTCCAAGAGTGATGCTTTTCCGAACATCCGCTGGCACCAGACAGCAGACTACGGCTATGTCCCGAATTCCCGGATGCCGAGAACCTTCATGGCTGTGGCGTTTGATTTACCAGACGAAAAATCACCCCTTGGCACGTAAGGATTATGATTATTAGTATCACAGCATATGAAATCTGTACTACCCCGAGGAGCATTACACTTTGCTTATACAGGTTGTGAATACCGATGTTTGAATAACAAACAGTTGCACATGAGGAACTAACTCCAAATTTGGGAGATATGTTGCTGAAAGCCAGTGCTACATGTTAGCTACCACAGCAGGTTAGATTTTTTGAGTATACTGTGTTTCTAAAACAAATGCTGCTAAGAGTTTTTAATTGGAGACAAGGGCTCAAATCACATCTGTTCAAATGTTTCTGCTCTGGCTTCCTGATAAGATCTTTCTAAACCTCTATAAAACTTTTCATGGACTGATATGCTGCCAACACGCAACAAGTCCCTGGCATAATTCTGTACCGGAGACTGAAAGAGCAACAGGGAGACAGCTATCTGCTATTCTTTGTCTTTATTTAAAGTATGCAGATGATAGTGTGATATGATTTTTTTCATTCCAAAGTGATGAGTACTGTATTGACTTTGAACCTACTCATCTGGTCTTACCTGCCAGTGCACCCATGGTTTGTTAAAAGGATTATTGTTTTTCTTTGTCTCAGAATCCATCCCAGAGACAAGCAGGATGTAGCCTACAGACTGACATTGGGAGCAAGGGCAGTGGCTTATAATGAGAAGAACGTGTCCTTTCTTGGACCGTTTCCCAGCAAAATCCTGTCCACTCCTAATTATGTCAACTTAACCTACGACCAGAAAGTCTCCGTCACACCATCTAAACTATTCAGTCTTTCAAACAATCAAACGTTCTTTGAGGTAAGGCTGTAGGTGTCAGTTATGTTCCATATGCACAACATCCCTATTAAGTTGATGTTAGGCCTGATACATTCTTGTTTAATAAATAAGCTCTAAACACTGATTTCTTTTCTCAAGGTCTGTTGCTCAGCGACTCAGGCCCCATGTGGGCCCAAGTCTCACTGGGTTCCAGCTCCCATCATGCAGTGGGATTCGACCAGTGTCCAGTTATCTGCCAGTTTGTGTCGGCCCACTGAAGACGTAGCTGCCCTCAGATATGCGTGGAGAGACTGGCCCTGTGACTTTAAAGCCTGTCCCATCTACAGCGCCAGTGGGATTTTACCTGCACCTCCTTTTATTGTCAACCGCCCTTCAGCACAAGGAAATGAGGAACTGTGAGAAGACAAAGTGCCTTTTTTTGTTTCTTTAGGTCAAAATGTGCTTGAGCCAATATGTAGCCAGATTTACCCGATCATTCAATGAGGTTTAACAAGATAATTGATGAAATGACAGTGATTGTATTTTCCTGTTAAGATCTTTTTTTTTTTTTTTTTTTGTCAGTTTTTAGTTTCTTCCTTGTTTGGATTGGTTTAACACATCATTTTAGTAGAGTGAGGCAATGTCATATCTCATGAATTGGTAAGCAAAGTATGCTCATCGTGGTTTTATAGATTCTTTTATTTTGAATTAGTTTTGTTTTTTAGAGTGATTATTAGAGAGCTTACTGAAACTTAGAAATCATTGTAGCAGATGGGTGTGTGCATATATATCATTTTGGTTATTTTTTATCATGTGTACAATCCAGCTGCTGTTACAACCACTACCAATAATGGCTCGACTGTATAAAAAAAAAAGGCACATTTTTGTATTCTGTATATATTTGAACAAAATGAGGGATTTAAGTTTACAACACATTGACCTCTGACAATGATTTATAATTTACACAAATAAATGACAAATCAACAACAGTTTGTGTGGGTGTGTTCAAAGGCAGTGAACATTTTCGTTCATCAAACATGATCTATTTCAGTTGGAAAACAAAATGCTAACTGCAACGTAAGTAGGGTACTAACAGTTACATACCAATGCAACAGTCATGTACCAAAACTTATCTATGGGAAAGCATAATAAACGTTTATGTTATTCTGTGGAATTTCTCATGAGGGAAAAAAAGGTTAATGTCAACTAGGTTCTATTTCTAAAAAGGCCCCCTATGTTTATATACAAAATGCTATTGACATGTTAAGCACAAAGCTAACTCCACAGTCACATCCTGGCCATTAGCATCAGCTCTGCAAAAACACATCCCCAGTAATGCTTTCACAGAGATGACATACAATAAATACCACAGGTGTGAGTGACTGTATGGATTCCATTTCCTGAATAACTGAAGAAAAAAAAACACATTGTAAGCTTTGTAAACTAAAATGAAAGGTCACAGGGATTGCATGTTTGACCTTGCATTTTCCGAATTAGGAGCTGAAATATGAGGTAGACGGCTTCATGTTGGGGGACGTCAGGTGGTGCTGATGAGAGGAACTAGGGGACTGTGGTGCCTGTCCTGAGGAAACACAGATGGATAGGAGATAGAAGAAGAGTCACTGTCAGTGCTGAGTGCATACTTTTACTTTGAAATCCTTATACTTGCATACTGAGTCTCCTGTAGGGGAATACATTTGTATTTTACAGCTAACCTAGCCACTTACAGATTTGATTTGCTATTTACAGTAGAGGCCTGGAGGAGCAGTTGGTGAGGTAAGGAAGCTTATTCACACACTCAAGCATTTTGACAGCAGTTTTCGAGCAACAGTACACCATTTTTATTAGTTTCCCCGCCAAGGGATTCTTACCCGTGACCTCCTAGCCACAAGCCCAGCAGTTAAACCTAAAGGCTACCCTGGCTCATATATTTGATGGACACATAGGAACAACGTAGGAAACAGGGTAGCCTGTACTGTGTACAGAACAATGAAAGTCCTGTAAATATAACCGGCCTAACTAGAATTACAGCCTTGCAGTTGTTTGCCTCCACCCATGAAACCACCCATGAAACAATATGCGGTTGACATCTATATCTGTCATAATATATGTAGACATTGAATAAAGTTAATAAAAGTTATCAACTGAACAAGCGTCTCCCCTGCTGTTCCTGAGTTATGGCGTTGAATATTGGACAGAAACATGTCAAAGTGAAGTTGACCTTTGACCTTGGATATAGCATTTCTTCTTTAATTCTTCATTTTATCTAGAAATTTTCAATATTAGCATAATTCTTGAGGTTATGGCAAAAATGCGTTTTGTGAGGTCACAGTGACCTTTGACCTCCAAAAACGTATCAGTTCATCCTTGGGTCCAAGTGGACGTTTGTGCCAAGCTTAAAACAAATCACCAATTTAGAAAACTAATATTTAAGCCACCTGTTATGTGCTCCGTCTTGATGTTGTCAGCAAAGCCCTGGTGTCTCTGGTAGGCCTCAAAGTTGACTGAGGCATCGTCCTCTGATAGGCTGTGAGGAACCTGGCCATCACCAGGGCGACACACGTCGAAACGTATCCAACGGTAGCTAAATTAAAAAAAAATTACAAAGACATCTATTCATTACTACATCTTAACTCACAGTGAATGTAAACTTTCTGAACCTACATATGTAGAAGATATTGACATGATTTAAATTGAACTGAATTAACATTGATTTCATTTACTTGCTACATTTGCGTGCTCCAGGACAACTCTGGATGAGATTCTGGATGGTGGGGTGTGAGAAGCCAAAGAAGTCGGCTCCTGATGGCACGATGGGCACCACAGACTTGGAACTAAGGAAAAGGACATGTTTTAAAGAGTTCATAACATTATATTAAAAAGTTTCAAAAAAATAAAAGTTAGCTTCCTGAAAATATTTGTCTTTTTCATGACAAGCATGTGTGGTGAACATTGGTACCTGACAGACGCGATGGCCTTCAGTAGATTGGAGTGGCATGTCAGGGCAGATGAGGCCACAATGGCATTCTGAGGATCTTCTTCAGGCACAATCTCAAACTGGAGGGGGGGGTGGATTGCATGCATCAGGAAATAGTTTCATCCATACCATTTCAAACTTAACTAAACACAACTTAATGAGGTACTACAAGCTTTTGTTTTGTTCACTTGCACTTCCAAGGTACTTAAACCAAAAAATGCTGACTCTCGAAACCTTCGTCATATCTAAACTTCCTGCTGTGCGGATACAAAATCTGATGTGAAATAATATGATTGGATATAATTTAAAAAAAAAAAAATTTCAGTCCATTACTGTGCATGCATGCAAAGGTAGAGATGTTTTTCCACCTAGGGAAAAAAATCACTTGAAACTAATTTGTACAAAAACAGACTTTACCATGTGGCCATTCCATATATACTATTTATTTATTTAATTGCGCACATTCTGAGATTAGATGGTCGCCTTCATGATGCCACGGGAAACACCCCCTTATCATAATGCCACTCACATCCGTCAATCTAGCTCCACTCCGGTCGGTATGTGGTGTTAAAGGCCAGGAGACAACAAACCAGACTGATGACAGAATCGTTGAATTTTAAATATTAAATCATTTTGGTTTACATGAATGAGTGTGGAGATGAGACACCAGATTACGTCCAACAGTTTTCAAGGAGTATGTTTGAATTCAAACCTTAAATCATAAATAAAATGAAGCATTTCCAAACTTTCAAGACTTTGTACGGACCCTGATGATTATGGACATTTTGCTGTGTGGCTGTGTGGGCGTACCTGTGCACCTGCTCCCACGTCCTTGATTTGGCAGGTGTAGAGGCACTGCTGGTCTGGATTTTTCATGCTGGCAAAGACTCGAGTGCTGCAGAAGCCCACCGGGTAGATGGCACACTCATCGTGGAACAACATTCTGTCTGTGATGATCTGGAGAGCAGTCAAAAGTTTGCATTTCCTAAAATGTCAGATTTCTTCCTGTCATCTGATGTCATTCACATTCATTGCAACAGGAACAAGGTCTATAAGTGTACTGAAAACATATCTTTTTCATTCTACTGAACTACAAATAAGATAAAACGTGAGGTTGGAGTGCAGAGGCTTACCATGACTGTACCATGGTGATAACAAAGCTGTGACATGCGAGTCAAACCAAACACTGACCTCCCCCAGGCTGTAGACTGTTAAACCTCCCAGTACGATAGGAAAGACAGGTCGACCAGATGAGTCCAGAGGAATGGGCTGCACCAGTTTCCGGGACCCGTCTGCTAGCTTTCTCTTCTTAGACATCTTCTTTGGAACTGATGAAACATGAGAGACCAAAGTAATGGCCTAACTGTCTCAAATGTAAACCATCCAAAGCACATGCATTTACAATACTTGAGCATAGCACTCACATTCCTCCTTTCCATTTACACTGCCTCGCTCTTTCCTTTCCTTCTTGGGTTTTTTAAGAAGTCCCTCTTCCCCTGTTGATACCACTGATGCCAAGTTATGTCCCCCAGACAGGCCCGAAGCCCCCACAGGACCTGAGGTTAATGCTGCAGGTGGCACAGGTGGATGGGAGCTTGAGCAAGGTGTTGGCAATATCTCCCCCTCTGAAAAAGACTGGTACTGCAGCAATGACCTCAGTAAAAACCTAGAAATAAGAATTAATATGAACGTGAATTAAACATTGTTTCTTTCCTTTAACGTGACATGACATGAAAAATGTTCCCACAATAGCACATCCACATTTATCATGTAGGAGAATAAAAAGGTCCTTGCTGAACACACATTTTTAGAATACTTTGGGAAGCATAAGTGCAGCTAAATGATGTCCACTCACCTCCTCTCCTCCTTAGCTCTCAAAAACTTCTCTTCTAAGTGGGCAACCTCATCGCAAAGAGCTGCATTCTCCTGTGGGAAAAACAGTGTTACAACTCTGAGAATTAAAGAGCTGTGTATGTAAACTGGCCCCGAGTATAACTTAAACTATATTTAAAAAATGTGAAAGAAAGCATGTCCTAGTTTTTCAAGTCAGTATTTTACTCACAAATATCATGGCACGGGCAGCTTTGCGCAGTCTAAGATACTTGTGTCTGTACTTTTCATTCTGTTTTTTCCGTGGACCTCTTTTCATCTTGGTCCTGTGCTCTGAGGAACTAGTGGGGGAGGGGAACGTGGGCACTGAGGCACCTGAGCCAGAACTGGACATGGTATTCTGTTGCGGAGAGCCTAGGAAAGACTGGACAGTGAAGGCCTGCAGGGCCTGCTGCCTCTCTTCATTAGTCTGTGAGGAAACAGAGGGGAAGAGGAAGACAGAAATCTGTTCATGTGCACCAGAAGTACCATAGGCTAATTCTAGTGGATGATGGATGAAAATACGGATTAAAATGTAAACCATAAAACAAGTGATGAAGCTTACACTTAAACTGCTGTATGACAAACAATGAAGATTTAAAACTGATGACAATTAAATAACGATATTATTTTTACTCCTTAAATCCTCCACAAGGATTTCTCTCTTATGTCCCTTTTCACACTGAAACACAGTTGCCAGGCCAACATTAGTCAAAATGAGTTGTCCGATGCAGCTCCAAGATCCCGCTGTTGACCAACATTTAACACAGTCGGACACTGCACACCTTTAGGGCTCAGCTTCTATTGTGTTAGCATGGGTACTATAGCATTAAAAGGATTATTATGGGATTATTCACACTGTGGAGTACTGTAACTAACTAACTATGATATAAGATATTAGGATGCAAGAAAAAAAATAGCAGATATCATACATTACACCAGATTATCAGACTGCATCGAATCTTCACCGTAAAAAAATCTCTATGTACCCATTTAATTTGCAATTTAAATACACTTAGTCTATATGATAGAATCACACCAGGCAGTGACCTATACTGAACTACAGTTTTGGAACCAGATCTTCTGTGCGACGCCTCAGTAATTATCCTTGACCAGTTAATTAAGTTGACCTAGTCAATTAAAGGTCAAATGCATGTTCAGTATCCCATTACATATTCAGAGTTCTGTGTGGAATTTAAATCATTAAGTGTCCCAAATAACTCACCAGCAGTGCAAAGACTCCATTTCTGTTCTCAATCCTCTTGAATCTCCTGCTGCCTTTTTGTGTCTGAAACATAATGTGAGACTGAGGCCAATGCACGGGGCTGGAAAAGCCAAACTTGATTCCCAAAAGCTGGGGCTCATTAAAGATTAATTCTACCATTATAAGATAAAGCAGGGTCACGGTGTTCTGCATCTGAGCACAGAGCATCCTTTGTTCTGATAACAGCGCAGAGATTGTCTGCCTCTTTTTAAAGTGGTGAAATAAGGCCAAAGAAGCAGGATGGAAAAAACGTGAAGAAAGAAAAAAAACGTAACAGAAATACACAGGATGCATGTACTGCGTCAACTGAACTAACATACATGTTAAATGGAGGTGCACGTTATTATACTCAACAGCAGAGGTTGCTGTCAGACTGTGTCTTAAACATCCTCCTTACCTCACGGTACATGACAGCCTCCAGGCTTGATTTTGCACTGCCAAGGAGAGAACAGCAAGATGAGCAGAGTCTAAATGTGGACTCAAGTTTGCAGTCTACTCAAGAAAGGAACTATTCATTATTTAGCCCAATGTGTGATCAAATAGATGTGTAGTAAATTGAGAGGATTGCTGTACAGTACTTGGATTGAACAAGTCCCCTGTCGACGATTCTCTGTTTAATCTCCTTTATGTGCATGGGACGTCCAGCTTCTTCCAAGACAATCTACATGACGAAAAACATTTAACCAAAAAATATCACAGCTGTTCATTGTGGTAAATGTTATTAAGAACAGCAAACTGAAATATTATGTATAAATGGTAGATACCTGTGCAGCATCAAGCCATGTGAGGTTTGGCTTCTCTGCAATTTCACTGGGTGGTTCGCTGCAAATAGAAAAAGGTTGAGCAGATTAGATTCATTGGCACTTTAAAAATCACTACTTATGAAGTGTCATAATCATGTATTCATCCATATTTTAGTAAATAATAAAACTGCACCACTGGACTTGTGTTAGCAACTGCAAATATCCGATGGTAGGTAACTGTGTACATATATTTATTTTGATCTCAACATGTGTGATCGCTTGTTATCAAATTATGTTAAAAAAAAAAAAAAGAAAGAACTCAAATGATAAGAGTCTAGAATCACAAAGCATTTATTGTGTAGGTGACGGTCTGTTAGGACTGCCCCCTCTTAGTATGTTAGTCTTTTTAGTTAGTATATTGTCTTTTTGTAACACTTTATTGTACGTTTGCACGGAAATGTGTCTTGCACCACAAGCTCTATAAAACAATTATACACTAAGAAATGAGACAAAATCCATAAAAACATAAACGACAGCTATGACTAACAAATATGATGGGGGTCCAGTCCTGCATGTCTGGGGGGTAACCGTCATTTATTTGCCTTCATGTGCTGATTCAGCAGTAATATGTCTTTTTCATGTTAAATTCACTACCTGATTGGGATTAAGGATTAATCCCATTAAATGAATGACAGCCCCAGTATTAGGATTTGATTCCCTGTGAGCACAGACATACACAGATGGGAGGGATGCTCTTCTATCTAAGCAGATTACAGCATCTTGCACAATATATGTTGTATATCTATAAGAGGTGAGTCTACACTGAACGATTGACGCCATAATGATGTAATGTTTTGTTTTTTTAACCACATTATTTTCACCGACCTCTCCAGAGTCTCAGAGGTCCCAGATAGACTTGCAATGCTGTCCAGAGCAGGAAACAAAGAGTAGTTCCCCTGTCCATCGGCCTCCATCTCAGATTCAAACGTGTTGAGTGAATCCATAGGAGACGGGGCCCTGAGGAGGGAAAAAACATGAAATAACAACACATGTATTACCTGTTTCTGTTTGCAGGTACCTCACACGTTCAGCTAGACTGCAACACTGAGCAGGTGAACACACCCGAACATGCTACTTCTGTAACAGTGTAACGTTAGCTGAGAGTTGCTTAATGCTCACAGCTGCTAATAGCATAATATATCCGTTAATGTAGTAGTGAGAAACACTTACCTCAGTGAAACTGTCGCAAACCCACTTCTCTCACGTCGTGCTCCGGTTTGTTTTTGTTGTTTCCGTGTGTCAACCGGAACCTTCAGTCGTCTTCATAGCACTGCACACCATGGCTTTGTTTACTTGCTAGTGTGGCTTAAAGCTAACGTTAAAACACTTAGCAGCAGTTACCATGTTGATGAAACGACACTGTGGAGCCGTGTACAGAAGAAATAGTTTAAAAACATGTTTCAAAAAGCGAAAAGGTGAAAAAAAAAACAATACGAAGATAGAGGAACTAAAGTCCGTGGCTCACAGCGGACATTATTTCTCGGACAATTTTGTCTAACTGGATATCCGGTATAGTTTTGTTTTGAGCGACTATAAATCCAAGAGAAGAAGTCTGCAGCAGAAAGGGAAAATAAGAAAAATGAAATAGCTTTAAGCGGGTTTCTTTATACAGCCATGCCGGCAGCACAGTTGGGATGCAGTTAAGACAGGAAAACATCTGTATGCAGGAACTTTACAGCTAAAAGGAGCACTAAACTAAAATTAACATGAATGCACAAGTATTAGAAATAATGCATTTTTGAAATAAATAAATTGATTAATTTACACAACATTGAACATAGCCATACTGGCGTATAGGCAAGGTAGCCATGCACAGATATAAATTAGCTTAATGATTCAATGTGCCTTCCAAATGTATTTTTTACAATAACATATGATGTATAAATACATTAATATGTTAATAATGATCATTGCAATATCTTAGTATTGTATGCACTATACAAAGTTGTGTGCATAGGCTTTAGTCCACCCTAGGTGTTAGGCCCAGTTTAATATTCAACTCAATTTAATACAATATTTGAAGTAGGCGTCCCTGCTTTGTCTCTTTTTTATCTGAGGGGTCCGATGAAGAGCCCTGAAGTAGAGAAGTCAGTGGAGCATCATCATAGTAACGAGAGAACGAGAAACATTAAAGCAGGAAACCAGGAAGTTGGGAGTGGAAGAACTGAGCTTAAATATGCATTTGACATTGGGTTAGGGAAACTACTTCATTATTTGAAAGAAATAAGTTTTTTTGACAAGGGGATAGATCCCTTTTTTCCCATGCATGTTTGTGGTAGGCTGTCTTTCTCAGCTCACCGCTCACTTACTTATATCTCAAGTCATAGCTTACCTTACATAGTTTGTCAAATGTCACTGACATTGACATTTTCTGATAAATGTCGGAGAGTAACCTAATATAACAATCAACCCAGAATTCACATCAGTGAATAATTGAATGACATCAATTCATCAGTGCCAGATTAACTCTCCTTAATAACACTTTTCTTTAGTTTTGAAGTGTTGTTATTGGAGTCAAATGTAACTAAACACGGCCATGTTTAACTTGGCACTAATTGTCCCTCTTCTTCAGGTGCCTGTCATCTGTGTCTCTCAATAGCTTGTCATACAGGTCATAGGAGTACTAAAGGATCATGTTTCTCCATCCTGGTGTTTTTTGTATCAACCACCATACACATCAATAGTCAAAGGACACTTTGTGATCTGAAAACCACAAAATTATTTTTAGGGTCAAGATAACTCAAACACATTTCTCTTTAATTGGATTTGACCTTCAGTGTTTTTAAATAATATATTCCCTCATCCTTCATTATTCTAAAAAAACTTGGAGTGGTCTGTGTGGTATATACTTTATTGTTTGTGCTGTTGTTTTATGTGCAGAGAATAAAACACATCGGTTATATAGCAACGTATTTTTTGTGAACCACCCTTTTAAAGCTCCCCTATTCTTGCCTATTGTATCATCTGCACTTGATCGCTTCCTTGGTTTGTTTTGTGCCCAAAACAGGATCCTAACACTAAACTATAAAATCCTTAATTTATCCGTGTTCATGAAAACAATAGTGACTCAGCTCTCTTTCTATATTGGATCTCCTCTCATGTGGCTAAAGTTGCAATAAACAAGCCCTGTGGTCCTAATTCCAAAATTGCAGCATCCAGGCAAAAGACATGCCATATTTCAACAGAACAGTTTAGACATGATCAGGAACAACTAATGGCTTAAAGCGTTTGCTATTTTTTTTTACTGTGTGATCTTAATTGGTGTATCCAAATATGAATACTCTTATGTGTAACCCTGGGATGTGTTCAGACTTTTAAGCCCTTATTTTACAACCCAAATTGTGCATTAGCTGAAATGAGTAAACATCCAAGCAAATACATTGACCATCAGTGCATTCCATTGAAATTGCCACACACACACACACAAAAATCAAGACACACAGTTAAAGCAGGTCTTATTTACAGAAGTGATCAAATGGTAATCACTCACTGACCTTTGTTTCAGTTTGATACTGGTATTTTCTATATGTCAACAACAAAGCATTAGTTACACTGTCTGAAAACTGTTCCCCACATCATAACAACATATAATGCTATCAGCCTATTCACATGGCTTTATTTTCATGGTATGCAAACTGCAGACACATCATGGACATAGACACTTTGAGTCGTGTCTGGGTTCTCAGTAACAGTTGAGCCAGCCGTAGTTGAGCAGCGTACGCATCACTCTCTTGTATGGCAGGTAGTATTCACTCTGTCTGGGGCCATCTGAGAAATATAGATATCCTGTGGGAGGAAGCATTAAATGTTTTATGCATGTTTCAATTGAACCAGTATTACTGATTGTTTTGACAGCAAAACCGCACACACTATTGACATTCATGGTGGTGGTGAGAGTGAACTGAAACTGCTAATCCAAAATATGCTAAAATACAACACTGAATGCCTGGCCAAGAAATAGCCCCTGCCTTCAGTATTTACAGTATTTATTTAAAACTCATGTTTGAAACATGATTAATCGATCTTCGCATCTAACTAGCTACTGATGATGAGGATTATCATTTTCTGTCATTCTAACCAAAGACAACTCTTGACTTGTATGAAAAGGGTTAAATGAGTAAAGTGAGTGGCATTTCTCACCATAATTCTCAAAGACTGCATCTACTTTGGAGCCTAAGCCAGGGAAATCCCAAGTGATGGATCGTGGATATCCAGGGTCCATTTGGTTTCTCCCCTCATCATAGCTGCAAGAGAGAACAAAGAGACAATGCTATGTAGCCGTACCCAAAAAATATCTCAGGGATTCATGTTTTTATTTACTAAAGACCACATGTTACGTTAATTAAAATAAGGACTTGACCTGACCAGCACTCACCTCCAATACTGATTGTTCACAAAAATGAGTGTTTTTCTTGTAGATGACACATACACGGCTGCATCCACCTTACTGACTGAAGAGGGGAGGCCGAGGTTGGTGATGGACTTTGGATAGCCTGAAATGACCTTCTTTGCATAAGCCCTTATTCCCCAGTATTGACGACCTGTAGAGGAACAGTTGGAGGTTGTTATATCACAGAATTCAAAGCTAACAAGACACTAAAGGGTTAATTAATGAACATTACCTTCAAAAAGATACACCACGTCCTTGTACGGGACTTCAAAGGCAGCATCAACAGAGTTGATTTGTGACCACTTGCTGCTCACTTTTGTCAAACGGAGACCTCGTGTAGCTGAACTCTTCCTCCAATAGTATCTAGTGAGGAATTTAAATTGAAATGTAAAAAGATGCGTCTATGTCCCATATTAACAAGATGGTCGTCACATTTTCAAAATGTACCCATTTTTGAAGAAGAACAGGTCATTCCTGATGGAGGTAGCAGCGTCAAACACCAGATCGCGGCTGCACTGCTCATCTCGGGGGTTGGGCAGTGGGTCTGGGTTTGGATCTTCTGTTGGTTCCTCTGGCTCTGGTCCAGGATCCGGGCCAGGTGGTGGTTGAGGTTTTGAGGTTGGTGAGGGCCTGGGTGTGCGGCTGCCTAAAAGATGGATTTGAAAAAATCAAAATTGACTAATATATTACCTGAATGTCAAGCATACAATCCACATTGAATATAAAATGTGTCCAGTTCCCAGTTCCTATGCAGTTCAGTCAGTGGAAAAGGAAGTTGAAAATTGCAAATGATAGCATGAGACATTCATTCATAGATCAGTTGTGTTGTAGTTCAGATATAGCCAAAGGTAAAAAAAAAAAAAAAAAAGATATCTGCATGGCTTTGATCATTTTAATGGAAGATTGTCTCATCTTAAATCAATTTGACACATAATGTGAATCATTATATTGTAGAATCTGATGTTTTTGCTCACCATAAAGGGCTTGAACCCCACGTCTGTCATCATCTGGCAGCTTGTATCCGTTTGTGTTGACATATTGATAAGTTGGGTACATTAGTGCACGTTTGTCCCTGGAGTGATCCAGACCCAGAGCGTGGCCAAACTCATGGGCTGCCACCAGCAGCAGATTTATACCTCAACAATTACAATAAATTATGTTAAACATATATTATATAACATATATTTCACTTCATTACAGGTCTTTATTCAATGGGCAAAATCAAGTTATTTACAGCTCTATAGATTTTTCACCTCCTCCCCAGTGGACATTTTTGGGATTACTGAAGTGAAGAGTGTATTTACCTCTTGGGGTAAGAGTCCAGGTTTCATCATCATCAAAGTGTGTGTCCCCTCCCTGATTCCTTCCAGGAGAGTTAGCATGAGCCAAGACTCCACCCCTCCCGTCAAAAGGGTAAAAGTCCCCGTGATCTGCAATAAGGAAAAGAAGATAATGTAATCTGCAGTTTCAGAGTGTTATCTAACAACGTCTTGTTCAATCCGGACTCACATCCACCCTTGAAGAGGATCATGATGTCCGCAGTACCACTGTTGACCTGCTTAAAGTTCAGTGGGATGACATCGCTGTAGAGCCGGAAGGCCTGAGCAATGGTAGTATCCACCTGAGTCCGGCTCAGATCGGGAGTGTACTGAGTGATCCTATTCAAATCATATGACACAGTATGCTGTCACTATCTTTGTTTATATATTCAACCACCAAAAATACAATAAAAATATGATCCTACATTACTATGTCACCTGTATGTAATTAGGCTTTTCTCCCATCTGGGTCTCCCAGCAAAGTGTCCGTATCGACTGATGTCTGACACACCACACCTGGGTGCCTTCATCACCTCTATAGTCTCGTTATTCAAGACACCTGTCACCTGATGGTCAGATGATGATGTGAGATGATTTCTAGTATGAATCATATAAATCCATTTCTTTGACTACAAGAAGGCAAATCTAAGTTAAAGCTTTCATTCAGTGTAATTACCTCCAGGCCAAAGAATGCCTGCATGGCCTGTAGATCCTGGCTGAAGTTGTTCTGAGAAATTCTTCGTATTGTGCTGTTTGTCACCCCAACATCACCGTAGTATTGTGAAAGGTATCCCTGATACCAGGAGAAGGAAGAAGATTGTATTGCATTCAGATTTCATTCCACCTGACTATCAGTGCTTAGTCTAAACAATCTGCGACTTTTAGCAAACTGACTTACCTCTGACTTCTCTAATCACTAGAATGTCTTTAAATGCAAGCATGTTCCCCTGGTAATCCCCTGTCTAGTCCAGACTTAAGCTGATATTTATGCAGAACATATTACTGCGTTACCTCTGCCAGGCTTTCATCCTCTGGTGGAACTGTTGGAGCAACCGTAGGTGCTGCATGACACAGGGCTAAACAACCCAGCAGCACTATCCAAAAATCAGCCAGAGACATCTTGTTAAAATGCCCTCTTCTCTCCACACACTCTCCACTTATAAAAGAAGCCTTTATAGCCTGAGCTGCGTACTGTTCGGATCTATAAGCTGAATAACCATGTGCACAGTCAACCTTTTGCTTTCAAGTAAAAGGGGGGAGAGAGTAAATAGTGCCCCCTCTGATAACACAGTGGGAGGAGATTATTAATGCTACTTCACTCTTAAAAATTTTTTTTAAAATGTAATTGTGTTTCCTTCTGAATGCGCACAGTGCAGTGAAGTATTTGTTATGCGTTTGTTTTAGCTAAAGTCAAACACTGAGCTGCAATTGAGCGTCACAATTACATCAGACTGATTTGCTTCATTATTCATTTCGTATTTTGGTGGAAAAACTACAGGAACTCAAACTCACAAACTGCCACTCATCACAAGTGACAAATTGAAACCTAAAACCGTCTCCCGGACAGCAGCAGACAGCCACTCTGTCAAGAAAAACAATGTTGACAACATTTTGTTCTTTTCAGTGTTCTCGTCGATGTACTGTGACCACAGTCCAGTTTGGTGGGTAAACATGAGCGTGTGTAGTTAACTCGTCGTTGTTGCAGAGACTCCAACAACACAGGGGCACTTAAGCTCACATGACAACTGACAGCGTGGACAGAAACTGCTTATTTGCACCTACTTGTCTACTTATATATGTGTTTCTCTAATAGAACATAAAAGCCTTATTGATTAAAAAGAGAAAAAAGTACAGGTATGACCCTGGGACAGTGAAGGTTGGCAGTTTACCTACTGTACTTATTGTGATACAATTCTGAGTTGCTTGAGTATTTTCATTGTGTGTTACGCTTACACGTACTTCACTAGATCCATGTACTTCACTAGATCCACGTACTTCACTACATCCACTACAATCCACTTAGTTCCATTAATCCACTTAGTTCCAATCTGCCCATTATTCAATATTTAATATTATTTTTTATCTGGAACTGCCAAGCATCCTATTGTATAGTTTATATAGTGCTTTAAATTGTGATACTCTACTCTTATTGTATTTTATATTTTGCATTTCTGATTGTATTGTACCGCTGCTATGATGACCTAATTTCCCCTCTTTGTTAAATAAAGTGTCTATCTACATTTCCAAGTGAAATATTGTAGGTTTTACGTCACTATATTTATATAATAGCTGTAATTATTGGTTTACTTTGCAGATCTCAGAAGAGTTCCAAAAGCTAGTATGAGCATCCAAAATATAATGCATTGTTTTACAGTATATTAAACAACCCATTAGTATATAAAGCCGTTTAAATGAGCTCCACAATCAGCTACTTAATTGAAAAGTTGCATACATTTTTTTTAAATTATATTACAATTGTATAATTAAGAATAACTTCACTTCAACTTTTATTCTTAGAGTATTTTGTTAATACCTGTACATGTGCTTTTTATTATTTTACTTGTAATAGAGTATATTAAAGCTGGGATACTATTACTGCTTCCCTTTACTTACTTGTTGTACAAAAGCATCTTTTATGAGAGTTGTGAAGAAAAATGCATTTTTTAAATTCAGTTTAATAAGACACATCCTCTTATGACATATTCAGATTGACAACATAGTCAAGTTACATCATCTTTGCAATTGCATTTGGTATTCACATTACAAGTTCTCAGTACTGTACATCTGGTAAAAATGTTATTTTACTCCATTTGACTTCAGAGATGTAATTTACGGTAATTCAAAAATCTAAACCATAACATTTCAAATACATGATGTTCTATGTTTGTTATCTCAGTTTCACAACTACAAAAAAGGATATATTCTAACTATGGTGTCCACCACCAATGCATCAGCATCCGAGCCAAGAATTTGCTGAAATCATATTCACCATCCGGTTTCGTCTGAAGTCATACTGGTAGGATTTTGTCCCACTGAAGAGGAAGATGCTACCTGTCAACAAAGCATCATATACATAAAAAAGGTGTCATCTCTTCATGTTGTTTCAAAACAAACAAGATGAAATGTGAAGGGCAAACTTTAAACACAGGATTTCCATTTGACATTGACACAACACATTGTTCTAAAACTGGGGCGAATGGTGTTTTCAGTACAAAAGTGTGTTCAGTGTGGTAAACCCCACCCGTCTACCACCTAAACACAGTAAAAACGAGAAATTACAACTTCTGTTGTAGTTGTGTTCTATTTGTATCCTGCTGCTCAGGTCCACAGTATACAAAGTTCATGACCACAAACTGTAACGGGTTTTCTCTTTTTGTTTACCATCTAACTTGAAGGCAGCGTCGACCCTTCTCGGGATTCCAGGCCAGTCTGATTGGATGAGCCTGGGGAAGCCGGGGTCCATCCTTCTCCTGCGCTCATCATACCTGAGGTTAGATCAGTCAAATACGTTCATTGTAGAGCCTTTTCTTAGTGTGGGAATGTCAATTTGTTTATGTATAATGCTGTTCCGGTTCAATGTTTAAAATATTTGGTCAATACTGGAATTAATTTGCTGTTTGGGTACTGACAGCGTTTGCTTGTATGTTAACAATCATTTACTGGGCATTACAGGTACAATATAGATATTGATAATGAATTTATCAATTTATTCTAATGGGCAAGTGTTCCTGTTTCCATAAAAACATAATTTTCAGCATGAAGTTGGCATCAAAAAAAGTTACCTATAATAAACCTCTCCTGTGAAGAAGACTGTTTTCCCGTATTCACTGATGTGCACGGCAGCGTCAACCTGCCTGACTCTGGAGGTGAAGCCGTACTCATGGATGGAGCCAGCATGACTTTTCATCTTAAGCTGTTGAACCACCCAATACTTATGACCTGGAAAAACACAGCCGTGTCACTTCATTTTGGGACACTATGAAAAAACAGCAACATACCACAAGCGCTGCAATGAGCCTCTTGCATGAACTGCAACACTTAAGTTGTACAAGGCTGTAATTTTGGCGCAACATTGTGTTCCCCCCCGAATGGAAATCCAGCCATGTCATGCTGACAAGGCCTAAGTGATGCTTTGCAGACTGCCCATTACTCTACCAGTGAATATGTACGCCACGCCTTTGGCAGGGATGTCATAAGCGGCATCCACGTGAAAACTGATGCTGGGTAAATATGTGCTGCTGTGGCTCTCTCTCAGGCGATTCCAATAAGTTGGCTGTGTTGTTCTCCTCCACACGTACCTGGGTTTCAACAATAAGCAGCCTCAGTTGCAGCTCAAACATATTGAAGCTCTTTTGCAATCATAATCCAAAACATAGTCTGTACCTGTTCTTAAAGAAAAGAATCTCATTTCCAATCAAAACTGCTGCGTCAAAAGAAAAGTTGGGGTCACACTTTCTGGGTGCTGGTTGTATTTCCACTGTTCTTGTTGGTTTTCCTAAAGAAAAATGATGGACCAAAATGCAAAAAATATGGAATTGTACATATGGTGCACTATTATCTGATTCATTTATTTCCATTATGTGCAAAAAAAAAACCCTCAGCATTTCTAATTTGCTCCTCACCATATAAAGTTTGGATCCCAAGCACATCGTCTTTGGACAGAGAGTACTGTGTACTGCTGTGATACCTGTAGTTGGGGTACATGACAGCAGAGGGGTCTTTTGAGTGAGTCAAACCCAGTGAGTGGCCGAGCTCATGAGCTGCAACGGCGAACAGGCTGTAACCTGAAATATACAGCAACAGGCACGTTCTATTAGTTCATTTGGCAGGTGGATTGACACAGAATCACACTGAAAACTGCTGTTTTTGGATTTGAAACTTGCAGGTATGTTGCACTTTTACCACACTCCAGCGTCGATGTCACAGTGGGTGCTTTCCATCAGCTGTCAAAGTCAAGTGGAACACCTACTGTGACACCGAGTGTAAGGTGTTTGAAGTTTCTAACTCTTAAACACACAAAGAGCAGCAGAAAAAGTTATTTGCTGTCAGTTATGGTCCAGAATCGACATTGTCAAAAGAAGTATTCAGATCCTGTCTACTGCAGTAGAAGTAGAAATACTAAAATGTCCTGTTTTCATAATTGCACTTACAGTTAGTCATGTCAGCAAAACATACCTAAAGTATCATAAAATTGCTCATTATGCATGGCTTTTTTTCTCTTTTGAACTATATTATTATATCATATAACAGATAGCAGAAGTAAGTAGTATTTAATTTTTTTTATTATTTTTTTGTAGTTGATAGGGCAAAGCTAATTTGACATCCAGGTGATCTAATCTTTGTATGAATAATCTTAAAAAACTAAAGCTATTAAATAATCATGCTGGAATAAAAAGTACTATAACTAAGATGTAGTGGAGTAGAAGTATAAAGCAGCACACATACAATTCAGAACCTACACAAATGTAGGTTTGCAGGAAAAAATCGATTAACCTCAACAAACCATATAAAGGATAAAGCACTGATTTGACAGATACTCAGGATAATCTGTTGTGTTTTATTCTGACAAACCTTGTCTCCCCAATGTCCATGTTTCATCCTCATCAAAGTGCACGTCTCCTCCCATCCCCTCTCCTGGCTGAAAGGCATGAGCAAGCACACCCCTGGGTCCATCAAAGGGAAAGAAATCTCCATGAGCTGCAACAGAAAAAACCCTTTTCACTCCATGAAGTAGACAGGGCTTCAAAATGTAATGTGCTGCGTTTGTATTATCCCTCTTCTTCTGTGGTGTTTTTATCAACCATAATTAGGAACTCGGTTTTGAGTGTATCTCAACCAACATAATAATTATTCAGAAGTGATTTTCTAGATTTACTTCTGCGGGCGAAGGAGAAGACTATATCAGCTTTGTCACGGTTGACTTTGATGAACCTCAGTGGTGCAGCATCACTCCACATCTTCAGGGCTGAACGAAAGGACTTTTCCACGTCCTCTCTCTTCATGACCCGAGTGTATTTGGCAATCCTGGACAGCACAGACGGACACGCGCATATAAGACAGTGGGAGCGACAATATTACATTAATCAGAAAAAAAAAAAAAACATCTCACATGTATGTGATGGTGTTGTTCTTCCATTTAGGCTTTGTGGGGTAAAAGCTGAAGTTTTCCACATCTGGAACACCACATCTGGACTCCCTCATCACATCCAGGGTCTTAGGGTCCAGACGACCTGTCTCTCTCAGACCAAAGAAGTTTTGCATTTCTCTGATCTTTTCCTCCATGGCCGATGTGGATCTGATCCGTCTCCCCGACAATCTGCCTCTGGGACTCAGGCTGTAAAACCTCCTGAGGTAGCTCTGTTGTTGAGAGGAGTTCAGATCCGGAGGATTAGGTCTCAGTTCTTATGACAAAATGTCTTAAATGTATGAGGTTAAAGGTTCTTTTTCCAGATGCACATGTGATACGAAGACAAACGGAAATGAAATGAAAGAGAAGTCCTTTCATCCTTAATTATTGTTGAAGTGTGTTGCCATCAGAGGAAATTCCTCTCTCTAATTTGGTAGTTCAGTGTCGGTCAAGTAATGATTAGCCCTCGTTGACCCTACTTATTAAATGTACAGTATACCAATTGCAAAGAGGGATATAAGTGATTTTGACACAGTTGAGCAGTGGATTAGCAGGAGCTGCAATTATAACAAGATGAATGCCCATATTTTGTTTTTCTCTACCCATCGGGTAACATTGAGATTAATCCTAATTTGAAGACAGTGTAATGACAATAGATGTTGACACTGTAATGTAAATAATGTAAATAATAAAACACCTGCATTAAGTTGTAGCTATACTTTATAATGGAACCAAACAAATCCAATACGCAGGATATTACCTCTTTAAAAAAAAAAAGCACAGTAACAAAGCCTTGCTTGGTTACAGTTTGTTTTACATAAAACTAACAAAAGTCACATTCATTATTTAAGTTGATATGTATTAGCACCTACATTTCAAATGGGACATCTTATCTAATATAAACTATGAAGACAGTCGTCCATCCACACACCTCAGCCAGCTCCTCATCCTCAGGCCTCGGCCACTGGTCCTGATCGACTGGTAAAGTCCACAAGACTTCTGCGAACATCAGAGAGCCCAAAACAGGTATCCACAGCCAGAGCAACTCCATGTTTTAAATGCACATTTCCACCAGGCTTCACTTTTTGTATATGGGAGTATTCGCAGGGTTGTTGGGCAACCATATGGCACATAAGCACTGAATCCTAGTACTTACAGATTGGTCTACCTGCTCCAATTTTCTGGTTTTGTGGTTAAAACTACCAATGAATCGTCTACATAATATGTCTGGGCTTTCTGTCTGTCTTAATGGGGAAAGACGTGTGTACAGTGGGTTTCGTCATGTAAACCCGGAGCCGAAAGTGTTATTTGTGAATTTTGTAGATTCTTCTCAGTCAAAACCTGCAGGCCACATAAATTACACTCATCATATCTGTACATCAGTCTCTCAGCCACAGTGATGTGCAGACTTGATAAAAAAGATTTAAACTTAACAAACCATCAAAGCTGATGCTGCATGGGAGCATTTATACTGTGAAATACCACACACATGTATTATCAGGTTTACATTTTAAATCTTTTATTTTGACAAAATACGACTCATAAATAAAACTCCACTCAAAAGTGAAAAAGCACAGTGTTTTTCTTCCTTCTCTTAAAGGTTTTCAGGTAATTTCCTTGCAGCATGTTCATGGATTTACAGTATTTCAACATCCAAGCCAGGAATTTGCTTTCTCAACTCCGACAACATGTTTCTGGGTGTAGTCATATTTGTAGACTTGTGACCCGATGAAGAAGTAGATGAAACCTAAGAGAGATGAGGACAAATCAGATGTTCAAGAAGCAAAGTGTCTCATATTTAACCTTTATCGCGTTGTGGTGTCTGGAATGTTTTTGGCTGTTTGTTCTTTAGGCCTTCCAGTCGTAAAGTGGGTAAATTATACCGTTTAAATCATGGAGGGGAAGCACATGCTCCGTTAAACTCCAATACACTTAACTGATGTTGCGTGGAAATTTGCATAATAACAATACAAATTGCAAAAGCCGCCTTAAGCTACAGCCAGAAGTATACTACCTGCTAGACACTTATTCAATCGGAACGTCATCCAGCTCGCCTCCTGTTGATGTGTATGTTATGTGGCATGTTCTGGAATATTGTTTAGATTTGAGTAAGATTTAAGCGAAAAAACAGCGGGCATCATAGAGGGTAATAATTACACTGGCTCACCCTCTTTATGAACAGCTGCATTTATTGTTGTGTTGACTCCGGGAAAGTCCTCGCTGATATACTTCGGGTAACCAAAATCCATAACCCTTCGGTTTTCATTGTAACTGAAAAAGAAACAATATAAACAACGTTATGATTCATGATCGCCTGTTCCTCCTTTTAAAGCCCAGACAAAACATTTGCTCAGGCTGCTACTGGTATGGTCACATCATCAAGGTCCAATTGAACCCTTTGCTCTCTGTGTGAGGTCTAAATGACAAACAAAACCGTTTTTTAAGCCCCAACATGCCGCTGCTCTGTGATTTGTCTCGGTTAGGATTTTCATTTGATATAATGCATTTTCAAAAAGAGTAGTTGGTTTGGGCAAAAAATAAAGAAGGTGCAGTATAATTTAATTTAATTTAGTCTGTAGTTACACCATTGGTCAGAGTAAGTGATGATGTGAGTGTTGGTGTTTCCTCATTGAGCGTTCCTCTTTCCAAATGACCTCAAAGGCATTTACAGCCATCCAGAATCTATTGCACGCTAAGAACTGAATATTCTGCTGGACATTTAATCATCTCTGAGGATTGCGGCAAGTGTGAACTACTTACTCAACATACAGATAAATTAAAGTTTTGTAATTTATTACTGTTTAAAATAATATATGTTTGCACATTGACCATTCACAGTCCAGCCACATATGAAGTTTTGACCTGTTCATGTTAAGCAACACTGTTCATTTGTTGCCTTACCTCCAGTAAATATCATGCATAAAGAAAAGGGTGCGTCCTGTTTTCACTATGTGCACTGCTGCGTCAACGTCCTGGACCCAAGCTGGAAATCCAAAGTGGCTGAGTGCTCGAGGCTTTCCTTTCACAAGAGAGCCTTTCACTGTCCAGAACATAGATTCTGTGAAAACAAAGGGGGGAGAAAATGTTTGTTTTCTCTCTTTATGTCAGATGACGATCACTAATTTGGTAATTGTCAAAATTGTAAAATCTTTGAATAAATTATGAATGTTGAATTGTTTTTGAATGCTGTTGTGTTTAGAGATCGGGATTTCATTATAAGGAGGCAGGGAGATCAAGGAAACATGTTGCAGCTTGCAACACTGCATTACCGTGAATGAGATACGCAGTGGATCTGCGAGGCACCCAGAAGGCAGCATCGATGCTGGTTTCAATCTTAGGCATAAAGTTGGTGATGGGACCTTCTTTGATGTCATATTGCTCATTGTGTTTAATCCAGAGGTATCTTGTGGGGAAAATATGTCAGATAGGTCTAAACATTAATGATAATGATTTAAAAAATGGCATATGCTTTATAACCTTATAAATGTATTGCCACAATTACATTATATAATAATAAAAGTTGTGAATTAAAGAAAAAAATACCATAAAACATACCTTTCTCTGAAAAAAAAGGTGGCATCCCCGAGAGTGGACACTGCGTCAAAAGTCAGGTCTGAAGCACATTTGTCCTGCATGAGTCGAGGGAGCAGCGATCCTGACAGCCAAGGGTTTTGCTGAGAGCTCCAGCCGAACCTCGGAAAGTGATTTGGACGACCTCTGACTGGACCTAAACACAGCACAGCAGGTTCTATTTGAATAAAAACACTCAGGATTCACAAATGTAACCAGATTTCATCAATGTTACTGCACTCAAAGTACAATAAATTAATAGATCTAAATAAAAATTGTTTACTGTAGAGTGCGTTGATATTTGCTACATCCTCTCTGGATAGTAGGTTGGCTGGACGGGAGGATTTGTAGGTTGGGTACATCAGTGACTCTGGGTTTCTGGAGTGCTTCAGGCCCAAAGCGTGGCCAAATTCATGTGCAGCTACAACAAAGAGATTAAAACCTGCAATGGCACAAAGAAAATGCATCTAAATTAATAATATTAATTCATTAAATTAATTCTGCATCAATGTGGCGTGCCTGTGTGATTCACTTCAGCACCTGTCTCTCCTGCTGTCCAGTGCTCATCGTCATCAAAGTGCGTATCCCCTCCAACGCCCAGCCCTGGACCGAAAGCATGAGCCAATGTGCCTCTGGGTCCGTCGAATGGATACAAGTCACCATGCTCTACATAACATAATCCAGGCCAAACATGGAAAAGAAACCACAGAGAACACAATTGTCTTCCATGCGAAAAGAAAATGACAGGCCTCTCGTCTAAATGAGTCTGTCGAATTCAGCTGTCAGTCACCTGGCTCAATTGCTCCATGTGTGTGAGATTGTGTTATATAATACTTGATATATGACCTAAAAGTTGATTTTTTTAAATTCTGTGACTCAAGCTGTTCAATACACTTCCAAATATTCTCTGTACCTGTCTGGTGTGAAGCAAAAAAGACAAAAACCCACCATGGGTCACAAACTCCACCATGATGTCAGCATTGCGGGTGTGCGACCTGACGAACGTCAAACTGCTGGCTCTGGCCCAAACGCTGAAAGCTGACTCAACCAGAGAGTCCACAGTGTTGCGAGGCAAATCTCTGGTGTACCTTCCAATGCTGCAACAGCAATGAGTAAATGTCATGTGGCTGAGGAACATACAAATCAAGACACTTACCCTTAAATATAAAAAAAATATTGATAGCACAACATTATACCAACTTGTGATACGTTTTTTGAAGCTCCCAAATTGAATAGATGACAAAATATGTGGTTACACAGCCGTTGAATATGTCTTCATGCACTTATGTAATCCAGCGGGCGTGCCTCAAACAGAACCAGCAAAGGAATGGATATGGAAGTCCCAGACAGTGTTACATAAGTTCAAGCATGTATGGTGAACTTGGCACTCGATTCAGCCCATAATAACTCTCAAAAGAAGGAGTCCCAAACCCAAAGATCTGTAAACTATAATGATTTGTGGCAGCTCCCTATTTCTGCCAAAGGCTTTATTGCCTGCTGCCTCAAAATGTTTCCATTTTGCATTTTAGGGACAACCAGACGGTTGGTCAGACATGTCTTAATATCTTTCATATACAGATATATACGTATGTTTCGGACTGCAATTCAATTCCACTAATACAATGAAAGGATTGATAACATCTTGATCATTAAACATTAAAGACCACGTAGATACCTGTAGGTGATGACGTTCTTGTTCCAACGTGTCCCCCGAATGTGGCTGTACTCCTCTGCATCTGGGACGCCACATCGAGGGCTCCTCATAGTCTCCAGGGTGTCCGAGTCCAGCACACCTGTTGCATTGAGCCAAAAGAATGTCTGCATGTCTTTCACCTTAGAGGTGAAGGAGGGCCCGCTCCGCTTCATGCGCGCCATAGGCTCTTTTTGCAGGTTGTAGTACTGCTGGAGGTATTCCTGCGAGTAGATTTGAAGTCCGAATCAGATATCAGATGTTGCACCGAAGAGCCAGGTAAATGAACAGGTCCTGTACATCTCTATTAATACCAAGGTAGAAAGCTATTTCCCCTTTGTGGAACTTGTTTTTGAGGAATGCATTATAGTAGATTACACATTATCGGTATGGTTTGTCACATCCATCAAATTTTACATTATGTTAGTTAATAACTTCTACATAAACATACAAATCTGTGAAGGGATTTACAGCATCAACTGTCAATAACACCATCTCCTATTACAATTAAAATCCTTCACAACAATTAACGAAATGAAGACTTTGCAATCAACATTGCCGATCAGTTCCCATGCAGATTGTTTCCCCCAACAATTCCTTCCACATAAAAACAAGAATTCATCTATGAAAGAACATTAGGGAGACAGAAAAATGAAGATATTGGAAAAAAAAAGTCTGCTAAAGCATGCAACATAACAAATACAAGGAATCCAAGGGCAGTGTAGTTACTTACCTCCGCCCCCCACCCACACAAAAGTAAATGAAATAAAAACATTGTCTCAACATCCCACACAAATGGGGAGAAAGGATCCTTGCAATATCCCCTCTTCAAAAGAAATATCTTCAAATTGGCACGTTTTTGGCATTGTACGAGATATGAAATCCCATGCAGTCCAATCTCAAACTTTTGTATAGCAGCTCATGCAATTATGCACTTACTGTGGCCAGCTTCAAGTCAACCTGTGGTTCAGTGGAAGGAGAGCTGTCTCCCTCCGGCATAAATGTGGGCGCCGTAAAACACGGACCGGGCATAAGCAAGACCAAGACACAGCAGGAAAGCAGCATGACATGCATTTCACAGACTTTACACAACATGAATTGCCTCGTTTAAACACATGGATATGGAAGTTCTGGTTAATGAGAAAGCCTTTTAAATGGTTATTGTGACTCATACCCCTTGCAAATCCAAGGGAAGCCTCAGCAGTATGAAATTAGGGAGGGGTTTGCAGAGAGCCAGGGATAGCAAAACGAGAAAAAAAAAAAGAAAAAGAAATGACATTTTGAACAGTTTTGGTCACATGACACGTTTGCTCCAATGATGATCTACTGTAAACGGATATTCATGTGGTTTTAACGTCTTATTCAAATTCAACGCAGGCCGTAAACTGTTTCCTATAATGATTAAAAGTGATGTGAATTAGATTACGAAAACATAGTTGAGTGCAATGTGCTGAATCATGGGTAATCCCTAAATAAGTGATGAAACTACAACATGAGGCAACACACAGCACAGAAAAGGATTCTTTCTGCAAGATGTGACCGTAACTATGAGTGTGTTTAGCATAAACACGTTTATACATGAGGTGAGTGACCTGTTTGTGATGCAGGTCACTCACATTCAGGACTAAGAAAGCCATGTCAAGTCTTGTGCCAACATCCATCAGACTCATGAATAGCCGATCTATTTATTTATTTATTTATTTATTATTTATTTATTTATATTGCCTGTTCTTTATGTATTGTGCTTTGCAAGTTTTTATCTACTGACCACTGTTGGACAGGTATGTGATGTGTATGGTATATTTTGTTGTGTTGTTGAATATGTGAACTGTACACACACTGATGTTCTGCACAAATTAAGAATGGATATATAAAGTTAATTGAACATAATTGAATTTCCACCATCAAAAACCAAGCAGCTTTAATAGCGAGTTAATGGTTTCCTCAGTGGAGCTCCTGTAGGGGAACCTCAGCTAAACTCCCTCCAGACTGATGATGAGTTGGGTGGCACTGCTCAGTCCCACGCATTCTGCAAGGGCTCCTGAAAATAGCCCCATCAAAGCCCATTATTGTCCCGTCTTAGCAGCAAGTGCATGTGAGACCTTTCAATGAAAGAGTTCGCTGAAGGAGAGCTGAAATTGCAGGGGTGGATTTAAGGACTTTGAAAAAGAAAATGGACGACAGCCAGGCCGCCTAGTCTGGCAAGGGTGGTGCCGTGGTATATTCAGGCTACAATTACAGTTGATTGGTCATTGTGGAGCTTTATGGGACCAACAGCATTCCTCTGCGGGGCAACACGAGCTAAGTTTTGCCGAGTACGCCACGCTGCAGAAAGACTTGAAGAATTTGTGTCGCTCTGGTTTTATGGTCTGAGTGCAGACGAGGTAATGAAGTCATTTTAAGCAGGAGTGATGAGTGAGAGTTCAGTTTGGAGCTGCAAGGTTACAAGCTGGGAGAGACTACTGTGGTAATTAAACCAGTCAGAACATCTCCGTTTTGCCCCAAACATACACTTTCACACTGACTCGGTGCCAGAAATGTTACACGACAGAACCAGTAACTGAGATGAGTAATATTTGTCTTGGAAAGCGTGTTTGTCTGTAATGATGAGTTGTACTTGGAACAGCACTTCAAGACACCGTGTCACCAGCATCCAAAAAGGACTGAAGGGGGAGTGAGAGTTAGAGTTACATGACAAAGCTCTCAATAAATGACAGATGACTTCAATAAAGAGACACCAATGAATGCTGATTTTTTAAACAATATTCAAATCAACATCAGTTCAATTGTACACAGCACAGAAGTGAAATTTAGCCTCTGCATTTAACCCATCCTAAGCATTAGAAGCAGTGGGATGCTATAAAGCAACCAGGGAGCAATTTGGGGTTTGGTGTCTCGCTTAAGGACACTTAATGATGACATGTGGACATACGGAGTCAGGGATTGAACCGAACCGCCAACCTTGTGGTTATAGGATGACTGCTCCAGAGCCACAGCCTTTAAAAAGATACAAAAATCAGAAACGTTGACGTGGAACATGACACCCTTTTATGTCTCTGGAAGACGCACCGGGCGTCAGGTGTTGTAGTCGACCCTTATCCCATGGTCTGGTTGAATAATCAATTCTGATTGGCTGCAGGGTGTCTATTGAAATGTGATATAGGACACCTACTAAGAGTAGTTCCCAGGATAAATGTCGATATGTGACAAGTAGGGAATGAGAACAGGTTGCAGCGGTCTGGAAAAGTTGAGATCCAACATATCTGTGGTTTGCAGAAACATACAATGGCAACATTTTTTTCTGGCGACTGCTGAATAAGCTCCAAATTTAAAACTTTTCTCCCCTGCTTCTGATTTCTGTTGTGGTCTTTTAGAACGTATAGGCTCGATCACACTTGTAAATTCCAGTTTTGTTTTAAAATGGCATATCCACTATGAGAAATAGACACTCTCACAAATTATTTTTTAAACAAAACTGAAAAAAATCTTGAGCCATGTACATGCAAAGACCCAGAGAGAACCATGGGTGAGCCAGGTAATTGAGTAGGCTGTCCTTCAATGTGGCCTGGAGTACGGCTTACGTTCACACGGCTGAATGAATGTGCTCAAACCTGTTCTAGACCCCCTCCGAATGTGGTCTGAGCACAAATAGATCTATATGCATCCTCAATATGCCCTGGGTGCATTCACAACTCAGGGCTGTCCACCTGTGATCTTATCAAGCCTTAGACTTGTTAGTTGTACATGCACCTCATTGCACAGCTAAATGTGTAGGATAGCAGATAATGTTGTAGTGATACTGATATCGGTGGTTTGTTTCGGACAACATATAAGATGTGTTTAATGATGATCCCCAAAGCAATTTCAGTCAAAAGCAACCGGGCTTGGTTATTTGTCTAGGACATTTCACCTGAGATGAAATGGAAGCCTCTTGGATGAGAGGTGAAAGTCCAGTTGCTTTTGACTGAAATTGCCTTGGGGATAATGATGACCTGGACAAATGAGAACATTCACAGGCCTTATGATGATGGAGCAAATCTGACATCAAAGTTTTTTGTGCGTTATTCATTTGGCACTTCAGCAGGAGGTTGTGGTGACACTGCATGATAAGAAACATGCAAAGACCCAGAGAGAACCATGGGTGTCTGTTCTTCCACTCCAAAGCAGTCTCTGCTGCCCTCCTGTGGTATCTCTTCGGCTCATACCTTAAAGTGTCTAAACGTTGCCACACCTTACACCACGGCAGTCACTGTGGCTTCAATCTTTGCTCGTAATTTTCCTTTAAACCCTTTTTGGGGTTTATTTGAGGACGTGCAATGTGCAAAGATTAAATCCCAGTTGCACTGAACATTTCTTCCTTTTTTTTAGTTATTTTTTGAGCCTTTCATGACTTTTATTTCATAGTACATCTTGAAGATTTAAAGGAAACGGGGGAGAGATAGAGAAGGGGATGACATGCAGTAAAGGGCCTCAGGTCCGAATCAAATCTGGGCCACCAGCTAAATTTTCTCTTTACTGTAAGCCATTAACTGATTCATTTGGCAAAAGCTTTTGTCCAAAGAGACTTACAACAAGTGCTCCATAATTTTGCTACAGCTGTAATGCTATCATTGTCTAATCCCAACTGTATATAGTAAACATAACTTATTTTCCCTCAGTATATTGCCAATAAGTGTGTTGATACAGTATGTCAAGGACCATGCTTACTCTGCCTTATGGCAACATTGAGCCACATTGTACAGATAGTAACAGATTTTGGTTTTCTGCTTCTTCTCCTTTTTTTGGTTTTCTGTTTATTGTGTTCTTGATTCATGTTTTCACTTATGTTTAGCCCGTTACCTGTTTTATTTTGTAGGTTCCCTCATTTGTCATGTCTTGTGTTACTTCCTGTCTTTCTGTGTTTTACACACCGCACCTGTTTTCCACCACACCTGTGTTCTATTGGTTAATTAGTCCCTTCTGTATTAAGCCTGTGTTTTGCCCCAGTTTCAGTTTTTGTTAGTTTGTGTGTCCAGCATGTTTCACTTAGTTTTCCCGGTGTTAGATCACAGTGTCTTTGTTTTTTTTGGACAAGGACATTTTATTATGTGCCGTTCAATGGATTGATTTAAATTACACAGGGCTGACTGTGGTTTGGTGGTTAGCACTGTCGCCTCACAGCAAGAGGGTTTCTAGTTCCAATCCGGGCTGGGGCCCTTCTGTGTGTGGTTCCTCCCACAGTCCAAAGACATGCATGTGTTAGGTCAATTGATGTCTCTAAATTGTCCGTAGATGTGAATGGTTGTCCGTCTCTGTTCGTCTCTATGTGCCCTGCATTAGACTGGCGTTCTGTCCAGGGTGTACCCGATGTCAGCTGGGATCGGCTACAGCCCCCCCGCGACCCCGACAGGGACAAGCGGTTGAAGATGGATGGAGGGCTGACTGTAGAATATGTATACATGCATCTAGTTTGTTTAAACTAGTAAGAAAAAGAATTGGGTCCCAACACAATCCAATTGTTTAAAAAAAAAGCAGATCACAGACGTGACACAAGACTGTAGTCATTTCAAATGGCAACTTTCCGGCTTTAAGAAACTCTAAAATAAATAAATAAGAATAAATAAATGTGGAAGTCAGTAACAGTTACTAAGCGGGGGGGGGGGTGAATATCACTAATCACTCAATTCTGAGGAAAAAATATGGAATCATGAAAAATAAACAAACAAATGAACACTTCAACACACCACTAGTACTTTGTTGCACCACTGCATCTGGCTTTTATAACAGCTTGCAGTCTCTGAAGCATGGACGTAATGAGTGACAAATTTGTACAAACAGTACTCTTCAACAATCTGGCTTGACTTTCTGATTGCTGTTGCCAGATCAGCTTTGCAGGTTGGCGCTATGTCATGGACCATTTTCTTCAACTTCCACCACAGAGAAAAGTGTCCAAAATGTCAACATAAACATGTGCATTTATTGAAGATGTAATGACAGCCATCTCCCCAGTGCCTTTACCTTACATGCAGCCCCATATCATCAGTGGCTGTCAAAATGTGCATGTTTCCTTCAGGCAGTTGTCTTCATAATTCTCACTGGAACGGCACCAAACAAAAGTTCCAGCATCATCACCTTGCCAAATGCAGATTTCAGATTCATCACTGAATATGACTTTGCCCCACAGTCCACGATTGCTTTTCCTAAGCCAATTCTAACCTTGTTTTGTCTGTTAAGGTGCTAATGATGGCTTCGTTGTATGTAAATCCCATTTCCTTTAGGTGATTTCTTACAGTTTGGTCACAGACGTTGACTCCAGTTTCCTCACATTTGTTCCTCATTTGTTTTGCTGTGTATTTTCTGTTTTAAAGACATAATGCCCTAAATTTTCCGTCTTGACGCTTTGTCTTCCTTGGTCTACCAGTATGCTTGCCTTAACAACCTTCCCGTGTCGTTTTTTTTAATCTCCTTTGTTTCTATTGACATCCCTCGTGTTGGAGTCATGCTTCATGTCAATCCACTTCGTGCAACAAGAAAGCTGCCATTTTAAATTACTTTAGTTTTGTGTCATGTCTATGATCTGGCATTTTTCTAAAAAACAAATGAACATCCTCCAAGACTGGTGATTCCATAATGTTTGCAGGGGTCTGATTTACATGATAAAGCAGTGGAAAAAACAAAGAAATTAATATGCATCTTTTGTGACAGGAAAAGTAACTGTAAGTTGAGATACGATATTTCTTTATTAGTCCCAAAAAGGGGGAATTTCCTTATAACAGCAGCAAGGTGGAAAGCAAACATAGAAGAAGCATCAATAAGAAACAATACATTGTAGAAAAATATAGAAAATATGAGAATAACAGGAACAAAATATACAGTATAATTGAAGTGTTTTACATTTACACTAAGGCACAGAGGAAAAATGTATCTATTGCACATGAGATTGACCAAGTATTTCACACTGTGAAATTAACCCAGCCGGTGAACATTAGAGTGCAATTTCTGTTAGTTAGGATGCACATCATCACTATTATCATAATCTCTGTCTATTGAAATATATCCTGCATCAGCTTTCCTCTAACTCAGGAGAGTAGTGGTTGATTTCATTGCACCCAGTAATTCATGTCTGGTTGCAGCAGGCAAAGCTCTCGATCTACCGGTCAATCTTCGTTCCTACCCTCACCTCGCCTCGGGATCTCCCAGTTAGAGCTGATTATGGGGCCCGGGAAAGGGAAGTTTGGGGTCCCCTGCTTAAGCTGCTGCCCCCGCGACCCGAACCCAGATAAGCGGATGAAGATGAGATGAGATGGTTGGTGCAATTTCATTTCAACCACTGATGTTCGTTTATATTTTTAACTTGTATATTTGGTCCCTGTCTTGCTTTTTATATTCTAAATAAAGCTTTGGTCCTTGTTCACTTCCTGTCCATTGATGTCATTCACATTCACTGCAACAGGAAATAAACAGGGACACATCTAGAATGTTTACAACTGTGTAAGAGTCAGTAGAGTCATAGGACATACAACACGATTCTTCTCTTTTTTAATACAGCTAGTGGGTCACAACACATATCCGTAGTGTGTATGTTTCCAAACATTGTGTGTGTGTTTGTCTGTGTGTGTTTGTCTGTGACATTTTAAAATAACAGCAAAAATCCCCCAAGCTGCTAACTTCCCCTGGCATGAGTCAGGAGCACTCTGTTAACCACCGTCTAAGCAATGATTACGCCAAAAACGTTTGTCTCCACAGCATGCTGAAGTGCTTGGGCATTTTTCTAACACAGTATAAAACTAATGGGATGCAGATAAGCATTACACCAGTGCCCTATCACCATGACGCCAATTGTTTCCAATCTGTACTTTTTAACGCAGTGTATAAATGTGCTTTTCTCTGGCAGCGGCTACAGTCTATGGGCAGCACAGCAGCTACATACTTGACTGTAACACTTTAGACACAGTCTGATACGTGGCAAAATATTGTTATTACAAAACATTCTAAAAGTATGTCAATAATAATTGGTTGTGACAGCCAAATGTTTGACATTTCCTTGTTGTCAGGGTAGCAATTTAAGTAAACTCTACAACAGCAATTCACCACAACAGCAGAGCAATTCACAAAACCCCACATCATTGGGGAGACTGAAACATAAAGGGTACGTATTAGAAACTGATGATTACCACTGTCATTTACAATGCTTAAGTCAATGTTTGCAGTTTCTCTGTTTCTCTGTAAAGAGAAACATAACAAAGATAGGAGCTACAATATGTATTGCCCTCATTGTGGCAAATAATTGTGGTCAAATCTACAGCAGAGTTGTGTTGTTGTGGTGTTGTGTTGTGGCAAGTTGCGGTTGTGTTGTGGCAATTTGCTGTTGTGCTGAATTGCTGTTGTGTTTGTAGTTTCTCCATCACCAGTGAAGGGGAAAGGTTCTGTGTAAAGAGAAACAAAATTAAGATAGGTCATACAATATGTATTGCCCTCACTGTGGCAAAGTTTTGTTGTTCTGGTGAATTGCTGTTGTGGTTTGCACTTTAGGGCCTCCATAGGGGTGTATCCAAATAAGAATTGATCACATGGTCCACAATTAATTTAGGAATGTGTAAACTATTATCATCACTATTGTAATTTTTATCATTACCAGCTTTTTCAGAATCTGATCAGAATCAGAATCAGAAATACTTTAACAATCTTAATATAATATTAAATAAACAATAGTAATCCTGTGTATTTCTACTATGTAGAAGTTAAGGAATTTCACTGACGTGGCAGATGCAAATAATTACATACATCTGTTGTCTCAAACAGACGGTGATGTCAGAAATGCAGGACTAGGTAGCATGTCTTTACCTGCCTTGGCTCCAGAGACCTGTACGTACCAGTTGTCTGGAACAATACTCTAATTTTGAACATCATCACTACTGCAATACCAAACAGATGAGTTTCTTAACATAGTCCGATAATATTGTTGTGTTAAATTTTGTTTTCTTTGAAAAGCATCTTTGTGCTTCTATAGATGTTATCTGTGGTGTAATAAGCTATTATTAAGAAGAGTATGTTTCCTTTGTTTTGTTTATGCGCTTCTTCTTCTTCTATGGCTTTGCTTTGATTAAAACTCCCACAGACTAAATGTCCTTATAACTCTGAATCACATTCTACCCGGCAACATGGGGAAAACACCAAAATCAAAAAGAGCTGATTTAAATTCTTACCAGACAAAAACCATATGGAACATCTGTTTGTCTAATTGTTTGTATGAGACACAGCTCACATTGTCAAATCCACCCAGTCATATAAAAGACGATATAAGGGATATATAAATCTAAATATCATAGTTTCATTCATCTCTTTCTTTGTTTCGTCGTGTGTTTGTTAGTCACATATCCTAAAACGTCTTCACCTAAAATAACAAGGCACAGACTGACTATCATGAGACCGGCAGGATACAGTAGGTCATTTCTTTATTAATGTTTTTCAACTGCAAAGGATGCACAGGTGATAACTAATGATGTGGTATCCTTATTAAGGGAATGTCACCAGAGGATTTTCAGACAAAAAGGGTCATCTCTCCTACGTTATTCTTTTATTAATAAAAAAAATAATTAAAAGTGGATCATGTTTTTCCCGACATTTTCAGGAAATCTATCGGCAAAATCCTTAAGTCATGGCATTTTGAGAAATGGGAATTTTTGGTGGGTTCAAAGGAGTCCACTCAAACCACAGTGACTGCAGTTCTACAGCTATAAGCACATTCTTCATGAAGGAGGAAGTGGCTACAGTAGGTGCTTTTACATGAATCACTGGGACCCTTTGAAAAAATCGCGGACCCAAAACACTATAAATACCCTTAAGAGCTTCTTGAACCCAATGAGTGGTTTGGACAACACAGAGACAACAACAATGATAGCTTTGCTGCTGCTGCTGGCGCTGGTCGCTCACTCCTCTGCTTCGCCTCTGCCGTCTGGTGACAAAGACAACTGGCTTTTAGCTGAGGTAAGATCTGAGCTCTCTAATTCAGACATTGTTCAGTCTTGTGAGCTGTTTCAAGTGGCTTTTTTGACATATTCATACAACTATGAATGTCATCGAGCATTTGTTCTCTTTCAACAAACAGAAGTACCTCCGTCGGTTCTATGGCCTTCCAGCTGGTCTTCAAGGTAGACAGAGGTCACCAGGGACCTTTCAGACCAAGATCAAGGAGATGCAGAGATTCTTCAAACTCAAGGTGACCAGAGCCTATTGATCCTCCTGGTATTATGAATGAGCAGCTGCTTTTGTATACTATTTTATTTTTTCTTTTACATTTGATTTCTTAGTTTGAGTAGGTTTTATTGAAAGAAAGGTCCAACTTTGAGATTAATAGAACTCATCATAACAATGGTGCACTTTAACGTGTGTTAAAGATCTTTCCCCTGCAATTAATTATGTGCTTATGTTTTTTTATGGGGAATTAGTTGAATTGAGTTGAGTTACATTTATTGCCATTATAACAACCTTTATTAGGGACTTGTTGAGCTCATGGTCCAACCCAACATACAAAAAATGAGACACACAGAGATTAAATTCCTTTAAAGTCACCAGGGTTTAGAATGTAAACCTAAACTAAATATATTCAAATGAACAAAACATCGCAATAAAGCTCCACAGATATCCATCATTTCCAAATATTTTCTTTTCGCTTCTGAAGGTGACAGGGAATCTGGATGACAACACATTGGAGCTGATGAAGCAGGCCAGATGTGGAGTCCCTGACATCGGGGAGTACAACCACTTCCCTCGACACCTCAAATGGCAAAACAACAATGTCACATTCAGGTGTGCCAATATTTATTTATTTACTTATTTATTTTTACAAGTTATTGAACCATTCAGCAATTGAATCATTTATTCATTCATTTTCCTTTTTTCTTCCCATGATGTTTCAGGATAGTGAATTATACACCAGATCTGAAGAAGTCGGATGTAGACAGAGCCATTCGCAATGCGCTGAACGTTTGGACTGATGTCACCCCTCTGACCTTTCAGAAGCTACACAAGGGAATCGCTGACATTATGATCAGTTTTGGAGAAAAAGGTACACAAAATACATGATGTTGGTTTTTCTACACTGCTTGTTCCCTAAAGAAAATACATAACAGTGCACGTTCTGCCCAAAATATTTTAAAAGTGATCCGTGCTTTATTCTGTAGAGCATGGAGACTATAACCCTTTCGACGGGCCTAATGGACTGCTTGCCCATGCCTACCCGCCCGGCCAGGGCATCGGAGGAGACACGCACTTTGATGAGGATGAAAACTGGACCAAAGATTCATCAGGTGAGAGTTAGAGAGAACATGCTTTACTGTCACGGCATGTTAAACACAACCAAATGTGGTCACCCACAAATGAACAACAGAAGTGACTAAACTGCATCCTCATCATTAACACTGAACATATTTTCTCCCCAGCTTACAACCTCTATATAGTGGCAGCCCATGAGTTGGGCCACGCCCTGGGTATGTCCCACTCGGCAGACCCGGGCGCCCTGATGTACCCAGTCTACTCGTACGCTACAGGCTACCCTCTGTCTGAGGACGACATTGAAGGCATTCAAGCTCTCTACGGTGGGGAAATTCATAATCTTTGTTTGGACTTAAAACTGATTATTGTCACATGTCAAATCATAATTGAGGCCATGGTTTTTATAGCGTGAGACTGGTCATATTTTTTATGAAAAGATTATGTGAACTGTGCATTAATGCCAGATGTTCAATCACAGGCCCAAACCCAAACCCAAGGAAAGTGAAGCCAAAGCCTGACGCACCGAACAAATGTGACCCCATGTTAAGTTTTGATGCTGTCACAGAGCTCAGAGGGGAAACCATTATCTTCAAAGACAGGTAGGAACCATGATGGTGCATACAAAGATGGTACATGAACCCTTGAGTCGATTACTCTGTGACTAAAACTCTGACTCTATATTGAGATATGCATATTGTATTTCAGTTTATTCTGCTATTTTTTCCCTGTTGCAGATTCTACTGGCGTCTCCATCCTCAGATGCCGGAGCCTGAACAGACCCTGATCAAGTCCACGTGGCCCTCCATCCCCAATAAGGTGGACGCAGCCTACGAGAACCCAGAGAAGGATCTAGTCATCATATTTAGTGGTGGGTTGTATTTACTTATTTATCGCTATTATATTTTTTTACTAGATATGATCTGTGTGGACCAAAACTCTGTGTTTTTAACAGGGATCAAAATGTGGGCTTTGAATGGATATAACCTTGTGGATGGTTACCCAAAGTACATACACAAACTTGGTCTTCCCAAGAAAATAAGGAAAATAGATGCGGCTGTGTACATCGCAGACACTGGGAAAACTCTGCTCTTCACTGAAGAGGACTATTGGAGGTATGTGGCGATAAATATCATGTCTCAGTTAAAGTTTAAAGTCTTTAAATCTAAACACAACAATAATTCTGTCATTCTTGACATATAAATTTCCATTCATCAACATTGTATTGCCACAGCTATGACGAAGCAACAGGCACCATGGATAGCGGCTACCCACGAATCATTGAGGAAGACTTTCCTGGGATGGATGATGAGGTCGACGCTGCTGCTTATCATTACGGTATTATGGAGCCTCAAATATCATATTTCCTGTATAGATTAAAAAAACATATAATTAAAGCATACAAAAGCAATTTTTTCCCAGTACTGCTTTCCCTAACTGTTATCCCATTGTTTTCTTTCAGGATACTTGTATTTCTTCCATGAACACGTGCAGTACGAGTACAGTTACACCTCAAGGAAGGTCATTCGCATCATGAGGAGCAACTCCATTCTCAACTGCTGATGAGGCGATCTGAAACCGTCACCTTCACAATGGGAAACAAATATATGTGATATAAATGAGACATAGGAGGATGCAGTTCATTGAGTGAGCAAGGAAATGGAGACGTGCAGGGATATGGTTAAATATAAGAAGAAAAAGTCTATTTTTACTAGTGCTGGGCACATGTAGGTCATACATTGTAACTTGTCAGACTCAGAATGCTGGAATATTCCTCAGAAATGTATTTCTTTAGATAATTGCTATTTATTTTACATTTGTACTACAAGTTTATGGAAAACAAGATCCTTAGCAGGTTAAGTTTCTTGTCAGTCACAGTTCTCTTTTGTGAGCTCATTATTTGACCACATGTTTCACCGACATTGGTATTTCAACAAAGAGCGCAGCAGTTTAATATATTGTTTATTTTTGTGAATTTTGTTGATTATAATAAAAGCAGAGAAAGTAAAGCTGGGTTAATTGTCGTGTGTTGAAGAGCTGAACATAAGTTATGTTGAGTACTTTTGAAGAAATGCCAACATACAAGATTGCATCTAAAGTACCCTCAACATTGCGTACTAGTGCGCCCCTGAGTACGCCAAAGACGAGGGCCAACCCTTGACATGAATGTCAGAGAGATTCACTTCCTGTAGACTGCTTAAACCACATTTCTTAATACACTGCTTTATCAAATGTCATTTTAGCACTGATATTTTTAAACTCATGTGACATATGAAAATTTTCTTGTCAGTGTTTTCAAAGACCGTTGGCAAATGATTTTTTTTAATAAAAGGTAAATGGACAAAGGTGCGGTTTTTGATCGGAAATATAATAATTTTGAAGCAGCTCCCACTCAAAGGCTGCGTGGTTGCATAACACATTGGGTAAGTAAAGTAAACTTTCATGACTATGGTGATTATAGCATGGTGTTTATTCAGGATTTGCTATGTTTCCTGGAGCCTTCGTGCTAACTATCATATGATTTAACCTTGCAGAGGGTTACTGGCTTAACAGTACGAGAAATGTATGATAACTGGAGGTAAAATAAGTAATTGAATCAATTTCCAATAAACTCCTCACACATTTAATTAATAGCTTTGCAAATATGATTCAATAAATGCCACATATACGTCAACTCAGTGAGCTGCTGAATGTACTGTGGTGTTAAATGTATGTATGTAGTTCCCCACCCTTTCCACTAGAGGGTACTCCTTTCAACTGTTTGAGAACATAAAGGTCCTGACAGTTCTAGGACAGATTCAAATATATAAAAATAAACCATAACAAAAGACGAGTCATGGCAATACTCCACTGCTGTCGTGTCAAGTCTCTACATCACTAAGTATCTAAATCCATTCCTGAGTTGAGCTCCTGATAAATAAAATAAATCAGTCCATGCTTCATTAGCGGAACAAATGTTGGAGAAAATCTTTGGCTCTGGCCATATTAGATCTGAGCATACCTCAATTCAAACAGACTAAGCACTAATCGCATTAATAAAGGGCCATTACACACTGTATCTTAATCTTTCACCACACAATAACAATCCAAAAGCCCATTATCTGAACAGAAATATGGGAGTATGTGAGATGTTTTATGAAAATTAAGTATTTGTGTAGTGTGAGCACTCCAGCTTTGAAAGGTCAGTATCTCTAGCTGAAGTTTAGGAAACGGTGAAGCTTGAGCCAAGGAGCATAATCCACAGGCCCAATCATGTGGATGTAATTACAGTGCAGTGAAGCAGTCACCTCATTTGCTCATTTCCGAGGTATTGCGTGGTGTGGGCTGTGTCACCGCTTCACAAATCCTGCATGTTCATCACCGACGTTGGCTTTGAGGATGGTTTATCTGAAAGTCTTTTACATAAGCCTTTTTTTGAATCAAATGAAGATTATCATGATCTTTGCATGTGTCAGAAATGATACATCCCCTTTCAGCTTGCCACTTAAGACTCCGTGTGTTTTGAATAGAAATTGTACTTTTGCAGTGGGCCATGCAAAGTGAGGAGAGAGACATGACAAAGGAAACATTCAAACAAGAGAACTCATTGTGTTGGGGAAACGGCACGGGCTGACGGAGGCTCAGTATCCACTGATACAGCTGACTCCAGGCCTGCGCTGAAAAAAATGCTCTAAAATTTTCCCTTTTCCTGTAACTTTACCTTGATGTGTATGTTTAGGGATGCACATCAAGCAGATCCGATTTTGCAAGGATAGAAGAAGCTCACAGTGAAATGCTGCTGATGTAACGTTTCTCTAATGTATGTTTATTTCAATGAGAGGATCACTTTGTCTCCTAAAGTTGGATGTGTTTTCACTCCTCTGGGAGAGCGAACAAGACAGTCTCTTGTCTCTAAATGTTTACTTCTGACATGCTCCTGCTCCTCGGCGGTTTGCAGAAATTGAGCAACTTCTGGTATTGACTTAAGGGTGATTTTTTTTTTAAGTGGGGTTATATGAGGTACCTATCCACAGTCAGTGGATTACCTACAGTAGATGGCTCTCGGTGCTCTCCAAGCTTGGAGATGAAGCAAAGCATAGACTGCTGTGGTTTCAGGGCAGCTGCTAAACATATTTTTGTCACTGAAAAACAAGACCTGCCTGAAAAAAAATCACTATCAGTTTAAGTGAATGTTATATTTAGATTATTTTCAACACTTTACCTTGCCATCAGACAGCCCGCCTTAAGTTTACTCAGGGCAAACTGTAGCCGTCCTTTGCTCTCGTCAAAGCCACCAGACTCCAGTAATTTTACCTCACAGAAAGACTAGATTTGCTGGTTTACCACAAGTAAACAACAAGTAACATTAGATTTAGATGTTGACTACCGTCTACAGCTACTGACTGTTGATAGAACAGAATACAACAGAGTACAAGCCCACTTGAAAAAATCGGGACTATCCCTTTAACTTGAGAAAGATAAACTATTAAGTTACTTGTACCCCCATGTGGATTTAGAGGTCAGTAGGTCTCCTTTTTTACATTTCATTCCAGTCACAGTCAGGCACCTCTCTTTGTTCCTGCCCAATGTCAAAACTCATTACACATATTTGACCTTGTTCAACTCGTTGCAGCATGCAGCACTGAGAATTTGTAAGGAAGCAAAATGAAAAGATCAAAAACCCTGAATTTTAATATCTCTTCACTCGTTACAAGTTCGGTGGTGAAGTGATGCTGGGTTTACTGATGTTAAAAGTGCAGCCAGGTCAAACATTACAAGAGCATTCGATGGACTTAAAGAGAAAAAGAGAAAACCTTAACACAGTTCAGCCCAGCAGCCCCTGATGGAAACCAGATGGAGTAGAATGACGGAGAGGGCAGCAGTCTCAGGATATAACCCTTTTCCTCTGGGGAACTCCCTCCTCAGACCACCAATATGAGAAGGGTGATGCAAGACTCCTGCTGCTCCTATACCGAGCTGATTATGACGTGGGAGCAAGCCTTGTGGTTTAGGAGTGTCAGAGACATTTGGTTTTACTGGAACAACTTTTAGTCATGTCTTTTTCGAAAACCGATGGATTGATAAACCTATGACTAGCTGATGCATGCGGCTGCTGTAGTGTGCTTAGTATTATTGTCTTTCTGTTTATGTTCTGTTGCTTTCTGTGTACTGTTGCCCTCCGTGTCCCCTCTGTCTGTTGTTATTCTTCCTTTTCCCTGAACAGAATGGAAACAAGTGTTTGTTAAGCAGTCTGTGGTTCTCCCACCTACGTAGAGGCTGGAATGTGTTAAAAGCCAGGCTCTGCTGGCTGTGTGACCCATAAGTAGGTAAAGCTGACCTGATATGACCCAGGGGCAGAGACAGCTAAGTTGTAAGAGTGACCAGGGAATTTAGTAAAAGAGTTCATGTCTTTCTTGGTACAGCAGACATTGCAACAGGCTTTTAGGATTAGTTGCTGGAATGTTCAAAGGTGTGCAGGTAAGGCCTTTGAACAGGAATACTGGAGCATTTCCCTCAAACTAGTGGTTTTATCAGGAACCACTAAATTGATACACATTAGGTGACAGAGCCCCATTTGATAATATTTAGCGTCAGGGACCTCCATCTGAGAAGATTTTGTCTGTTACATATGATTAGGATCATGTTCTACAACATAGTTACACTATAGAATTAAAGACATAACCATGGAGGAAGTGAAACCTATGGTTAGAATAGTCACTCTTATGACTCTTACTCATATTAGGTTCAAGTACTAGAAATTAACCATTGTTCTTTTTTTCGAGGGACCTCTGGGGACCTCCCTTACCACTGGTTGAGAACTGCTTTCAAAGAATATCTAAATATCTAAATAGAGCATATCAGGTTTCTTGTTAATGCAATCCTACACAGAGGGAGAGAAACACGGTCCAGGATTTGTTCACTGTCCAGCAAAGTCATGCTTTTCTCTCACATACCTCATGTCATATGCTGTAGATACAAATCAGATAACCTGGAACTGTTTCAAGGCTTCCTTTGAGGAACAACTGTCTCTGATATTTTAAAGAGATGTTTAAAATGAATTACTTTCAACAGTCTGGCTGAGTTTATTTGGGTGTTTGGATGTCAGTCACATTATAGAATAGCTTGATCTTGGGTGGATTTGCCATCAAAATACGTGTATGAAAAATATCTGCGCTTGACTTTGGCACAAGATGGAAGTTGGGATACTATTGTTATGTTCCAGAGAACAATTGTTCCTTCTTATACTTTACAAAACCTGACCTCAATTTCCAGGGAGGGAACAGATGTGGAAGGCAAACTTGAAAGCAGCTGGCAGAACTGTTCTTACTTCAGTGTAGGGACCTTTGTTTGCAAACTACAAGAATCAGCACAATAAAACTTTCACTGAACAGCACAACGGACCACAAGCTGGTCCTCCACTTGATGAGTCATGGCACAGATTTTCGAGTCGATCTGAAGAGATGTTTATTCTTCCTGAAAGTTTGGACTTTTTTTGCTGATGTGTTGTGTGTTTTAAGCCACATCAGCATTTTTAGAAATCAGCGGTTTCTTTTTCTTTCATAATGATCCCTGCAGAACAAAGCAGTGTTCAATTGCATCCCATTGTCACAGGTTGCATGTCTCCAGGCCGTGAGAGAGTATTTGTTTATATATATTTTCATTTAAATGATCAAGGAGTGAAGTCTGAAATTATTTTTTTCTGCTTTCCTTAGCTTACAATCAGTGTGTGACACCTTCTGAGGGCCTGGACCCTCTAAAAGTTAACTTAATGTTTTCTTTAAGTTCTTTTATCAAATTCAGTCATGAGCATGGGCCCTTGCAAATGTCAAGGATCAAACTTAAATCCTAAAATCACATGTTGCATTTTCACTGTTCAGGCCAAATATAATTGTTTTTTGCATTATGAATGTCAAACATTGGTACAAACTTCAACGGCTTTAGTGGCTCTTTAAAAAAACAAGCAAATCTTTGTGGCCTGTGGAAAGTTGAGCTGATCTATTGTTTGTCTGGAAAACAAAACCTCTGTGCTGAGCTGCAGTGTGCTGACACAGTGCCTTGGTGTCCATTGTCACAGCAGCACGACAAGCCAAAGGGCATTTGGAGCATCGATACGTCAATATCACTGTTATCAACTGAAAAACCTGCGTCAACGCCTCTTGTTATCCACAGACAATATTCCCTCTTACAATCTAAACAAACCCTTTAAATATTTTGCTTGTAAAAAGCTTTCTTGGGTTTCAGCCTCCTGCGGGACTGAAAAGTAAAACCCTGCAGTGTTTGGAGAAGTATGGGCTCATTGTTGAAGCAAAGTGAATTAGCTGCTTGGATAGCTTGATCCTCCAGAGGAGCTATCCGAGGAAGGTCAAATTACATTTGTTTGATAGTTGTTCAAGCAAGAACAGAGCACTTAATAAAGACACCCTGGTTCTGTGTGCCTGAATTAATTATACACAGTTCAAAGCTTCCCTCCGCTTTGAAGTAATTACAACTTAGAGCCAAACAACTGAAGAGAGGCAAGTGATTACCTTTTGATTTCACACACTGCCATAATGCAAACAGTATGCCTTAATAGTTTTTGGAAAATTAAATTAGGTTTAAAGTTCTCTTTGCGCTGTTGGTGCACTTTGAAAAACAACACGAGAACGATAAAAACAAGGAGGTAATGTCACTTATTATTCAGTGAAAGCAGAGCCGAGAAATCCTGTTCGAACTTGCATTAATGTGAACTGCTGTTTGTTTGGTAGCTATTACACTACAGACATGTGCACATAAGATATTCAGGCAAATGCTGATTTTCTTTTCAGATGTCAGCTAACTGAAAACATGTCTGCCGCACTAAAGGCCTCTATTGACTTTCAACTTTATCCACCTGAAAAGGGTCTCTTGTTCTCCTGATTACAGCCACTCTGCTTGTGACTCTACTGTATTAATGTGATGACATTACTTCAAACCATGAAAGCAAGATGTCACGAGGAGATAAAAAACACAAGGTTTCTATGTTGTCAGTGCTCTGTGGACATGCCTGTCTCTTTACTTTGACGGGAAAATTAACTGTGAGAGTAGTGTCAACGGTTAGACGAGCATATTCCGATAAAAAGTCACTGCAGGGTTTGTTTTTCAGTGTCGAAGAAATGTTAACATCGCTGTCGAGATCTGTAGGGAATTCAGCTTTGAGAGAAACATCTTCATGGCTGTAAAACATTGTTAGAGGTGCTCTTACAAAGTGTGTTTCATCATTCAGACACATGACAAGAACAACACTTTTGTCAGCCGGCTAGCCTGTAATGTAGGCCTGTCATGCCGTTTTTTTTAGAGGCAATCTGACTTTTACACTCTAGACTCGGCTGCTACTGACTACCGATCTGATACTAGTTTTTCATTAAAAAACTGTAAGCATCACTGTATGGAAGTGACTGGTATCATTCTTTTTTTCATATAAGGTGATGTCAGGCTTGACTTGAACGATCATGCAGGGAACTGAATTGAATAAATATTAAATAGGTCTGCCCCATTGTCATGATAGCCGATCTAGCTCTTAAGTGGAAATGATTAGCAGCGAATCGTAGGATAACCAATAGAATGCCCTGTGAATAAAAATCTCAACATATGCTTCAGAACAATGCACAGCTTGTCACATTTGCATCATTTTGCCTGCCTCATATAATGCTATCGCATGAACCAATCTTAGCTAGCTAGCTAGCTGGCTAACATATAAACAGCAGGCTACATGCAAGATAACTTTTCAGTTATGACCATCTTCTGTAGCTATACAGGGATCTAGTGTTTTTGAATCATGCTAGATTAGTTATTGTTTACAGCCAATATGAAGTTACATGTCGCCCATCCCTTACCTAATTGTACCGCTTTATTATTGAAATTAACTTCACTGGACACAAAGTTGTCCTTTATTCAGGTTAGAGCAGCGCCTCAAAATGTCTGTGCACATCCCAGGATATCAGTATTGTATTGATGTGTTTTCTCGTCAAGAGGTTCGTATATCTCTTACAAAAAGCTATGCAAAAAAAACAAAGTAGTATGATATCTTTTGAAATAAATATTCTATTTAATGCCATGAAACGGCGACCGGGAGTGGACCGCGATGGTTATGTTTAGCATACAAAAGATGTTGGTTAGGAGTAGGCGCCAAAACACGCTTATGGCAACAACAGGTGATGGTTAGGCATCAAATTGACTCGGTTATGATGGTTGGGGTATGGCTTATTACTTCCAGGATAAGAACTCCTGTCCCCCCCATTGAAGGTCCTATGTTTTGGAACCCACCCACCATCCTTACCTGCCTCCCTAAACAGAGATTAGTTTTATACTATGTCCCCTGCTGATAATGTGTTGGATTTGCACAAAATAAGTACATGGAACACACACAAATTACTGTGTATTACTGTGAACAATGCAGGACAGCCTGTATTGATCCATCCCTAGCTTGCATGTCAACACATTTGTGCTGCTTTCCAACTCATCTGTGAATGTCCCAGTGTAGATGGAGGGACATTGTTGGGAGCAAACTGAAAAGTAAATAGACAGGTGACCTGATCTTCAGATCACTGTAGTCTCCTGATTAAGCTCCTGTCCTCTGACATTTCATAAATCGTCTGGCCTTCATGTTTAGACATGAAGAGTTGCAATCGTGGGATCAAAGAGAGAAAAAAATCTCCCACCTTTCATCTGTAACCTGATTTGTTATGCTGTTGCATACCCCAAATGTCTTTGCATTTTCACAGTGTTGTAGTGACTGTTTATCTCGACGCTACTGAATGAAGCCAAGACAAATGGCTGGTTCTTTAACATGCGAACACCTAAGGAGATGGACAAAAAAGCACACACATCTGGAAGTGTTTTCTGCAATGGGGTCAATCCGCTGAGGGCTCTCAGGCAGCCTCCTACCGCTTTGGAGAGAATCAAGTTGCGTTCACTCACACACCAGCATGAATAGGCTCAAGTACAAGACAACTGGAGAGATTTTGGCTCAGTGTTAAGGATGAAACATGTACAGTACAACTGTGGTGCAATCTGTGAAAACCCCTTGGTTCTGGTTGTCTTGGAGTTTAAAAGACGCGTCACAGAAAGGGTAGCATAATGTCTTCTCTGTCTCGCAGGACAAAACACTCATTGCCAGACACACACAGGAGATCTGTAAGCTGCCGTGACTGAAACCTGTCTCTCTCTCCCTCTTTCTCCTTTCTCTACTCCTTCCCAGTCACCTCCTTGGCAAGTTACCAGCCCAGTGTAGCATAGTATTCTGCCAAACCCTGGCATGTCTGCCCACTTTGGTTACAAATTTTTGTCTGCGTATTCTCACACTTTCACGAAAATAAAAGCAAAAAAGTTACCAAACATGTATGAGCTGTAAAAAGTGAAGAAAGTGCTGTTAGGGTAAACCACTGAGATCCAAGCTTTCCTCTTGTCCCATAGAGCGACACACCCTGCTATGAGTCAGTCCCATGCATAGAGACAAATCACACGCTGCTTTCACAAACAGGATCTCTTTCATTAGTTTAAATACAGTGTTGATGCTGACATAATCTTTGCCTTATACTGTTTGCGTTTTTTATTTCCTTTGCTGACACACCTTAGAATTGTTAACAGGACGAACAGCATCCATTCAAACACAAGTGTGAGAAGAGTCAATTTATTACACATATGATTCATATATATATATATATATATATATATATATATATATATATATATATATATATATAAAGTCATATACAATATAGTTACAAACATACAAATATTTACTTCTACACCAAGACCGGACTTTCAATTAACCAACTGAACAGGTTTATTTCTTAAAAATCTTAAAACCAAAAGAGTAAAGGCCCCAAACCTTCACAGATCGCTGACATTCAAAAACCCTAACATGCAGTCTTGAGGCTTAACAGCCCTTTGAGAGCCACAGAAATACCACAGGAATGCCAAGGTTAAGTTACACACGATAGCGCGGTGCAGCCCGGTGTTTAACCATCAACAAAGACTGGCATCAATTTTATTACCAATTATGTGAAGGTTGTCAAACTTGAACGCCTTGTTCAACTGAAGATTGATTTGACAGCAGGTCAAAATAAACTCCCGGTCATTGTGGTCAGGGCACGTTTACTCTTGTTGCATAATATCAAAAACAAACAGATCAGAGAACACCGTGTTAAATGCTTCAGGGACCTCATTTGTAAAGGCTGGATATCAAAGTTAATGTCATAATGAAGAATAGCAAGGTAAATTGTCCAAACATAATGGACAAGATGTCAGGTTTTGTCTGGTGGTTATAGTAAAGAATTCAAGTAATTAAATGGTAATTTTGTCGGTGTATCGAAAAATATATCTTTTGCCCTCAATAATTACAGAAGTTACTGTGAGTGTCCCGTCCAGATTCTGGTTCTTGGATTGTACAGATCAGCATTTTTGGGATTATATAATACGCACATTAGCTTTCTTGCGGTGAGTTAGATGGATAAGAAAAACTGATACCACAAGTATAAAGCTACAGCCAGTAGCTTAGTTTAGCATTAAGACTGGAAACAGGAGTAAACAGCCAACCTGGTTCTGTCTAAAAGTTCTTAATAAAACAGGTCATATCTGTATTGTATCTGTGTAAAAACAAGTTGTGGTTATGTGCGGTTAACAATGACTCCAGGAAGTGACTGCATGGCCAAGAAATACTCCCCACCTCGTACAACTGCTGTTTTTACATTTTATTTTTTGTGCGGATTCAACAAACCAGATACAAGTTAATTAGTGAGCTTTCGGGGTTCTTCAGACGGAACCTGGCTAGCCGTTTCCCTGTGTCCAGTCTTTGTGCTACGCTAAGCTATTTTCTCATCTAACTCTTGGCTAGGAAATGAAGAAGTGCATTTCCCAAAGTATCTAACTATCCCTTTAATAATTGCAATAAAGCATTTAACATTCAAAGTCACATAAAAAAAATCTTAGTGGTCAACAGTTGTAAAATATCCTTCAGTGTGGATATGATGAGCAATGCACGGAACTTTCATATTACACTGGATGACATATAGGCCATGTGTAAGTGCATTATGTATATATAAAAAACCATCACAACTGGAATAAGTGCAAACAGCTCTTAGTATGGTCCCACTTTAAATGTAGTACATAGCGTACGAACATTATTTAAAGTTTTGGATTCATGAAAGTTCTCTACCAGTTTAGGCTACATGGTAAGGTGAAAGATCTGTGCTATGTAGCGTGCTGTACATTTTGCCTTGTACAAGGTACAGCATTTATGATACTTCTGTCAAGAGTTCATGAAGGCTACTTTAAATCTTTAAGACACATATTCCAAAGGCTCCCCTTGGAACAGAGGTAATTAGGTGAAAGTAATACAAAAGGTGTTTTGCATATCAAAGCGGATAAGGCACAGCTCTGGCATCAGGGCCGCGGGTATACTCAGAACTTGGCTGTAAGACGTGTTGGAAATCAAATGTGTTGTATCTAGGTTAAGCTAAGTGTTAAGCCATTTGACCATCCAACAAGCACTTCTGATGGGGTACACCGGTCCATTTCCGCATGCACTGTTTCACAACACGATGCCCTCCACGTTACAGTTCAGCACCTCGTTGTGTTGCACCTGACCCAGCTGCCGATGGAACTGTCCCTGTTTCTGGGTCCTCCAACAGTGGATGCTTCGTCCCAGTGTAATACTTTTAATACTGGGCAGGTGGGTCAGCATGTTATTTGGCAAGGACGTCACACCAGAGCCAGACATGTTCAGCTCTTGCAGTGAGTCTAGTCCGCTGAAAACTGCAGGGCTCAGAGTCTTTAGCTCGGGGTTGTTTGAGAGATCCAGAACTTGGAGGCTCTGGAGGCCCTTGAAGCTGTACGGTTCGATTTCTAGAAGCTCATGGAGGCCGTTGATAGATAGATAAACCAGATCTTTCAGCTGAGCAAAAGCTCCTGTCTTGATCTGTGTGATGGGGTTACCATCCAGATTGAGGTACCTCAGAGGAAGTCCAGCCAGCTTCGGTACGCTCGACAGCCGGTTTGCTGACAGATTTAAGCTTTGGACTCTTCCAAGCAGAGTCGTGGAGACTGACATGAGCTTGTTATGAGACAGATCCACACAGACAGGTTCCCCATTAACTTTAGTGGCGAACACGCTCATGTCGAACTCTTGGAAGCTGTTGTGGCTGAGGTCAACTTCAGCCAGAGGGAGGCCGGAGAAGCAGCTCGGGGGGAGGCTCTCCAGGCTGTTGTGGCTCAGATCCAGAGTCTCCAGATAACGCAGCTTGGACAAAGCATTGGGAGATATCTGAAAATGTGAAGGCAAGGGAGAGATAAAGAGAATAAGAAAACAGTTTAAGAGTTAAGCATTGGCAAGTTAATGTGTTCAGAGTCGATACATTGAAATGAAAATGTACAGTGAGATTTGATCTCAGTTTTGAGTATCTTTATTCAAAAAATCCCTCACAAATGTGATTTAGGGTGACCAGCCAACTTCAAAAGCATTCATCATTTACAAATCCAGCAGTTAGAGCAACATTATCTTTCAGTTGGAGTCAACCAATCTAATATTAACTGGGTTTTTTCAGCCCTGTTTTGGTCTGCACCAACAGCTGAAAATGCCTTGCTACGAAGTCATCCACTATGGAGCTGCCTTTATTCCATTTTGAAGCGTTTTTTCCCCCCTAAGAACAGCTGCTTGCTCCAGCTATAAATGCCGTCAACAAGAGTATCGAGATTCACTCTCACCACAAAAAACAATAAAGAAACTTATTAACAATTACTCATTTCTAGCCCGACTCACCAGATGTAGACCGTTAAGATACTATGTTTTTTTGTAAGGGTACGGCCGCTGCAGCCGGGGCTCCAATAGTTGGTTGGTTTAAAGACATACAAGCAAGAATGTTAACTTTTTACCGCCCAGACTTTTCTCCAGTTCTAACACAGCACTGTGGGAAAGGTCTGGCTATGTGAGCCTACAAAATATTGATCTAAAGTTACACAACAATGGCTAACATTAGCAACAACTCGTGTCCAAATATGTAACACTATAGAACCAAAACCCCCCCATGGGTGAAAACTTTTTCATTTTAAGATTATATAACCAACATGTTGAGCTCCCTTTTAACCACTGACCTTTGTTATGAGGTTGCTGCTTATGTCCAAGCTAATAAGGGTGGTGTAGCCTGGACCAGCTAACATCGTGTCACTGAGCGGCCCCATGGTGTTGGAAGACAGGTCTAGGTGGGAAGTGTCCAGTGGGATGGGGATTGGCATGGTGGTGCCGGGTCCCAACCCTCGGCAGTCGACCCTGGTCAGGCTGAAGCTGTCGAACAGGCCAAAGCTTTCCACCTCACAGCGGCAACCATGGTGGCAGTTCTTGACAGCGCTGGACTGGACAGAAGCCAGCAGTGACATGCCAAGCCACAGGAGGAGTGCCATAATGTTCTGGAGAAAGAACCTTTTTTTTAATAATTTGCATTTGAAACCAGTTAAGCCTGCCACCGTTTAAATAAGTACATCTTGTGCAAATTCCTTCACGGAACACTGTTTGCCATTTTTTAAATTAAAGGAGCCGTTCCTCATGTGCCATCTTCAAGGCATTTGTTAAGCTTCGTGAAAAGACTTTAAGCTTTTATTCATGCAACTTCAATAGCCCCAATTTCACTCCCTCTTGGCTTCCCAACGGATGTGACCTAATGTCTTTGATCGAGCAGTTAATTTGCACTTTCTTAGTTTACTCACTAGAATGAGTATGTGTGGTTGATGTTTCTAAATCAAGGCCTCTGCATCCTATCTTAAAATTAGGAAAAATGAAATGTGCCCACTTCCCCGAGCACACTGAGTCTCAGGGCATTTAGACAAAAAACAACCGAACAAAAGAAATCAGAAACAACTTCATTCTGTTCACTACCATACCATTACCTAATACTATAATAGCACTTCATCTGAAATAACAGCAGACAGGAAAATGGAAAAAATGAATTCATACATTAAACAGTGTGTCCATTCAAAGAATATGGATCAATAATTTGAAAAATACAATTCATCAAAAATGCATAAAGAAGTGAGTAAAATACAGCATGTACATACAACCACATAAGTGAATGAATACTGGAAAATCCACAAATACGATTATTTCAAACCAGAGAAGAACCTATCATACCTTTTTTCACGTGAAGCCGTAGCTGTTGTCCCTCTATGTATAAATGAGAGCAGAGCTCCACCAGTTCAACTCAAGAACTGTGTACACATTCTTGAAATACGGTTAAGTATGTAAATTGGACAGAGGTTAAGAGTTGTGCAACAGGTAGAAATGAACAGTCATGTACAAGTGGTGGGGGCATGACACAGCAAAGTCTGTGTTCGAGATAACAAGCAGAGTTTTACGGCATGTGCTCCTCAACCATCAAAACTACTGCGAGCACTTTTGTTCAAAATGCACCCAAAAGGCTCAAAACCCGAAGGAAAGGGAGGCTATGTATTTTTCATGAGCAAATCCAGCCTTTCTAAAAAATAACACATGCTGGTATGTTCTTGCAAGAAAAAGCAACGCTCTCTGATCCTTGAACTGACATTTGTTTTAAATTCTGACTTTTTTTCAGAAAAAACACACTGAGGGACTGTTATCAGATATATCTAACAGGGGTTACGGTTACTTATCTTGGCTTATGTAAGAGGCTGATGTTACCGCATAGTACCTATGGGTCAACGTATGCAGGCTGATTACCATGGCTCAAAGTCTACTTAGAGCGGTCTGTGCAGTGTTTCTTTTGTCTTGACCCCTGATGTCCCTAACTACTACTGGTCAGTTGTAATGCTGACAGTGAATGAGGTCATGATGTAATCAACTGAATTATTTCAGTCATTCACTCACTCAGTCACATGCATTTGTGATAACATAAGCACACAGGGTTTTCTGCCTACTGCCATATATTATTATTATTATTATTATTATCTACATAACTTTAAAGGTCCCATATTGTAAAAAAAAATGTGGTTCCATGTCATTTTGTAATTATAGCGCAGGTTAAGGTGCTATATAAATACTGTTAAAGTAGCCCATATTTGAAAACTGTGCCTTTAAATGAGCCGTCCGGACGACTGTATGGTTGTGATGTCACAACTACATATGGACCTTTTCAAAGATATAAACGCACTCACACTGTCCTTCCGCACCGCGACCCGGGCTTTAGGGTACATGTCCCCCCTCCCTCTCTCCCCACCGCGCCCTAGGCCCGTTTGTACTCACACTGCCTGGGCCTGGCCAATGCTTTTTGCTGTCCATACGCCATCACGCCGTAACACGTCACACGCATTGATCGCGTGTGTGTGGCTTTGTTTACAAATCTTTCCACAGACCTCGGAGTTTTTGTGCGTCTTGTCGACTGTTTTTGAATATTTTCATCCGACCAAATCTGCAGTAAACACTCCACCTCCGCATCACATCAACGTGAACCTTTCACCGCCATTGTTGTTGTTGTTAAATGTCCGCGCATGGTCCGTCCTTCTATTTTCTATGTCCGAACAGGCGGACATAACGCTACTGCCGTAGGGCTCGTGCTCGTGCTCGTGCACGTGCGCACGCTCGTGCTCATATATGTGCAAACGGCTCCGCTAAAGCCCACCTCTTTCAAGCGGGGCGTGGGCGGCCCGCTGTCGGCTGTTATGCGCCGAACGGGTGCACTCACACTGCTTAAACTTACTAGGCTTTAGCTGAAAAACCGGTTTTGGCCCGGGACAGAACGACAGTGTGAGCCCTAAAATGGCATTCCATTGCTAGGCAACAGCCTTGGTTCTTGTTAACTTCCTGTCAGCTGATGTTATTCACATTCACTGCAACCAGAATCAGACAAATCTAGAATGTTTATGTTTACATCTTTGAAAAGGTCGATCCACAAGGGAACGTAGCATTGCAGTATTGCAGTATTGTAAAAACAACGAGGCTTGGACTGGCTTCAACATAGAAATAATACTTTGCTGCATGGACGTGCAGATGCAGCAGACCCTGAAACACTGACCAATCAGAGTAGACTTTGCTTCTCCGAGAGGGGCCTTAAAGAGACAGGCGCTAAAAAGTGTGTCAGTCAGAGGGTGAATACATTTCACATGGACAGTATGAGAACAATATGTTTTTTGAACATTAAAGCATGTAGACATGTAGAAAACTAGTAGAAACAATAAATACAAGCATGAACCCCAAAGATGATTTAATATAACATAATATGGGACCTTTAATACTAATATTATAGGCGTTTTTTGTAAACTTTGTTGGAGTTCACTCCATTACATATACGTACATGTAGTATTTTAGGGGCCGGAATCCTTCCAGCTGCAGATTTTGACCAAACAGGAACAGATGAGTTGTATGGCTGTCAAATCAAACTGAGTACACAAATGTTTCACTCACACTGGATAAAATTTAACAAGAGTTTTTCTGGTTGAGCTCTTCAGAAGCTTAATAGTCAGCCAATGGAACGAACCACACGTAGAAGACAGAGGGGAAAACTTGATGAATGCATGCTCTATATTTAAAAGATATTGCAGCATGATGTGTCATTCATAGTGTTTGGAAATTAATTTTGCACTCACAGTTTCTATGGCAACTGTTAAACTCTTATTCTGCGTGTACGTATGACATCATTAGCTGTCATATAAAAATGATAATAGGGTCCTTCTCTGGTCTGCAATTACAAGTTTTGTATCACCTCAACTGAACTACAGGCCTCATAGAGACCAGCCATGATGGGAAACCACAGAGCAGCCATAGACAGACTAAACATGGGAAACTGCCAGCAAAACCAAGTGGTTATGTGATCTACCACACTGTTCTTCAGCAGCTCGTCACTTCTGTGTGACTTTGTAGGCACATTCGTCCGTCCGTCCGTCCCTCCCTCCTTCCTTTCCGGCATTTTTTGCTCCATCTGTTGCTTCTGCACCAGGTGTTCTTCTCGACCTCTCACCAATAAATCTCAGCTAACAGCAAATTGCTGCCGGCGCTGCCTTCAAATCAGACTCATTCTAACTACTGCAATTACCCGAAGGCAACAGCAGTTATAGCTGCGAACCCCCTGAGTGGACAATTGGCAAAAGCCTGTGAAATCACGCCCCATCACCTTCTCACTTTCTGAGGTCTTTTCACACCTCTTTTCTCCTGGGACCCCGCTGTCCTCTGAGGATCAGCCATTAGTTCTATTTAATTGTTTATTTTGCCTTCCCACAGCTCATGTATACAGCAGTGATAGCTTTTCATGATTCAACTATAACTTATCACCTCACAACTACATGCTGACTTTTGCCAGACTCTCTCACTGTGATAATCCAATAACCACAGGGTGTTACCAGTGTAAACACAATCATTTAATGTATCAAAAGCCAACATAAAAGCAACACTTGTATTGCCCGCGAGCAATATACTTATCTAAAGAAAAGGGAATTCCACACTTAAAGCAGAAGACAGAGTGAATATCTCCTTAGTTTTTCCACTTTAACACATTTATTTGCATCTATGTCAGACATAATTTGGCCCTCAAGTTCCTCCAGTGTTGTGATGTATTCTTCATACCGTTGAGACCACTCTTTCCAATTGAATCTTCAAGTTGAGGGCTGAAAACTGTGTAATTAGAAGATGGATGCCATACTAATCCTTTTAAGCCAAATGAATGCGTGACACTGAGGAGGAGGCAGTGAGTTTAAATTAAATTGGCGCTACTTAAGTGTTTTAAAACAATTAGGCAGCACTGGGACGCCTACAGTTACCGTAAATAAATACATCCACAAGCAAGGAGACTGATCAAAGTACATTTAAGCATAGCTAGAAGAGACAGCATTGCAGAAGAAAAGTAACGAAAGATTCACTGGAGGGATATAGACTACGGCATGGGCTGAATATAATGGCCACTTTAGTCAGAGACAGTATGATTTAGTGTAGATTAAATTCACTGCAGGCTGATCTTTGACAAAAAGGTTCATGAGCTTACATTTTGTTATGTTGTGTGTTTAAGATAGGCTAATGACTTTTTGGTCCTCTCTGATATTTTCCTATGCCAATATCAATTCTGTCGACATATTGTTGTATATGTTCTATCACAATATCAGAATTTTGAACTTCAACACTACTAGCATTAAAAACCTATAGCTCTTTTGAAACTGTGGCAAAAAGAAAAAAGACCCTGGCCCACAAAATAGTATACGTTTTTAAAGCTTTGATTCTTTTGATAATATTGTATCATTTTTAAAATATGTGGTACTGAAAACTATGGATTCTTAATGTGTTCCTATCATTTGACAAAACAAAACGCTGACATTTGTATTGATATTTGTCTAAATTGCCAGAGATGGAGAAAATGGCTACTTGGTATCGGTACTTTTCCTGATTATACCCATTTTGTGCTACTTTATGCTCCTAATCAACTACATTTCAGAGAGGAATATTGTTCTTTTTACTCCACTACTAGGCTACTATTATATTATTTGTGGGGTTTTTTTGTGGATTTAGATTTTACATTTTTCTTAAAATAATAAATAGATTAAACTACCCAATGAAAATGCTGTTTATATACTAATCAACCTGTAATATTAATCCAATAATGTAACATAAAATGATGTAAAACAAACAGGGCTATCTGCTGCTGCAAAATAAGCATTTTTACTTTTGAAACTGAAGAACATTACGTTCAATCTTTGAAATATTTCGGATTAATAAGACTCCCTTTTTTTACATTGTAGTATTGCTACTTTTACTTCAGTAAAATACTTCTTCCACCACTGCATCTACACAACCAGCACATCCAAACCCCTAACGAACTCGTCTTTCTGAACCATTTGCATGTTTTTCAGTCTCTTTCCAGCAGTTTTCCCCTTTACACAAGGCTGACCTGTGTGACCAGCGAATATCTCTGCATTACCACAGCGAACCAATGCCCTGGGAAGTCATCACAGGAGGCGGGTATACACTCACTGCACGGGCACCTCCGCAGATCAAATTTCTTGCAGCCGTACGTGGCAAACCACTGCGGGAGAGCTGAGGACTCCTCTGCAGCAGCCTTTACCGATAAAACACCCCAAAACAGGTCGATCACGTGTGTGGCTTAATGTCCAAGTACCTTTAATAACACCGTCCACGCCAGCTCCGCCCCTTTTTAGCTGTCAATCACAGCCCCACATGTCACCATTGCGCGCATCAATCACAAGTTCGCACAAAGTTTCGGATTAATTTGCTGTAACGACCCGCACACACACACACACACACACACACACACACACACACACACACACACACACACACACACACACACACACACACACACACACACACACACACACACACACACACACACACACACACACACACACACACACACACGAGAGCCTGGTCACTGGACACACACCAGGGGCGGTTTCCTTAAACACAGAAGGCAAACGTGAAATCTGATCTGACCACAGCAGCAGTGCGCTGGTCCGCCGCGTATCTGGGTCCGAAACTTACACCGCTGCTGAAAGAGGACGAGTTAACACTTTGAGACAAACAAACAAACAAAAAAGCGGAGTAGAAGATTATAAAAGCGACCCTACTTCCATTACTTTTTTCCAGTAAAGGAACTTACTTTGGTGCCTTTCATCCAGACAGTCAGATTTTCGGCCGTGCGTTCTTCACTTCACCGCTCCCATTTTCCAGACCCCCGCGGCGCTCCTCCCGTGTCCCGCTGCTTAAGTCTGTCCGCCGGTCCACATGAGCTCCGCGGATCCCTCTGCGTGTCTGCTCCGCCGCAATAAACTGTCACGAGCTGGAAACACTGGGACACACACTCGTCTGCTCCCATCCCACAAAGTCCTGCCTGGCAATGGACTCGGTTTTTTTTTTTTTTTACCACCGTCAAGCCAGGGTCCAAAATAAGAGCGCATCCGTCGCTTCGATACTTTCCAAAACAAAATGGTTGCAACTTGTGGTTTACTCTTTTGATTTAACAAATGCTTGCGCGGAATTTAGAAATGTTGTACTTCTGGTCGGTCGGGTGTTTTATTGTGTTCCCATGGCTACAGTTGCTGTGGTGCTTTTGACGTCGTGCACACTGTGGAATGAATCACTTGGCTTCACATAGCCTTTACATCACAACTTGTATTTTCTCACTGTTTTTTCGTTTTTATTTCTAAACACTCACAGAAACTTTAAGAATATGCCACGAACAGATATTGTCTCATGCGTCTGAGCGCAGAATCCCCAATGCTTTTATTTTTGAAGGCCCGCACGTGTCATTTCCGGCTTTTTTGACTACTGCCCGGGTAGTTTTTGGCGCTGCTTGTCGGTGCGCACTCTGCTGGAGACGCCGCAAACAAACCCACATGAGAAGAAAAAGCTTAAATACATAGTTGCGCAACAAGGCGGCGGTTTGTTTCATTTGGCCTGAAGTTCTCATTTTGATGAAACTGATAAAAAAAAAGAGAATGGGAACGGAAACCGAGACTTTTCCTGCTGCTGCCCACGCAGCTTATCTGACCTGCTTGTCTACAAAAAACAAGTCTTTCAAAACATTTGCAAAGGCAGCTACATCCTGCAAGGGTTATGCAGGCTAACCGAAAATCATCTGGTGATACATTTCACATAGTTTTACAATAGTGTTACGAGGAACAAATAAGTTGAAATTCAGAAGTCATTTCCAAACACTAATGTAGAGAGTAGACTCATTTCACCAAACACAACATAAGAGGAGAACTTGTGTATTTATTGTCACAGGCCTTAGCAAGTCTGTCAGATCTTATCCTGTTACATGAGCTATTGTCAGTTGTCCTGAAGGGCCAGAGACACAGAGACACAGAGGTCAAGTGTAATGAATTATGGTGAACATCTGTTGCTGCTCACACAACACCGAGGGGCCTCCGCTCTTCTGCATCCTCAGGCATTGTTTCTCTCACGAGAGCATGACACAATCACAGCACACACCCAGTGTAGTACGGCATATACTTCCGCTCACGATTTCACTCTCAAGGGTACATGCATAGTTTCTGTTGAAAAAACTGTAGAAAAGAGAAAAAGAGCATGATGATTGTGTGCTCTCAACTTAAACATGCATGTCATGTAGTACTGGGAAGAGGGACAACCCCTAACCACACACACACACACACACACGCACACACACACACACACACACACACACACACACACACACACACAAACTCCCTGCATGTTGTAGTGTCTGGGATTCTTCAAGGCTGTAAAGATAAGATAGGGGCAGAGGCAGACAGAATGCAGACCACAGTGTCAGTCTGAAAAAGGAACAAAATATGCCCTCAGAACCTGTGAAAGACAAACACGATATAGGATGATGAATACCCTAAGGCAAACATGCCCAGAGTAGAAGACTGGTATCATCATAGTACATTACGACACATTGCCTCATCACTTGCATTACAATTCTCCCAGAACTTAGCTCAACTATTGTTATTCTTTATTCTCTTACTTGTTTTGCATTACGGTCAATCCTGCACCAAAGGTTAAACAGAAGCGTACAGCATATCCTGAATGAATAATTATAACTTAAGTGTGTTAATAGTGGATGTACAGTATTGGAGTGAGTGAATTTTTAATGTAATGACCATATAATGGATGCTTCCTGCTTCCTGCTTAAGTGCCTATTACACAGAACATCTCTGCTCACCTTAACTGATTTGTGTCCCCTTGTTAAGGATGAGTGTTATGCACATTATCCCTATTTAATCTAAAGCAGAAGTTGTTCTACAGCGATCCACTCCCTTTACCCCACAGTAAAGTACAATGTATGTTATTCCACTAGATGGCGCCAGAGATAAATACATCCTCAAACAGTGAAGGCCCAAGAAGCTATTCAGAGACACCAACTCCAAGCTTCAATGAAAGGGATATATTACACTAGTTTATAGCATCACAACGTTCAGTATTAGATCATGACTTGCGCAGTAGTTGTTGTGACCACCAAGCGTGTTATTGTATTTGGTTAGCTCCTCAGAGACCGCAATGTAAATCATGCAAGACAGACTTGGGATTTCTACGGATCCTGCACAAAACCAAGTGAACTAGTGCCATTAAGAGCCTATCTGAGAGTTTTTTTTGTTGAAAATTGCCTTGATTTAAATATATTCCCCCTAAAAATAATCACTTAATTTATTAAATGTAATCATTTCATCCTATTGTTTTTATTTTAGGTGACACATCCTCCTCATCATAATTGCAATAATCTCAGTCTTTATTGAAGCATAAGCATCATTATTGTTTATAGCACACTGTGCACTGTATATACACACTATGTATATATTTGATTCTATTTATGTTATGTACAAAGTTTTTATTTGCTGACCCACTACTGCTGTTACAAAATAGTTTCCCAGTCTGGGATCATTAAAGTAATTATATTCTATTCTATTCTATTCTATTCAAGGATGGCCCATTTTAGGGGGACTTCATTTTTATATTAATAGGCAAAGAGTGAGTGACTTCAAAGTGTTAATGTAAAGCCCTTTTGTCCCCTGGTGTCTCCATTTACATTTCACTTACCTGTTTTTTTCCCACCTCCTCATGTAACCTATTTTCTCAGTGCAAGGACATTAAATCATTGATTTCTCTTTTTTTTTTTACTCACGGCATTTCCCATTCTTCTTGATCCACAATATAATGAGAGAGAGAAACGTCTTGGCTAGTCTCTGAGACATTTTGGATGGTAAATAGTTATTATTTATTTATTTTTATTACATTTTATTTTTGCTTGTGAAGACTTGTGTTTCATTCTAATACAAAGCACAGAGCCGGTCCCAGGAGCAGCATCTGATGCATTTTATTCACTGCACACTGGATGAACGAAGCGCTGAGTCGCCATTTCTGTTCTCTATTCCTGGATGCAGGATAGCGGGTGTCAAGGTGTTACATTTAAGAGGCTCATCAGCTTATGCGGGATATGGGTCAACAAAGGTGGAATCACTTTTCCAGCTCCATGTCCACAATATCATGTAATATAATGTGTATTTAACGGCCCTCTGTCTGAAGTATAGTCAGAAGTCGGGAATCAGTTTGATGGGAATTTCTTTTGACATGTCACTCTCTCTCCCTCCCTCACACACACACACACACACAAACACACACACACACACACGCAGACACACACACACGCACACATACACAAACACACACACACACAGAAAGGGAATGAAGGGGAGTATAGGTCTCTTTCTACCTAAAATCAAACATAATGGGTCTTTGTTGCATTTCTTTCTTTCCCTTATTTATTTTACAGATAATAAATGTGTTACTGGTTTAGGTTAAAAGGTTTAACTCTTTGCATGATGTGCTAAGTATCTGCTTCATTACAGAAAAGCCTTTGCCTTATAAATGATTGTTTCCCTACGGTAATGAGCAACTGATTTTTATTTCTTTTTCCGGCCGTTTGCTCTATAATGATCATTGGAATATAATCACTATTACTGCAGGGTATGCTGTGATGATGATGATGATTCTGTGAAGTCATCCATCCAGCCCACATTTTGCCTTTAACAGCGTCATCTATGTTGATGTTGTGGCAACCAGCTGTTCTTGGTCTCATTGGATTCTCAGGCAAGGCTGCTTCACCTTGTGGGGGGAAAGAGCTGAAAAGACTGACACAGGCAAAACACGCAGCAGAACTCAGGGGACCCACAGGGAGAGCCCTTCGTTATCTTTAATTACCACTCCACCAGGGCTCAAATTCATTTAATCTGTGGGACCTGCTGTACTGTGGGCATATTAGACCAATTAAAGCACGGTTCAGGTGTCTCCATGCAATATGGCTGAGGTGTCTCCATGGCAAGAAAAATGACCCCGTTCTGCACACCAGGAAATGCTTGTTTACCAAATACAGGCCTACATTTCCATATGCTTTTGGACGCCTTTGGGCAATTTTGTAATTTGATGATATTAACTGCAAATAAAAAACAAACTTGTGTCTATTTTCCCAGAGGAGTATGTTAACTAATTGAGGCCTTGTTGCCTCTCCAGCCTGCACGATAACAAGGCTTTTAGCGTAGACTAAGGCCTGTTGACAATCCTCTTATATTGTGCCTCACTGAAAATGGATTAGAGGGTAACACCTACGTTTTGGCCCCGGTCACTTTGGAGGGATTTGATTGAATGGGCCTGTAGCTGACACTGGCCTCCTATATTGATAATACATCAAACACTCTTCTAATTTCGAGTGTCATATTTTTATGTAAGGTTACTCATTTTTGGACCGGATTTGCGTTTCCATTTTCAATGTGATAGTGTGTGTTTTTTTTTAAGATACATTGTGGAAGAAAGGAACCCCTGGGGCCAGAGGTGATTTTTTTTTTTTGTCCTTCTTCAAATATGCTTCCTGTGAACAGAGGTGTTTGTGGAAACGCACAGGAGCCTTCAGAGGCGCTGACTGTGGGACATAAGTAGCTCTCCAGGGTGCTGAAGTTGTCTCCAAACACGACAGACGCAGCGCCCGAGCTCTCTGTCACTTTCAGCCCATAATCCAAACACAATGACTTGGCTGTGTCTTCACCGGAGCGACACCGTGGGCTCCTCGAAGTGACAAGGCACATATTTTGGGGATGGTTAGGTGACGGTTTATGTGGATAAAGAATTGTCCCATCGGACCCCGAAGCTGTCCTGATGGCACCAAATAAACGGTAAGTTGCCAGATATTTATGACTCATAACAGCCATTTATCTAAAGATTAAAAAATAACAAAAGTCCTATCTTTGCCCGTTTTGTAGGTGTCTCTGCTGTAATTGATAATTCAGTGGTGAACACAGAGCTTCACTGTCTTGGACACCCTGGAAGGACAATGCAACATATTCATCCAAATTTCAGAGGGGCGCTATGGGAGTCCACCCATCCGTGTATGCCAATAATTAAAAGCAGACCAACTTTAACGACACTGCCCTTGTATAACTTCCTGTTATGGGTCCTCCTCGGAGTGTTGACTTTCCCTTGTTGTGTCCGATGTTTAATATTCAAAGTGGGGGTCCTGGGGCCTTGGAACTGCGACCCTGTTCACTACAGGGCCCTGCCCGCTGCGGCCGCCAGACTCGCCGTAAACAGGATAAACGGAGACCTCGATCTGGACCTGGGCATGAAAATGGACTTTGTCATCCTGCAGGAGCCGTGCGAAACCTCCAGAGCCCTCACTGCGTTTATTTACTATGAGAAGTTGGCGGATGCGTTTGTGGGCCCCACCAACCCGGGATACTGTGTTGCAGCTTCTCTGCTGGCAAAAAACTGGGACAAAGCCATCTTCTCGTACGGTTGTGTTAACTATGAGCTGGACCGGGTCATAGGATACCCGACGTTTGCCAGGACAGTGCCGTTCCCCACCGAGGTGTTGTTCACCGTGTTGAAACACTTCAGGTGGGCCAGTGTTATGGTAGTCTCATCCAATGAGGACATTTGGAGGGATACTGCTGGGAGAGTTGCTACTGCTCTCAGGCAGAAGGGGCTCCCTGTTGGCCTGGTTACATCTGTTGGTATGAATGAGACTGAGGTGGAAAGCACGCTGAGGAAGATCCAGGATGCGGGAGAGATCAGAGGTGAGTCTGTGCTGACATTAATGCAGAAGCTAGCCACATTACAATAATAAAATGTAAGATTATTATATGTAGCCTTCATTAAAGTGACACCAGAGGAGATGAGCATGAAGCAGAATATCATAATAAATGTATTGTTGGATATTAAGTAGTGGGTTTGTAGAATATATTATGTAAAACACGGGGAGCAAGTATTGCATCACAGGTGAACGACTTGCATAACTCCAAAATATCAAACCATCAGCTGTCCACCAGGATTTTCTCACATCCAAGCAATAAGCTTATCACTCCATCATCCGACCAGGAAGCCATTTTGACACACACTGGTGAAGTGGTGCTGCAACTTAATTGGTTTGGTTTGTTTTACTTTTTTGTTAGAGAATGGAAAGTCAGGAAGGAGCAGAGAAGAAGAAATGTTCAATTACAGAGCACATCAATATCTCTTTTATGTCTATTTCTTAATCAGTGGTTTGGTTTCAGATATATAGCCAGTTTGCACACTGATGTTTTTTTGTTTGTCTGTTTCAGTCATCATCATGTGCATGCACTCAATTCTGGTTGGAGGGGAGCAGCAGGCTACCTTTCTTCTCAAAGCACAGAAAATGGGCCTGACTTCGGGGAAGTATGTGTTCGTGCCCTACGACACCCTCCTCTACAGCATGCCCTACACCAACGTCTCCTACTTCCCCCTGCAAAACAACAGCCGGCTGAGGGAAGCCTATGATGCTGTGCTCACTATCACTGTGGCCTCCGAGCCTTTGTCCTTCAATGAGGCGTTCGCTGCCGCCAAGAGGAGTGAGGAAATTACGCTAGCTGTGCAGCCAGAGCAGGTAGAAACCAAGCATGTCTTGAAACTCAGATGTACATTTGAATTTAAAGTATGAAATATTATACTAACACATCGTGTCCTTTCTTGTGCCTCTTTTCAGGTTAACCCACTATTTGGGACCATCTATAACAGCATCTACCTGCTGGCCAAGTCCATCCACAGTGCCAGGAGAGCAGGCATGCGGCTGTCAGGCTCAAATCTGGCATACTTCACAAAGAACTCAACCTTCACCGGTTTCAACCAGAAGGTCCAGGTGGACAATGGTGGGGACGTTAGGACTAACTATGTCATCCTGGACACTGATAACAGGGGGAGCCAGCTGTACCAGACCTATCTAGTTGACCTAAGATCCGGAGTGCTTCGTTTCGCTGGGAGGTCCATCCATTTTCCAGGAGGATCTCCTCCGCCGTCTGATTCCAGCTGCTGGTTTGACAAAAGTGCCGTCTGCACGGGAGGTGAGATGCTTCATTTTGGCATGTGTCATGTTTGTGTGTCAATATCATTGCTCATGGATAAATATATATATATAAATATATATATGTATGTGGTTGCTCAAGTCCTCACAGTTTTATGGCATGTTCTCTATACATTTCCCACAACACCAAGTTTCCTGTTGTCATCCTCAGGTGTGGAGGTCACCTACATCATAGTGGTGTTTGCTGTCATCTTCACTCTGGCTGTAGGAGGGCTCGTTATAAGTCTTTATATCAGGTACAGGCTGAAAATACAAACAGATTATCTTCTCAATTAAACAAATTCAATTTTGTGTCCCTCCTCTGTGATTTCCCTCTTGGTCGTTTCCCACCAATTAGTTAAGGGATTTTTTTTTTTTGGGAAGATGCATTCACACACTCGCATGATGTGCACAGCTAGCGTCTTCTTTGTAAATGCTTGAGAATGAGAACGTAAGCATGAGTCAGCACATATGTCATCTCTGAAGTAAAAAGAATCATAGTTAAACAAAAGAAAGCAATACTTTAATTTACTTTGAAAGTACTTTAAGCAAGTACTTTAAAAAAATGTTGGAATCATAATGTATTTAACAAGAGTAGAGACTTGATTCTCTGATATAAAAAATCCTAACCCATTATCTTCCTATCTGACTACCTCATGCTAACAGGAGACTAGAAGTAGTGCTCATATAAGGACAAGCTTAGTTGAAGGGATTTCCTTATCTTCTTCTCAATCTCATTGGCAGGAGGAGACTCCAACAAATCCAGCTGGTCAAAGGTCCCAATCGGATCCTCCTGACCTTAGAGGACCTCACTTTTATCAATCCTCAGCTCAGCAAAAAGGTAAGCAGTATCATCGTCTCTCAGTTATCATTGAATGTTAGTTCAGAGGATTTGTGCACATTTAATAAATGAAAGCTTTCCATATGGAACTCATTTCAATCAAATCGGTTTGATGCCCCACAGAAAATTACTTTAGAAGATCTGAACGAGTCCAAGAGCGCCATGGAGGAGAAATCTGCAGACCGTTCACACTCTGTGAACAGCATGCAGACTGCAACACACGAGACCACCAATGTAGCTGTGTACGAGGTACGTAACACTGAAAGAGCCGTTGCACCTGTCGCTCCATTCTGTGAGGGAGGGAAGGGTGCCCTTGTGACGAATATGCCTGGGTCTGGTTAGAGTGAACCTTTTGTTCAGGGAAGTGTACAGTTGATCAGTTCAGTTAAATGTATGTTTTTGTAGTTTCTAATGACAGTTGAGTCTACATGGTCCAAAGCCCTTGTCCCCAATTCAAAAATGGCTTAAATTTAATGAACATGCCCAAGTTTTCTGTAAGACTGAGATCAAAACAGCATCTCCCGGATACTCACATCAAAATAGTGGGTGGATGGATAAACAGGCAGCAGCAAAACAGTTATCGGATGTAAAAGAAACCCATGACACGGCTTCTCTTATAGGGTGACTGGGTGTGGCTGAAGAAATTTGAGGAGGGACAGTTCAAAGAAGTAAAGCAGAGCACCACCAAGATTTTCAGAAAGGTAAAGTAACGTCTTGAAACTGTGCTGGGAGTTCCAGTAATACTACCTGTAGATTAATATGGTATTATGACTATCTAAATATACCTTCTTTTCCTCCATCATTCCATCAACGTATTTATCTGCTTTCACAGATGAAAGACCTGAGAAACGAGAACGTTAATCCGTTCCTTGGCTTCTTTTTGGACTGCTCCATGTTTGCGGTGGTGACGGAGCACTGCTCACGCGGCAGCCTGCAGGACCTGCTGAGGAACGAGGACGTGAAATTAGACTGGATGTTCAAGTCCTCGCTGTTGCTCGACCTCATCAAGGTAAACTCTGATGTACTGAATGTGCACAATACTAACTCGATAATTCACTGGGTGTTACTGATACCCCTGTTAGCTTGGTAATTTTTCCTTCATGATTAAACGCACTGTTGAACATAATTGTGCTTCCAGGGTATGAAATACCTTCACCACAGAGACTTCCCCCACGGCAGACTAAAATCTCGTAACTGTGTGGTAGACGGGCGTTTTGTCCTCAAGATTACTGACTATGGCTTCAATGAGCTGCTGGATTCTCAGAAAGCTCCTATAGAAGAACCTCCACCTGAAGGTACCTTATGTGTCAGTGTGGTGTGAGAGATGAGGTTGAAGGTTTTTGACTTATTCTGTGATTTTAAGCTATTGATCAATTCCACTTGGTAGTGACAGGTATCATCTTGACAACCAAAGCTCTCTCTTTATCACTCAGATTTATTTTGGACAGCTCCAGAGTTTTTGAGGGATCTTGTGAACTCACGCAAAGGCACCTACAAGGGAGACGTGTACAGCTTTTCTATCATCCTTCAAGAGGTTGTAGTCAGAGGGTCACCGTACTGCATGCTGGGTCTACCGCCCGAGGGTGCGTATCCATCATGGGTTGCAGATGAAGGGATGCAGACAAACCTGAGAGGGATTTTTGAGACAACTGAGATCACCAACATTTACTACATTTTCATTTGAAGCTTGATTTTCCCCATCTCCCCTGTCTCCTCACCAGAGATCATCCGTAAGGTGAAGAAGCCTCCTCCGATGTGCCGCCCCACTGTGGCCCCAGACCAGGCTCCTCTGGAGTGTATCCAGCTGATGAAGCAGTGCTGGAGTGAACTACCTGACCGCAGACCAACATTTGATGAGATCTTTGACAGGGTATATTTTTGAGACACCCATGGTCATTTCCAGATGGTAACCTAAGATTTGCAGAACATTCACGAGATGAGAGTGAAGGTTAGGCATTGGCCTCAAAGGTCAAGGTAACATATTTAAAGTTAAACAATGAGCTCAAATGGTAAAGGTTAGGATAGGTCTCGCAAGAGTTTTCACAGATCTAGGGCTACTTTCTGGACACGACCTTGTTATTCCTCTTAATTAAATCCCTTTAAAGCATTTATTATACATATTGGTTAATGCCTTTCTGTTTTGTTTTTGTCATGAGTAGTTCAAGATAATCAACAAGGGTAAGAAGACTAACATCATTGACTCCATGCTGAGGATGCTGGAGCAGTACAGCTCCAACCTGGAGGACCTCATCAGAGAGAGAACAGAGGAGCTAGAGGTGGAAAAACACAGAACAGAGAAACTACTGTCAGAGATGCTACCGCCGTGAGTTTGTACACACATGCACAAACAAACATAAGATGACCCCAACATTTAGTTACATTTATCTACTAAAATGTCTGACCATCTGGTTCTTCTAATGTTTCAGTTCTGTGGCGGAGGCCCTGAAGACCGGTGCCACCGTGGAGCCAGAGTACTTTGATCAGGTCACAATCTACTTCAGTGACATTGTAGGTTTCACGACCATCTCCTCGCTCAGTGATCCCATCGAGGTGGTTGACCTTCTCAATGACCTGTACTCTCTGTTTGACGCCGTGCTCAGTAACCACGATGTCTACAAGGTCAGAGAATATTCTCAAAGTGTCATCAGTATGTTGAATGTCCCATACTATCATTATTTCCAGGTTCATGCTTCTATTTATGGTTCAGTGTTCAAAAAAACACATTGTTGTTGTTGTTTTTTACCTGAATTCATCCTGTGTCTATAATGCTTCGTTTTAGCACCTGTCTCTGTAAGCCCCCACCCCGAAAAAGACCAGGCTGCTCCGATTGCTCAGCATTTTTGTATATATAGCACCTCGACCTGCTTTATAATAATGATAAAAAAGGGTAATCTCACACTTTATATTATGGGACCTTTAAGATGATACTGACATATGACATGTTATTCAGCAGCCTGTGTCTACAGTATGCACGCAGATACACACTGATGTGCCCATAATCTGAACAAATATGTCGACATTATTTAGGTGGAGACCATTGGTGATGCATACATGGTTGCATCAGGTCTGCCAAAGAGAAACGGCAACAAGCACGCTGCTGAGATTGCCAACATGTCTCTGAACATCCTCAGCTCAGTAGGAACCTTCCGTATGCGGCACATGCCAGACGTGCCCGTCAGGATACGCATAGGAATCCACTCAGGTGAGACGCTACAAAGTCTCCATCGCACTGTTTATTTCATTAATGTGCACAGCTCTTTGCAGGTTGAAAGGCATAATATTTGATATATGTGTATCAAGTATTGATATTAGAATTATATATATATATATATATATATATATATATATATATAATACAGTGAATATGATGGTGACCTCTCAGGTCAAAATCAACAGCCAAACAAAGTAAAGACAGTTTTATTAGGCTGCACCAGCTGTCTGCAATGGTTGGTCAGTGCAATTTTTCAATCAGTGATTCTCTTCAGAAGTGACTTTTGGCTTGTACATGTTGAGATTGTACTGTTTTGGTTTCAGGAGCCAATATACACTGATGTTTTAGCCTTATTGTTAAATTGAACTTATAATGTTCTCAGCCTCAATCTATTCAGAGTCTTACTGGACTAAATCTTGCCTTGGGCTTCACTTTGGTCTTATTTACAGCCAACATAGAAGTATATACAAAGTATCGATTAATGTGTCTGGATAAATTCATCATTATTTGGCTGCATTTCCAGGGCCCTGTGTTGCTGGGGTGGTAGGTCTGACCATGCCTCGGTACTGCCTTTTTGGAGACACCGTCAACACTGCCTCTCGTATGGAATCCACTGGGCTGCGTGAGTGTCCCGCACACATACCCGCCACATTTTGTCGTGTTCGTTTTGGTCTAACGCTTTCTTCTCTTCTCTTTGTCCCTCAGCTTATAGAATCCATGTAAACATGAGCACTGTGAAGATCCTTCGTTCTCTTAATGTGGGTTATAAAATAGATGTCAGAGGCAAGACAGAGTTGAAGGTAACATTAGTGTGTAACCTCTGTACCTGTAGTGTGCAACCTCTGTATTTGGGGTTGCCCTCCTATAAATCCAAGCCTTTTGTGTTTTTTCAGGGTAAAGGTATTGAAGAGACATACTGGCTTGTAGGGAAAACAGACTTCACAAAGCCTTTGCCAAAACCGCCTGAGATCAAACCAGGGTAAGTGCTTCAAACTACTCTTAGTCCTTGCATGTTTTGTATGACTGAATCCTAAATCATTCTAATTTAATATGTAGTGATTAAAAAGTCTCCCTTTGTTTGAGTTGGACCCCAAAATGTATCACCTGTTCTCATAGTTTCAGACAGTTGTATTTCAACATGTAACTGCCTCCACTTCCATGCAAATCACAACTATCTGAATGTTACTTCAGGGAAGACAATCACGGGCTGAACCCTGAGGATATAGCTGCGTACAGGAGAAAGAAAGCTGAGAAAAAGGCTTGACCTTCTTAGTCCAAACACAGGAGGTAGAGACCTGCATGCCAGCTGGTGTTGTGTTGTGGAAATGTTACTGTGGCTGTCAGTTCGATGTGAGCAAACACAACCTCTGAGTCTGACCTCTCTCATTCACTCCTGAATCTGTGATCTAGTCTTATTAATCTCTTGATCTTATCACCTTCTACATCTTAAGCAGATTGGGGAAAGCCCTCTTTGTGGCTGCCTGGCACATTTTCACACAATTCATTTTCACTGATTTTACTGTATTTTTGGCAGCATTTGTTGTGCTATTTGTCTGCATTGTGGCATGCTTTTCATTCTATTTTTCATGTCTTTGAATCCCAGAGCTTTACTTACAAACTCTGTAAAATGTTGGTCTTAACTCCACCCTCTGTATTTACTATAGGGACAACTGGCAGGAGATGGTGACAGAGGAGATCAAGACCCTTTTTCGTAAGGCCAACAGGCAGGTGGACAAAAAGATCTGAATAAGAGGAAGAGAAGGAAAGATGCGAAAGAGAGGAAGACACATCCAGAGAAAGACAGAGACACCGAGCTGGGGATGGGGGCAGGCAGAGGACAGAGAGCACCATCCATCCTCTCACTGTGGCTTAATGCAGACTTGTTTAAGAGGATTGTCCATCGACTGGCTAATCTGCCTGCAGCCAGCGCAGCACAACACCACCGTGCTAATGTAATGAGAGCTGTCGCCGGCATTACCTGCCTACGTACTTGCCTGCGTACCTGCTGCCAGCAGTGCAGGGAAGGTGAACTGCTCCTCATGAAGGATGCACTCATTCACTCCTCTTTGCACTCACCGGCCACTGAGTGGTCACCTATTTCAGGACAACGAGAGGTTCACCCATCGAAAGATTGAACGCCCCAAACGCCTATTTCAGAATGAAATGTTATATTTTCTGCTGATAATGTCTGTTTTTAGTTTGCCGTGTAAGCTCATGATAGAGTTGTGGGGTCGAGGATGTTACTTAGCTATGGCTGAATATAATACAAACATTATTAACCCTCCGAGGTCAGGGGCAAAGGCTGCTATTGTATATAATTATCAAGAGAGAGAGAGAGAGAGAGAGAGAGAGAGAGAGAGAGAGAGAGAGAGAGAGAGAGAGAGAGAGAGAGAACTTTGGCACTTTTATTTCTACTCTATTCCCAGATTTGGTCCATTCCTAAAAAAATTGAAATCTAGCTGTCACCTTTTTATTTACACTAATTAAAGGGCGACAGCATTAAAGCCATAACAATGCAACAAAAGTCATTATTTTTTCTTCTGTTGTAGCCAATATAGTTACAGGGTCCTCGTTGCTGTTTCCAAAGTGATGCATTTATTCCACTGTTCACCATGAAGATGATTTGTGAGGCAATCCTTTCAGCATTTCAACAACACAAAACAACACAAAACGTTTACAGCCTCATTGTAGGATGCCGCTATAAGAACATGATTTCAATTTTATTTTTTACACCAATCCAACTTTACCTTCGTAATGTTAAAGTAACTTTTGTACACACATCCATAAAAGTTTGTTTTTGAGTTCAGGAGAGAAAACTGTGTTTACGATGTCTATCACATCTCGACTACATTACCCTGCTGTGGTACATTTAAAGAAGTGTGTGTCCCAGACGCGTGGCGTGTCCGAGAGCTGGAGAGCACCATCTAGTGTTCAAATTAAGATATTTTTTAAAGCGCACTCAATGGATTTTGTTATATTATTTTATTGGCGACAAAGTGTGGAAGCAAATAAATTGCATGTTCACTACAATTTATTAAAAAATAAGGCATGTAGGCATAAGGGAATACCCGAGAGCAACGGAAACTAAATAGATAATGATACTGAAATATGTTATTTGATAGAAGTGTATTTATGAAACTTTAGTTTTGACCTAAACCACAAATATGAAGTCACTTCTCAACCAACCTGTTTCATAACATTTGGAAATAATCCCCTGCATCTCATCATCTGAACGTTGACTATGGAGCATCTTTATTTGTTCTTGGTGTGCAAAACAACAGCAGAGTCAGTCATTAAACATGTATAATGTGTAATTTATATGTAGTGTTGTATATTATTACCGCAATGCAAAGTATAAGGTGTACTGTATACAAATGTGACATTATTAAGGAATTAAATCATTCATTTTTAACACCTACATCGTTTGGCTCTCCTTACAGTGTAACCAGTACTTTCCTCTGTGCAACCAGAGGGTGGCACTACAGCCCTCACACAGAAATCCACGTGACAATATGTGAAATCAAAAGTGTTAGAATATTAAGGGAACCTTGAAAACTACATATTTTGATCTTTCTGTTAGTCTGTTGCATTTATGCAATATTGCAGCATCACCTTTTATTTGCTGAGCTGGAATTGCAGGAGTTTCCCCACTCACCGTGAGAACCCTGCACTCCAGTTTCTGCACTGCGGATTCTCCCATTGGCTTTTATGTAGGCCAGGGGAGGTAAGAACCACAAAATTCTCTGGATAGCTGTCTACGGCAGATTAGCAATAACCTCTACATTCCAGAGCTGGGAGGATTGTTTGTCCTCCAGCCGACTGGAAAGATTGTTATTTGAGATGTGAACTCCAGCAAGGCCACGCTGTTCTGTTAGTCTGTATCAACTGTGTTCAGATGGTATTCAAGAGATGATTTACCAAAAAAAAAGATCCTCTTTCTTATTTTATATTTAAAAATCAACACATAATGACACAATTCCAACAGCTTCTTTGTGGAAAATACCTACAGCAACAAAACAACACAGTATGGTTGACAAGTGAACATGACTAGACCAGACCTTTGCCTCATTTCCTCGGCGATATCAGCTCTTGCAGGGGAACAATTCAGTGCAGACTGAAGTGAAGGGAAGAAGGGAGACAAGCTTGTGCAAAGATCTTTTTTCTTTCTTTAAACATTAAAGACGATGCAAAATAAAATGCATGTGGATCATAAAAAGAAGAAGAAGAAGAAGAAGAAGAATTACTTGATTAATCCCGCAACGGGGAAATTCAATTCATTCACTCTATTATTACTCATGTTACACACCCAGGCCCGAAATACACAAACATGCACAACAGGACTTAATACATGCAATTAATGGAGAGATGTCAGAGCGAGGGGGCTGCCAGTGGACCGGCGCCCCAAGCAGTTGGGGGTTCGGTGCCTTGCTCAACGGTTCCCAGCCGAGTCACCTATGGACTGAGCTACTGCCGCCCCAAAAAAGGTGTAAAGAGAACTTACTTAATATAAGCATGTCGTCTGCTGTCGATTTAGGGAGATCTCAAACGAGCCACATATTTGTAATTTAGATAATACTTGAATTCAAGGTGGCTTAAAGCTGAGACCTAAGGTTTATATGGAATGTTCCCCTGGAAGGTTTAGTGTGTATCAAAACAGGTACTTTATCCACAGGTTTCCTATTGGAATGTGCTCATGAGTTAACAGTCATACCAAAAATAGACAATTTCCTGCCATAATTTCACAAAGAACAAAGCTACCCTCAACAATTCACGACATTAACATTATAGCTCATCACGCATCTTGTCTCCTTTAGGTCTAACCACTCTGCCTATGTACATGATGGAGTTGGTCTTGTTGTCTTTAACTAGGAAAATGAAGGGGTGATCTACGTAGAAAAGTTTGGGGTTCCTCAGCTTTTCAGAGCCATAGATGCTGGTGTCGAACGGGTTTCCTGACACGTCCAGCTCCAGGGCTGACGCATGGAAGACGTTGGACAGGTAGAGGTCCTTCTTTCCGGAGATGTTGGACAAGTCCGCCTTAGCTTTGTCCACGGCCTCGGTCAGGCCGAGCTCAGCCAGATGTTTCTAGAAAAGATGGAAAATTGCTCAATTCAAAGGGTTGTTGATTGATTTTCACAAGTCTTTAATATAACATTATTGTTATAACCATTGGTCCATCATTGCCACCATTTACCTGCAGGTTGTGGCTGATTTCCATTGTGATTTTGGGGAGGGAAATGGCCACAGCCCTGTTCTCCAGCTTGCTGATCCAGGTGTCCACCTGCTTCCTGGTCAGGAGTTTCTCCAGGCGTTCTAGAGGCTCCAGGTGGTAGGGCATGATGAGGATCATAGAGGCCTGTTTTTGGCCCAAATTCATGTTCAGCACAAAGATACGGTTCTCTGTGTCCTCGTAGAAGTCATACAGGCCTGCAAAGAGCAAACAAATCAGATATATGGTCTTGCTTGCATTCTTGTTGGCAGAATTTAGAGAAAGACATAATAAGATAAGATCAGAGTTAGAGGTGATGGAGAAACCCACCTGTACGATGCATCATGGGAACTCCAATGGAGAATGAGCGGGTAACCAGGAAAGAACGTGTGTCCACCATTTTTTCATGGAATTTCTCATTCCAGTGAGCTGTTGGACAAAACATATTGGGGTTAGATTCACATCTGCACAATGCTTTCACATCTTGAATGAAAACAATATGAATGGATGCTATTTATACTCACGCTTGAAGAACATAGCGTTGACAATCATGGCCCCATCTGGGTTCTGCAAATCCTTGGTGATCTCAGGCAGCTTGCCATCTGTGGACTTGGCTGCCCACTCGTTGATGGAGTTCACTGCGCTCCTCTTGTCTCTGAAGTTTATCTTTGAATGGTCGTAGTTGTAGTGCTTCTTGCTGTTTTTCACAAAATCATCAGCGAAGGAGACGGAGCTGGGGCCGTAGAGGCGGTTGTTGATCTTCCAGGTAGTGTTGCGTGTCTTGGCATCACTTACCTGAGAAGGAACAATGTAAAGCCAGTGAAGGTCTAGTAAGAGGCTGTGTCCACTTGTGATACCAGAATTTAATTATAAAGAAGCCAGGTTGTTAATAAGGTGTCATATACAGCATTTTATTTAAGTGTACTTTAATAAAAATAAGTGTACTTACCTCAGAGAGCAGCTCGGACAGGCCTGTGTGCAGATGCTCATCCTTCAGTTTGTCAGCACTGAGGACGGTTTTGACCTGGGAGGCAGTTGAGGCCTTGCCACCAAGAGCCACCATGCCCAGAGAGGAGGCCACCACCACAGGAGAGATAAGGATGTTCTCTGTGTCCTTCTGCTTCGCCATGTTGTGGTAGAGGCTGAATTGAAATTACAAGAAAGATGATTTGCTTGTGTTTCTAACAAGAAAAATAGAACAAAGAATGCTCAAGCAAAACCAACTGCACCAATATATTGGATGTCAGACCTGAAGGCCAGGTTGGCGCTGTTATCAGCCAGCGTGATGGCATGGCTGCTCAGCTTCTTGTCCTCTGCAGAGGCCACGAGGGCCAGCAGACAAAGAGCTACGACATTTTTCATCCACATCCTGTGTGTCTCCAAAAGCAGCTGTAGCAGCCTGTGCAAAAGGAAGAAGGGACAAAGGTAGGGTTAATCTCTTTCAACCTAAAACCTAATAAATGTATTGAGTTTGAGATGGAAGGCTCCTCATAGTGAGCTTGTGGAATTAATAAATATTTAGATTTGGTTTGATTTAATAACATATATCTCAGGACTCTGGAGCTGTTACTGTAGTGGCAGGGCAGGGTTGGCCCAGCCCACAGGGAAGCTTGGGAACACCTCCAGTTTCAGGCAGACATGTTCCTCGCCACGTCAACAGTCATTGAGGCCTAGCTGTTTAGGCCTACAGCTGGAGCTGCCACCTAAGCTCTGCGTTGACTCGACATTGAAATTTGATGCCTTTCTGATCCCTACATTTATGTTACTGATCCAATCTGTTGCAAGTCTGCACAACTTTAATGACTTCTTTTTGAGTAAGAATGATCAGAAATCACTGCGTTACACTGTGAAGACCTGCAGTGCAGTCTCTGATACTTTTACATTCTCTCTGTAGCGAGACTTTTATCTCAGAGAAAGGGCGTGGGACTGCAGGCTATACTGTATCTAACTCATCTCCTCGCTTGTTCAAACAAAGGACCAAATGCACAAGGCTGTATTCAAACTCTAAAGACGTCTCTAATCCACCTCCACAGTCTGAGTGCAGAGATATGTAGTCTGCACCTCCGTTTTTTGCATGTTTGTGATAAAGCAGAAATAACTTTGCATCATGTTCGGATACCTTGAGATGTTTTGATGTCTGCGATTTTCATTCTGAAAGACAAGAGGTGTACGTAGTAATCTCCATAGAGCAAGCAGTAAAACATTGTACAGGCTCTGAAGGAGACATATTCTGTGTTTTCCATTTTCTCCATTTTGTATCCTAGTGTCCAGAGACTAAAAGCATTGAAGTTACTATACAAGTTAGTCATCACTCATTCACAATCAGGCACGTAAAAGGTTTTTCCATCGTCTGTGTTTGTCACCGAGAATAAAAACGTTCATCGAGTCAGCTGTACCATAATCGAGCAGCACTCATTTCTAGAGGACGCATTTGAACCTCTCTTTGTTAAAAAGGGATGGATTCGAGTGAAAAAGCCAGATTGGGCGCATTTAAATAGACTGCACAAGTAACACTCAAAAGGTAAAAAGCTTTAGTATAATCATGCTTGGATAAGTTGTTTGAACACTTTATGCTGTGTCAAAGATGCTTTTTTTTTCCGCATTTGATAAACTATTATATTCTTGTATGCAGGTCAAACAGCCAGAGAGTTAAAAAAGAGATTAGAAGAGAATGGGTTAAAATTAAAAAATGTTGCACTGTAACTTTAAGCCATAAAAACAAAGCACCCCATTCTCCCTCTGCACTCCTCCCTCAACACAAAGACAGTTCATTCTTATCCTTACCTGGCGCAGATTCGCAGGGTTTCTCTTCTGTGTTGAGTCCTGTTGAAAGTGTGACTGTAACACACTCCTGCTTTTTTATATCCTGAGAGAGAACTTTCTAGAAGTGGGAATGGGATATTCAAATGAGGGTGTTTCCTGGGGAAGCTGGGAGCTGGGACGTCCCCCTTGAAGCCACTGGAATGAGAGGGGTCGGGCTGAAGTTAACCCCTAAGCACTGGTCTGGGCTCAACTTGAAAACTTTCCTTCAAGTGTCTGCAGACATGGACACAGAAAGAAATCTGATCCTGGGTCAGTCTTAACAGCTTATGAAGAGAAATAGTCCTCATCCTCTAAGTTCTAACGCTGCTTGCTGACTCAATCTTTATCACTGGTTTCATCATATGTAAAAGATTATGTAATACATAAACTGAATGATTCTTATGTATTCAAACATGTGGCATGTAAACACTGTTTACACAGTAACACAGTTGTAAATTTGAGTGTGTGAGGCTTTTTGAGGCCTGACTTCTCTGCAATCTCAGCAGGCAAGACATCAGTGAACGGGTCCATTGATTGCAAATGTTCCCAGAAGAGAAGCAGTCATATTGTTTGTTTGTTAACCTTGTTGCACAAATGTCTTATTTACGATTGAACTTTCTAAACTTTCAAAGCTTTACTCAGTAGTATTCATGCATCACAGAAGATCTCCAGCCCTGCCCCCACCAACACAGTGCCACGTCTGTCAGCTGCTGATTCCAGGGTGGTGGAAGGATGGGGGTTTAAGGAGGAAGACTGTCGTAAACAAACTGCCTTATCCTGCCCAGAAAAAAAAACGGTATAAGTTATAAATACTTGTCTGCATCATGATCAAAAGTTGAACAATGTCAGCCATAATTCTTTCCTGTATAATCTGTGTGAAGCAATGACACATTTGCCTCAGTCATATCCACAGTAGATTAGAGCAAGATATTTGATAGACAAGTGATCACTGTGTGTTAAATACAGTGTACATTTTTGATTTTGGTGTCTGACACAAGCTATTTGCAAACCAGAGGAATTCCATCAATCGTTTAATCCCCCAATCTCTTTCTGTGTTGAAGCTTTCTACAAATTGTCCCGACATGCCGACTGATGAGTGGCTTGTATTCTTTAAGTGACTTATTAGGGCAGGCATCCAGAAAGTTATGTGGGGGGTAAATGTCCACAAATCTTACCTCCACAACAATGTCGTCTAATTTCAAATATTACATTATTTACATTTTGGAAACAGTGAACCCATCTAATTTCTGCTTTGAGAAAGGTCTAAGAGCCGGATTATAGACCCCTTCCCTCACCTCAGGGGGTGTTGTCATTTTGAAGAAGCCCCCCCTAACAGTTTACACTGAAATTCCTCAGCATGTGCAGGGTGAGGGTCAATTTGCAGTCAAGCAAGTCTGGTCAAATCTCTTAATAGTCCCTGCTGAAACAGCAATCCTTTCATTGTCTCCCTGGAAGACCTGGAACGTCCGTAGACATGAAAGGTGGGAAGAAAGGAAGGACAATTAAACAGATTGTATATTTGTAAAATAAGGGGGACATTCCTTTATAATGGGGGTGTGGGTTTACGTGCCTGTGCGAGCATACGGAAGCTTCCAGTACTTTTCTGAACGACCACCACATGGAGCATACGGGAAGGGAAGGATTTAAACACGGCACTGAACATAATGATGCAATATTTAGTAGAAGTAACAGAGCTCAGCATCTGGACATCATTACACACAGTTCCAGTCTTGTTTAGCTGCAGAGACTATACTGATAAGGTTTTTTCTTGCTGGTTTTCGGTTCATTTTATAAACATTTGGATTCAAATAATGAAACATGTGGTTGACAGAATACTCAAACTTTCACAAAGAGGATAATCAATATTTTAGAAGGATTGATTGGGGAAAGTTAGGTTACAATTTAAATTTTTTGTATAAGTTGTAAGTCTTAATCAAATTATAAGGGTGCATATTTTTTAGGGAAGGAAAACAACCAATTCAAATCCAAACAGTTGCTCATGTAGTTGCATTGAAGTTAGAGTTGCCACTGTAGGAGACCTCAGACATATACAGTATACTTACAGTATGGGGGTTGTGAATAAACAGTTCCACCACTCTCCTGGTTTACCATCTGTGTTAGTCCATCAAACAGAAAGACTAACAGGATTTTGGCACTCTGTTGCAACTGTTTAGGGGGTTTCTAAACAACTCACTTTGTGCTTATCTCTTCCAGATGAATCAGTGCTTGTTTTCTCTTAAATAATCGCTGTATATTGTTGTTTACTGATTCCAATGCTAGACTCTCCCCAAGTGTATCAGAGACTGTTTGAAATATTCTCTTAAAAAGTTTCAGTTTTCTCATAAATGTTATAAAGCCCTACTTTGTTGGATTTAATCATGCCATTCTGTCACAAACTGCTACGGACACCACCATAACTCACTGAGGAAATGTCGGACACAAGGACTCCGCTGACAGAAGCAGAACACAGCTGCCAAGAAGACCGTGACGCAAGGCATGAGAAAGTTTCAGCTTTGCTGTATGATGTAACTTTCAGATTTTTTTCTCTTTATAAGCGCAGCGCGTTGCTGGATCTTACTGTTTGTAATCTGTCTATAGGCACTGTTAACCTAAGACGGACTCACATTAGGTGGCAGTAGCAGTAAACTCAGGCTGATAAATTAGACGTCTATTAGAATGCAATGGTTAATGAATTTTACATCAACTGAAGAGTTAAGACCACTTGCTCTTTCTACAAAACAGATGTGATCACATAAGTCACATATTTTCTCTGTTAATTCATGATAAATACTAATACCCCTGGAACTGTTTGTTATGTCTTTCTAAGAAACAATGTTGTAGACTCCATCCATTTTCTGTAGATTTATTACAAAAGACCACTGTCTGTATCCTGTCGCTAAGCAGTTCATCTTTAAGTTCACGAATAATAGATTAAGTTACTCCATCATTTGAAGCCTCCCTGCCTGATTTAAAATGTATTCAAATTATTTAATTCATTACTTTTGGGGCAATTGATCTTTAAAATTATTGGGCTGACCACATGTTTAAAAACTTTATTGAGCAAAAGAACAAATGACAGTTAGATCATTCAGTGAAACATTTGCAGAATACATGTTACTTTTTGCAGAGTTACAGTCTAGTGATTGGATCTTACTTGATGATGTGAAGCTGGGGCCGACTGAATGATTTTAATACCAACAAAAATGCCCCCTGCTGGGAAAAGTTTGAAAGCTTCATCCAAACCAATTAAACTTTTCGTTGGAGCAATTGAAGTCTTAATTAAAATCATATTCAGTGTTGTATTATTTATTTTATTCAAGGGATTTTTTATTGCCCGTAGGTGTGAATGGTTGTCTGTCTCTGTGCGTCTCTATGTGCCCTGTGATAGACTGGCGTCCTGTCCAGGGTGTACCCCGCCTCATGCCCGATGTCAGCTAGGATCGGCTCCAGCCCCCCGCGACCCTGACAGGGACAAGCAGTTGACGATGAATGAATGAATTAACTTATTTTGGTGGACTTTTGCTTTCCACTATGTTCTTGAAGAAAATAAAAGCAAACAGTAGATTTTTTTCACAGAAACTTAAATCCAACACTTAGGATTTTAGGATACAAACCAAGTAGAAGAACCAGTGAAAATCATTTTAAATTGTTTGCCAAACACTATTATGTGATTTGCATCTGCATTGCATTGTGGACAAACAACCACTAGATGGGGTGCAAAGCAACCACATAAAATACAGCCAGAGAAACTATCTGTTGATAGTGAATAAGAGGAGTTTTAGTCACAGTGACTTTAACTGTCTGTCCAGTGCCAACTAACATGTCTCTGTTTTCATATTATCCAATGTGGCGAAATTTAAAAAAATAAAAATATGCAAACAAGTTCAGTGAATGTGAGACACCAGCATCAATTTGTCTCTGGCCTCTACCAGTGGGTAGATGTCACATAAGTGTTTCAAATCAAAGCAATATGTCTGAGCAGTGTTAAGTCAATACCGTCTCTGTTCTCCCACTGGACTTAATGGGGTCTCTGAATAAAACCTTCCTGTGAAATTGCAGCAGACCTCCAAAGTCATAACAAGCTACAGAATTGGCATTTAGACGATAAAGTCCACAAGTGTCTGTGTAGGTATTAATTTGTCTTTGTTCCTCCTCCTCCTGCACAGGTCATGTTCTGTGCCCTTTCAGAGTGCCCTGAAGCTCTTCACACTGCTGCGCATGCAGAGGAGACCCCTACCGCCCAGCCTACCCCTCCTGCCCGTAGAGTCTGGATAGCATTTTAAAACGGCTGGAGATCACAACAAAGCGCAGCAGCCGGAGCTACTGACTAATGCCCGGGTCTGCCACATCAAACAGGGATATGCCACAGGAAATCATCCTGAGAGGAGCATTTCCCTCGCTTCCCCACCTGTAGAGATGTTCATGGAGAGACAATGTCAAGGTGTGTGTGTGTGTTTGTGTGTGTGTGTGTGTGTGTGTGTGTGTGTGTGCCAGCTGCACGGATGTGAAGGTGATGTTTTAATCACAACATGTAATTATTTGGTTTGAAGTAGGCTATTGCTAAATGGTTTGAATATTAGTTAAAGTGCTGTTTGATCTGAGTCTTATGCAATATGAACACAACCTCTTCATTCCCATCAATATAATGCTAATGTATCTGGAAACACCACTGCACCGACTGTCTCCTTGGTGATACACCTGATCTGTTACTCCTTTTAACTACAACTACTCCTCCACAGTTGACATAAATGTTCCTTGTTCAGGCTACACTTGCTAATGCTGATGAGTTATTCCATGCACCGGATACCTGCTTTCTGACTGCTGACATTGTCTAGAACGATCAACGCAGTCTGAAAAGTTTCACATCCAGATTTTATTGACTCTAGTACAATAAATACCATAATTTGTCTTTGTAGCTTTGGTGCGGAGAAACATAGCAGAAACTTAAGTTATCCTACACGACACATCATAATAACCTATCGACACAAAATTAGCTTTTAAATCGACAAACATCATATGTGTAATTCATGGCACAATTCAAACGGGATCAAAAAAGGATTCGTCTCTCCCCGTTCACTACCATACATATTTTTTTTAAAGAAAATAGTTCGCCAGAACGAGAGGGACTTCACCTCTCTGTGATGGAGCATTATGATCCGTACTGCATGCAACAGTATGTACTATATCAGGTCAGCTTCAGTACAAACTAAAAGTAAAAAGAAAAAAATGCACTTTTGAACTAAGCCTTTGGCTTAACGGTTGTGCAGTGAGAGGAAATTGAGAAGTCTCGTCCATTTCTATATGTCTGTGGTTAAAAGGCACCGTTTCTGAATACGGGCTGTGTGTATTTCCCTGTGGACTGTGGAGTGTTTTGACACTTCCACAGCACTGATATAGCACCTCAACCTGCTTTGCAATAAAAAAAAGATATGAACACATCTTTTTTCCAATATGGGACTTTTAATGTGTGCAGCTTAGTGAAAAACAGTGGGTTTCTGGCCTTTTGAATAATAACCCTGATGTCACGATCCGCAGAAACATCAGTCCATCTAACCAAACTAGAGTCATACAATTTAACATCCTTTTTTATGTTGCCGGCACAGTTTCTACTTTTGGACAACACTTGTCTGTATTTCCAGTTTAACAAGGGATAAAAAATGCAGTCAGTGTGTTTCATCGCAGTCATTCGATGTGTTAAATTGTGGTTAAATGTTTTTTTTAATATCAGTATTGATAACACAACAACCTTTTGGTATTTTATAGATTATTTCCCTGAAAATGATTCCCACATTAGGTCTACAAAACAGGTCAAATTAGGATGCACACTTTATGTGTCATGCCTCAACATGTCTAAATCGGTCGATTATGAGGCACTGCTGACATTACATGCTGCCCTGATTATGCAGATGGTGTTCTTGTGACAAGAAAAATCTATAATCAGTTTTGTGTAATGATTCATCTGGTGTGCATCAATATGAGCGAAGGTGACAAAGTCTGAGCCTAGAAAGGGTGCGGAGGGGCTGTATGTGTGACCCCTTTGGTGGTTTGATTGTTTTATCTTTGTATTTGCCTGGTGGATCAATTAGAATGAATGGTCTCTAATGATACTGGTATTTAGACCTCACCTCTTGCTGAAGTTGATCATAGAAAATAAGGATATTAAAACATGCAATGCAAATACGTAATCTGACTCAAGCAAACATTTTACATTTTTAGGACTAAGAAAAATATGGAAATAAAAACACTAAGTACTAAAAAAGGGGTTCGAAATATACATGGTGTATGGAATAACGAAAGCTTACACAGCTGTTCATGACCTTTAATCTTTGTCATGTGTCAACAAGCAAAACTGCATTTTCTTCATTATCCTTCACTGTCAGCAAAGTTGATTAGGTAGGCTATGGTGTAAGACAGAGATCCTCAAAAGGGGGTACTCAGAGTTAATTCAGGGGGGCTGTCAAATTGTTTTATAATGTTTCCAATGTTTTTTTTTAATGTGTCTGAAAATATACATCAGAATGAATGCAACATATTACTAGTAAATATACATTTGTGAATAAATACATTTACACAACCTTAATTATAGGCTTACTGGCTTATAGGCAAGGTAGATATTAGGGTAGCCGTGCTCAGATACAATTGAGCTGTATGTATGTATGTATGTTTAACATTAACATATGATGTATAAATATTTGAATGTTAATAATGATCATTGTAATATCTTAGTATTGTATGAACCAGAAAAAGCTGTGTATGTAAAGGCTTTAGGCCACCCTTAGCTGTTAGGCCCAATTTAATATGCAACTTAATTTAATACAATAATTGTATTATAAGTATATTTGTGTGCTTCGTCTCTGTTTGAGGTGCGGGGTCCTTGGCCTAAAAGACTTTGAAGACCACTCCTGTAAGATAATAAACAAATTGATAGAAAAATGCCTTTTTTATGCTTAACTGATATTTGCACGTTGTTGCGTTCAAGTAACATCGGACATTTTCCTTCCGTGTGTCCACTGGAGGGGGATGGCAGTTTACCATCTGGCTTCGATTTCTCTCATTTACAAGAAATGTTGACAGTGACATCTGAAACCTCATGAATATAATTTTATCTGAATTTGGGTGATTCCAGTAAGTTAAAACGCCGTGAACATGGTTTAAAAAGAGTGTCAACGGGACAGTAAAACTCGACCATCCGTTACTTTCGCTGTGACCTGAACGCACACACCGGGGAGTAAAGTCAGCTCCGTGACGCTCTCTCACTGTACAGAAGGGCTGGAGATAAAAAGACCGACACACACTCCTCCCACCATTCAGTACACTGAGTTACTCTGCCGGTGCAGCACACTGAAACCAGCGGGCACGCTTTACCCACACAAGGGGACCAAAAAACACAGAGGACGGATTAACTGAAACAACGTAAACGCAACTTCTTTAAAGCTGGACCGAAACCACCGCTGACACCGTCCGTCCTCAACCGGGTTCTTCTTTTCTCCTTTGTTTTCGGTGTAAACTTCGGCTTTGTCAGCTTTAAACGGTACCGGACCACCCACCTTTCACACGTAACCTGTGACAGATCCCGTTTGACTCTTTGGCGGAGGCATTTCACCGGGGAGAGAGTGAAAGAAAGGACTCAACTTTACCGTGGGACTCTGAAATCAAAGTGAAGTGGTGGCAGCTTGCAGACAGGTGAGTGTGTGTGTGTGTGTGTAACGGTATGGTGTTGTTTGAGGTGTTTACACATTTACATGCCGGTGAGTTTTATATCAGCAAATGTAGATATAATTATTATTGTTTTATTTTTATGTCAGAAAATCCGTGTGAAGTTACATACCTCATTACCACATGTTTAAAAAAAATGAGTTTTTACCATGGCAACAAACAACGTGCATACAGGGAAATCGGCTACAAGCTAAATACCCCTCACAAGTTCTTAAGAATGACATGTTTCTTAACTGTTTTTACACGTTTTGTTAATATATTTAGCCTAAATACCCATTTAACTAGTGTATTAGTTATTACCATGTGTTATATATATTTTAACCCATCATAGGCTTTTAGCTTTAGTAGCCTACTTATCCCACTTCTCACCAGGACACACCCATGATGTTGTATCTCATGGAAGCCAGGGTTTTCCTTTGGGTGACACTATTGATTGATTCACACACCTGATTTAGTTGCCCATCCTCAGGTTATGATTATCATAAAATAATGAATGCATAGCAGCAGCATATTGCAAGTCAAGCTACAGAGGCTGATTGTTGTTGTCCTTATGCACAGTATGCATTTGTGTTGACTCGTGCGAAACACTCTTCCCACTCACTTGCATGATTCATGAGTCTACCCTATACATTTTTCTTTTGAAGGTGAAGGATTGCCCTAGGTTTAAGAAGGGCCCTGCTGATGGTTCAATATGGTAATTTATCGCCTTTCAATCGATATCGTGAAAATAAATCATATTGCAGTTTTGTAATGCATGATTATGTTTAAATTAAAAATACACAGCTCAAACTCAAAGAATTGTTTGATAGTTGCAGTTTGATTGAATCAAACTTTGCATTATCACACAGTTGTGTGTGATTTAACATCAACTGGATTACATAACCCATGGTTTCACGTGCATGAGATATAGAGATATAGGGCCCATTGGGATGCCCTTTTCCATATAGAAGGAATATATATAAGAACTCAAAACAATATAAAAATGTCAATTGTATTTTTCTATCGCAATCTCAAAAAACAGCTGCTGAACTGTGTTATAGTAACATTAATTTGCTTTACCTCCTCATCCTTAATTCAAGGAAGGAATATACAAGAACTCAAAACAATATAAAAATGTCAATTGTATTTTTTTCTGTCGCAATCTCAAAAAACAGCTGCTGACCTGGGTTATAGTAACATTAATTTGCTTTACCTTCTGATCCTTAATTCACACAGGAGTACACAAACATAGGCTTTACAATGTATTTGATATAGACTATTTACACACTGAATTACCAGAAACATACTATATGATGATATCGTTGTTAAGAAAGGAAATTACCTCTGTACAGTACATCAGGATAGAAGATTTTGGCCATATCGCCCAGCCCCAGGTGTAAGTCTGGTATGTTGGAAAAGTTTGCGTCTTGTGGAGAGCAAGGCACATTTATGTAGCAATTTATCAGAGGGAGTTTAATCTTGTAATCTGGTAAACATGTAGGAGTTTCATCATTTTAAAACGTTGGCCATTGGAGAGGACCCATTTGGTACATCGTCTTGCACCGTTAGATCCTTCTTGACCGTGTTAACACTTCCCCATCTGTCACTTCTGCACTTCCCAGTAAAAACAGCTAACACTTATTTGCTTTTGCTAAGGCTTCCAGTTGACAAATTACATCTATTTGCATCTTCTTGGCAAGTAAATAATTACTTTAGAAGGGATTAGAACCAGTTTCGTTTGAGAAGATAGATGACACAGGATGATGAGTCAAGACTTGCAGTTAAGACGTTAAAAGTGTCTACGCAAGGCTGTTTTTTAATCACTCTTTTACAACATCTATAATGGATTGAAGGACTTTGGTAGAGTGTGCTGAATACTATGTTTTTGAGCTTGCTTATTTTTGGCTTGTACAGTACAGTGTGTATGCTTCTCCATATTAGGCGGGGCTCCTGTCCTGAGGGCAGCCAGCAGCACTATGAAAATGTTTTCAGATCATGACATTGAAACTCAAATTGTATGCCACATGAGAAAATAAACATCACTCTTGACATTCAGATTGCTCCCGTTTCAGCTGTGGGACAAAAATGATACAAAGGTTGACATTTTGCGGTTGGATGGAAAAAACAGTGACATATCATGTACATGTCTTCAAATTTGCTTGGATTATAGCGGGATACGGGTGGAAATGTCTGTTCAAAAAATGTATAGCCGTGCTGAAAAGGCTTTGACTTGTTTGAAAAATGCTTTAAAGATCACCGCAGAAATGTTTTTTTGGAGAATACATGGAGTGGATAGAGGGAGATATAATAGGAAGGAACAGGGAGGAATGTGGTGTGCTGTGTTCACAGCAGTAATCCACTTACTGGTTACCGACTCTTTTACACACAGTTTTCTAGAGCTTTTAAACAATTCATTTATTCTAGCTTTCATGCATGTTGCTGCTGATTGGGAAGTAGTTGTACTGATGATTAGACACGCTAACTATTGTCCATTTGAGTCGAGTATTGATTCTGTGTCCTAGCAATTCTGCCTTTCCCGGCTTATATAACTGCTGCTGTGTACTTATATGTTTATGTACCGTATCCTCAAATAGCTGCTTCTAAGAAAAGAAAAGAAACATACCCGTCCTACAACAGATGCAATATCCTTATATTTGCTAGATTCATATATCAAGAAGGAAACACATCCATAAGATCCACCAAAGCTGTGTAGAATTATCCAGGAGTGCAAGTCTGATTTGTAAGGAAAAAAAGCACCTGTTTATAATTGGCTGCCCTGTAGCAGTGAGGTTAATTTAAGCCACCTGTCTCCGTCTCTCACACACAAACACACAAATGCACTCATCTTCTGTGCCTATCCCCAGTAAGCATAATGAGCCTCCACCAAGATCTGCCACACCTCTCAAAGCATTCTCAGTTCTACTTGATGAAGCAATAGCAAACATGTAATGCAAACATTTAATGCTAAAATGGATTTGAGAAAAAAAAGATGGGTACAAGGCTGTGTATCTGCCTTGACTCCACAGTTCTTTACGTCACACTGCTACTTTACAGTAACCAATTTTCCTTTCTAAAAACAAATTCATCACCATCTCTGAATAGGATTAATTACGACATAATGGAGCATGCTAGCAACCAATGGGCTGAGGAGTGGGTGGCTTTGCAGTATGAGCTAGTCTGACTGTGATTGGTTGGGAGTTTGTTGGAGGTGTCATGGAAACGTGGATGAATAAAAAATGCTTAGTTTTTCGAAAACAGATGTTGAAGCACACAGTCGGTGATATGCAGTCACATAATGGAGCCTTATTTCATCATGTTTAAGTAAACAAGCTTACTCATCACAGACTGAATATTATCAACAATAAGTTGGATGATTGGCTAACATGGAGAAAAATCACTTGTTTGTCTGCAAGACCAAGTGACAAGTCAGCTCTTTATCTGCATGTGATATCACACTTCGTCATGGGGGGGGGGGGGCTTATATCATTTATATTTCTATGCATAAGCCAGCAAACTGTGAGTTCAACAGTTCCTGGAATGTTTGTTTACACTAGCTATAGACTTGTGAGTCAAAACAAATAAGGATTTGCTCACAATTTGTGTTGGTTCCAAGGTAAAGCAGTCAGAATACTAATTTTGGCAATGCGTCATTTCCACCCTGCTCCGAGCAGTTTGGAACCCTGCTGTTCCCGAGCAAGTACACTCCGTCTAACATGCTCGAAATGCAATTCATAGCAGATCATGTCACTATGGACAAGTTCAGCGTGCAGTACATGAATATGTGTGAGGACAGTACCTCAAGGACTGTCGTTTTTGAGAAATTGTCAGTGGGAACATTCATAAAACCTCAGTTTCTCTGCCTCACCTTATTTTTGCAGGTAACATTCCCAAGGCTAATTGCTATTAGTTTGACCCTCATAGGAACACAGGAGGCTTTGATTTGCTGTCTTTGCTAGGTTGCAACTTGAGCTCTCTTCAAAGTCCAAGGCTCAGACAAACTGGGATTTGCAACAGTTATTCTGTCAAAGCTGAGACTCCAGGTGAACATACCTACTTAACTCTTGTTTTTATTGCATTGTTGGGAATATTCCAACAATTTGAGACCCCAATACCATCAAGTTCAAACATTGACTAGCTGAGAAAATGTAAATTTTATGAAATTTAGAATAATCTTTTTTTTTTTAATAGATTTTCATATCATTATTGCCTTGTTTATCTCTGCATCACCCTTTTTATGTGAGAAGTGTTGTATTTATGTGAGGTATTTCAGACATTTACCGTACTTGTATTTATTTACCATATAGTTGTATTGCTTTTGTGTAATCATCCCCGTAATAGAATTATATAAGCCAAATGTCCATATAACGATGAAGCTCAGTTTCCCTACCAGAAAGCCCGGTTCACCATAGTGGCACCTGCTCGTCTGGCCGTGCCTCCCGGGCTCAGACAGCAGCCACAGTAGAGGACAGAACTCTGTGTGATGTCAACACACAGATGGTGGTGAAGAGCCCTCATGTAGACATACAGATGGCACCTTGATAAAACATGCTAGTCCACTCACAACAGTCAGACTGAGGAGGCCGGAGTGAACTAAGCCAATAGAGTTGTCTATTTGCCACACACAGTACAACAATGGTTCCCACCATGTATCTGCATGCCACGGATGTCTTTGTCAGCTGTTTGCTTTCCAGGCCACAGTATCAGCCCTACAGTATCACCTATGATTAGGAACCAACCCCAGAATACTTTCTCTCAATGCTGACAGGCAGACAGGCTAGGAGGGGTCAAGACATTACCCCTTCTACCATTTCTTGCTTCCCAGCAAACGTCATGAAACCTTGTGTTGTTAACATAGGAGACACTGCTCCAGGTTTAAACAGTGAGGCGATAAAGTGGCAAGCACACAGTTCTCATCCCATCCAAAGAGTACAGCCGCTGATTTGCCTGATTACTATAACTCTGCAGTCCAAATAACTAAAATCATCTGAAAATCTGAATGCTCTCTCCCTCCATGAACTGTGATTACACATCTCCACTGTTGAAAGGAAGCAATTCTCAGCTACGGATTGCCACAGTGATTTTGACTGTTCGGGGGCCCCACACACCCTTCTCTGTTGACCAGCATTTTGTGGTAAAAGGCAAACCAGCTGTTAAAGCAGAAACATTTGTTGAATAAAACACTGTAAGGTGAACTATATGGGGTCTATTAAAGGAATTGGAGCCTCTGACTAGTGGTTTTAATGGACTGAATATCTGTTACTGTCACACTCTTTCACAAGATGCACTTTGTATGAAAAATGGATCATTAACTCCAAGAGCCTTCTGTGAAAAGTAAAGATATTTGCCTAGGTTTTTATGTTTCATTACCAAATTCATGGACCGTTTTATGAACAGTTTGGTGAATTAACAATTATATGCTTGCATAGCTGGGACAGGCTGTTAAATTGAAGCTGCTGATATGCCAGGCAAGCTGGACTTGGTAGCTCTGTTCTTTCATTATCAAAGCTTTAACAATCACAGAGAAGGAACATCAAATCCAGATGAAAGTGTGACTACAAAGAACCTTTATAAGGCCGGAATATGGGATCCAGATGTCATACACCTGCTGATATACTCAAGTTGGTTTGACCAAACAGGCAAAGAGCCCATCATCTCACCCCTCGCTCCCCGCCAACACACTCTCTATCCCCCTGCCCTTTCATGCCGGCTTTGTTTGTCTCCCTAACATACCAACAGTATATTGTGTCTTTGTAAAAACACAAACAATGGAGAGAAAAAAACCAACTCTGGTTTTCACCTTTGCAGTTGTCACTTTTGGTAGCCTTCTAGTGGCATGGTTTTACGGATGGCAATGTCAGTCTGTTTGTCCAACACTCCAGACTGAAATATCTCAACAATTACAAAATAGTCCTGTCCGGAGTGCTTTCCTTCACTTGTCCTCCAGACCTCCGAAATCCCAGGCTGTACAAAAGTTAATGAGGAAAGTGTGGTGCAAATATACATTAAGCCTTCAAGAGTCGGTGTCATCCAGTCTTAAAGGTGATAATTATTCAAACCCACACACCATCAGCTGCCTAAACAGTAGCATGGTGGATCAGAGGTTAACGCTGTCACCTCACAGCAGGAGGGTGCTGGGTTCAAACCCCACAAAGTTGACTTTGGTGTTTCTTTGTGAAGTTGACACATATTCCTTTCCTTCGCTTCACAAAAACACGCTTCTGGGTGGTCCCCTCACGGCATACTCCAAAACACAGGAATTATCCTGCCTTTGGCCTTGACACGTAGTAGATGAAACCTCATCGCTATTGTTCAAACTGTAGATTCATGTTTTCATGGTACATCAGGTACCTCAGGGTAGAGCATTTCACATCAAGTGCAGTACCTGAAACTCCTAAATCAGTTATAACCCAACTTTCTATCCACAAGGCTGTGCACAGTCCCTAATATGGCTTTATTGTTCACTGTATCTACAGTACATTGCTTTGTCAAGTGCTGTCCCTGCAGCATAAAGCCAGCTCACTTCTCTATCAAATCACCTTTGCTCCAAACCTTTCTTTAGTCCATGATGTCGGCTTCATACTATAAGAAGCCCACTCCTTAGAGATCATTTTTTACCTCCAGATGAAAAATGAGCGTAATATCTCCACCTATCACTTGACCTATTTTACACCTCCGTTGCTTCGTCCGCACTGAAATGAGTGGGTGGATTTCTTTCTCTTCTTCCAGTCGTTTATTACATTTTGATTCACTCTAATAATGGAAATGTGTGACAGTAATGGTACTTCCTCTTCCTGCTGTCGATGTTCTAATTTAAAGACGCTGATGAAATGCGATTAGATTAATCTTTCCTTGAATTATCTCAGACTCCTATTTTTTCCAGATTGATGAGCTGTCACTTTGATGAGTAAAGTGTCTGGTTGTCTGATGTTATGGTACTGTGCCATACTCCTCCCGCCAGCTTTACCAGGCCTCTCACTGGTTGCACTTTGCTAATATTGTAGTTGACGGATTTTCAGTTTTCATTTTATGCCGACGGTCAATTCTTCTTTCTCAGCTGGCTTTGAGCTACAGTTGCATTCCTCATTACCATGTATGGTACAGCCCTGGAGTCTTTTTTAAATCTTTGGTTATGACTTTGAAGTTGTAAGCTGCTGTAAAGGCTGCCCAGCTCATTTGGCCAGCCAAAAAGCCCAATCATTCTCTTAGAGTGAGCTATTGTTCGTGCTCCATCAAGCTGTCATGTCCCTTATGTCACCTGTTTTATGGTTTTATTATGGTGCCTTTTTGTAAAGCGTTCTTATGTTAATAATCATTAATCAGAGAATACATTTACTCAAGATTATTGTAATAAATGGATATATCAGTTTCAGAGCCAAATATCATTAAAAGCAAATCACAACCTGTGCAGTATTATGAGCACAGGAAGGACAATTAACACCCAGGAGTCCTTGTGTAAGTGTTTTGCGATACCCCTCTATTCTGATTTGTCAGGCCAGAACGTTCTGGCACCAGCACCTCTCAACTAGTATTGAAGTGATGAATACTATTTTTTTTTTTCATCTTGATGTCATAAGCTTGAGAGAGCTACAGGATCTTTAACATGAAGCATTAATGATCATGCGTATTCTTAAGTAATATGTCATGGTGGATCAGAGTATTTTAAGGATTATCTGACAATCTTGAGTCAATATTTTCACATGTATGCCAGTTCATTCTTATTTTGTTAAATCCATCTGACCAGTTTTAGTTTAATCTGGGAATAGATTACGCAGTGATATCTTACAAATGTTGGGTGACAATGGGGCTAATCTGTTATAATAATACATTAAGTAAACATTTATCCGTCTATTTGTTACCTTTTTTTGTTTTACACAGTTAGTAAAGCATGGTCTAAGTCAAGCCTGATGTAACCTTACACATACAAGAATGATCCCAGTCATGTCTACATTGCCATGTTCCATTTCGTCTGCATGGTATCAGTCAATACACAAAGCCCAGGAATCAGTATGGGGATTGAATAAGTTGGTCGTAGCGAATTTCCATAATCGTGATCCTCACGACCAACTTCAGCAAATGACTGCAGTTTACTTCAGTGTTTCCTCTAAACGTGACATTAATTTTGGCCACAGCCCATAAGTAACAGTTTTACTCAAGTAGGGAAAGTGTTCATTGCATGTAGAATTAACCTCACTGTATTTATCAACCACAACAACAAATGTTTGACCATTTAACATGCTACCCATGATCGCTGCAAGTCCGTTTTGCACAAAAAAATGTGTCCTACCTGTGACGCAATAGAAAAAGCAATGTGTAAGGTGAAGTGATTCCAGTGTGTTTAATATATATGTTGATGATTATCTGGATAATACCGTGAATGGCAATTATAATATCGTCCCATGGGTGCATCTCTATCTGGAAATGCCGACACACAAAAAAAACAACCTTGCAGCCTGTGTTGAAAATGAAGACCTTGGGAATAATTTTCCTGACATCAACCTTCCCTAACATCAGAGCAAACTGCTCGTTAGCCAGGATGCACTTAAAATGCATTGTCAGTGCTTATTAACTTGCTTTTTGCTTACCTGCAGCTATATCTGTTTTCCTCCCTTCATCTTCCAAAGTTGTGTGAGAGAATGCTGCTTTGTAGTTTCACCCTTGGTAGCGCTAACAAAGTGGAATCAGTGGCTGTGATTTATTCTACCATGGATCAGTCATTTATCTGCCAAAGCTTTGAAGTGCCAAGTTAATCCAAACACCAGATGCCTAGATAGAGTGGATACAGAATTCAAATAAAACTTTGTTTCGATGGGAAAACTCCAAGCAGGCTGTGGGTATTTTTTTAATCCTGCTCATCAACATCACCCCAAATGACTGAAAGATAATGAAGATGGGGTTTTCATCACTATCTCAAATCGACTTCCCACTTATGTGCTATGGTTGCCACTAACTGGCACAGCTGACCGGAGTATTTGAGAGTGGTTTGAGGTGGGACTTAATGTTTTCGGATGAACAAGAGCTGTGGGCTGGAGGCTATGACCATCAATTATTTGCCTTCCACCACACTGACTCATGGGAGTGATTTATTATAGGGGGTTGGTTAGAATTATGTTGATATGTGATACTTGTGTTGAGCTGATAATATTTATTGTTGCATTTGGGATTAGATGGAAACATGCCAACAGTTGTTTTTGTCGCGTAATTCAGAGGCTTTCTACTTGAATTGGCATAAACAAATTGCAGTACTAATTAAAAAGCCCCGTTTATATTGCATTGCATTGTTAATACATGCCATGCATGCAATGCCATAAGACCACCAGAGAATATATTGTATGCTTATTTCCCGAGGTTGCATCCTCATCTAGAAGGTCTAGCTAGTTTTCATACGTTTTTGAGTAAATGTAATTTCAGTTGTAAACATAAGTCAAACCTATTAATCATATTTACCTAAAACAATTGTTGTTTATTTAGAACATTTTTCACACCAAACGAAATAAAACCCCTGCCTTCCTCCCTCTTCCCTCCCAAACCCATCCTTACAAGCGCCAGTCTGTCACCAGGCATAGAGTACGGTTTTTGTGTGTGAGAAAGTGAAACCACACTGAGACCTCTTTCCACTGGCCATTATTATACTAGACCAATTTTGCAGCGAGCATTGTCTACATAAAGTTGCCACTGCCCTAAACCCACTTTGACTTGAACTAACTGCAGGGGCAATGTTGTCTGGCTCCATCTCCGTGTGTGTGTCAGAGTTGAGCTGCACTCTTTGTCAATCTAGGTTGTCCTCATCCACTGTTGGTACATACAACTATGAAAAGTAATACACTGTAATTTGTGTGTGTTCTACATTTTGTACCCGATTTGACTGTAGAAATTATATCTAGAGCAAAGAAGGAAATCTGGTGACTTTGTATAAAACTGATGAGCTCTGCGTAGGGAGAGAGGGAGGTTGGTGTGGTGTATTGCTCCCAAACGCATGACTTTCACCTGGGGCTGGTGTTTGTGTCCCAAATGTACTAAGCTAAACCACATTTTTTTCTAATCTTAACCAAGTCGCGTTGACGCCTAATCCTTACCTCCACCCTTTGTTGTCTAAACTTAACCATTCATGTAACGCTAGTTTTGGTGCCTAGACCTCAGAACGCATTAACCAGCCTGCCATATTCCGTAAGATATCCTAAAATGTATGAAAAATGTTTTGTTTAGCAAATGTAAAACCGCTTTAGGATTTTGTTTGTGTATCTTGTAATGTGCTACCCCATTTTATTAACGAGTCTTCGAGTGAACACACCCTTCTGAGGATGATAATTATTGTCAGGAAATTTACCGTTTCTTCAAACAAAACATTTTAAAAAGAAGTTATGCCCGTTGGATATTGAGCGACTTGGTTGTTGTTTTAAGGTTGAATCCTCTCCGCATCAAGCCCATGGTTATTTAAGGGACTTATTTAAGACTGTCAGCACATGATGGTGGGTACAGTTTTTTCATCATTCTGGTATAGGACACTAAATGAAACGGATGCTTTGAGTGTCTGCTAATTGACAAGCCTTTTGCCTACTACTCACTACATGTTTTGTACAGTGTTTCAAAGACTGTGTAGTTTCTACAGTGACAGCTCTCAACTGTCAGTGCTGAGTAAGGATGTAATGACTTTCATTTTCTGTTATAATGTGCTTTATCACCCATGTGTCACTAATCAACTCCCTCACTGGCAGCTTCTGATGCCACATGGTTTGGCTAAGTCTCCATGGTGTTTCGTTACTTGGTATCCATTGCACATCTCAACAGATTATTCAAGGACAGATCAAGAAAATATGAAGTTGAGGCCTTTGCAGAAGACTACATGGATTCCTTAGTGCATGGGTGTCAAGCTGATCCAGTAAAGGGCCGTGTGGCTGTGTTCTTGCTTGGTTGGAATGAAAACCTGCAGCCACACAGCCCTTTACTGGATCAGTTTGACACCCATGCCTTAGTGTAATACAGGTAGATATTTGTTTGTGGTTATGAATTTTTTTAATTTAAATATTTACTCAAGTGACTAACCACCAGGGCGTTGTCATCTATTTTAGGGTTTACTGCTTTGTTGGGGTTTGACATTTTTAAATTCTCTGAAAGATGAGTTGATGGACCCACATGGCATTAATTCATCTCCAGAATACTTTGGATGATGTTACAGTCATTTAGCCATTTTGGAAATACAGCAGCTTACTAGCGATTGGTCCATTGACATACAAAGCTCGGTGAACTATTGGAAACAGCTGACAGAGTTTAGCCACAGTTAGTTTAACTCTATTGTAATGTGTGAAAAAGAATCATTACACTATAAGATACAATACATCCTTGGTGTAAAACAATCACCAGCTGCATACAGTTTGAAAAAGTAAAATTTGCTAAATAAGCTTCATAGCATTAGTAAAAATAGGTTATTACAATGAACGCTTGTTATTTTGCCCACTCGCTGTACATTACAGTGGTGTTTTAAGTGACGTGCTTGTTTAAAAAGGATATTTTTTATTTTTGGGGGGTGAACTACTCTTTAAGGAGCTTTTCTTTGTCATTAGTTGGCCTTTGATTGCACACTTCCCTGCTGCTTGGCTTCTCCCTCAGTTCCCTGGTCAGGAGAAGACACTGTTTTCTGCTGGGAAACTGCTGAAGCATTTCCTCCCCTGCAGACTGTTTTCCTTCGATGGGCCTTTGATTGGAGGAAGTGAGGCAGCAGAAAAGGGGATGACAACAGCCATTTAGGGGGTTTTCATACTACCCTCATATCTTCCCTTCTCGTTCCGACAACTTGTGACGGATGCATGCATGTTAGAAAAGCTGCTTCTCCCGTGATGCAAAGCTTTGATGACATGTTGATTTCACCTCTTCAGTCAAGACGGGTCAGCTGACAGGATCTGAAATGGTGTTTTTTGTCAGAATGCATCAGAATTTTTGATGTGAAACGAAGTTCAAGGACTGTTGTCTTTTTCTTACTTTGTGCTCAGCCATCTTTACTTTTGTGACTCTGTTGTTGTGTCTGTGATGCAGTGAGTTACTGTGGCGGTGCAGCCCACATGGTTGTCACACTTCTGCACCTACTGTGGTTTGAGGTGCCACATCCATGCTGGCAAAATGTGTGCAAGTGAAGTCTCGTGGATGAATATTAATGTCTTTCTGAGATTCAACGCATTACTGCATTTGCTGCATTTAATTAAGCTTTGTCAATTCATTTCGGTTTATTCAAGATTGAACTGTCTCCACTGGGTCACATTTAGCTGATGAGTTTCTTTTATGACATCATGCTGATAAAGGGATTAACTGCAGTGCTTTTCCTTCTGTCTTTATACAGCTCTGATGAGGGTTGGGCAAATTAACTAGGAAGTCAAAAATGGATGAGCCTGCCAACTCAAGGTGACAATTATGTGGCCACAGTGCTGTTCTGCCTGATTATGATAATAATCCACATAAAATAATTGAAATTTAAAGTGTTTGATGTGCAGCTCAATTGAAGTAGCAGGCACGTGTGTTTTTACTTTGAGTACAAGTGGCAGTGACACTGATGTGGCTGGAAGCTTTTAAGAGGTAAACATGTGGCTACATAAACCGCATGAGTCACTTTGCTGTAAAAACATGGAGGCATTGCTGTGGATACAGGTTTGAACATTATACTCTGTCAGCAAGTGACAACATGACGTACACAAAGTGGTTGTTAATTGACTTGATGAACACACCAATGGAGATTTACTGTCAGCTGCCAGATTGTTTTTCTGTCTTAAAGGCTTGGTCGGCATGCCCGGACACATATCTGTATTTATCTTACGTTGATTATGTCAGAAGCTGTTGATCATACGCAATCATCATTGAAGTTTAGGCCTGCCAGTATATAATAATATTAAATCACAAATTATTTAAACAAATTAACATGTAATTTCATTTTTTTTGTTTGCATGATGTAGGACGCAGTTTTCATTAAAATATCATGTTTTTTCATGGATTTCTTTTACTTTTCATTGCTTTCCAAAGTTAATAAATATATGCACGCACACACGCACGCACGCATGCACGCACGCCTATGAATAAAATAACTATAAACTGGCAAAAGGTGACAGTGAAGCGGATGACTAAAATCATTCTCTTGATGATAGATCTTCTGTTTGCTTAAACACACTGTATTTCAGGAAAGTCAGTAATTTAATTTTTGATGTTTCTCATCATGAACAAACATGTCAGACAGTGGAAATGTTCACCTAGATGAGATATTGTTTAATGGCTTGACTCTCAGACTGAGCATCTGCCAAAACCATCCCTAAAACCTTGCTGCTAGCAAGATTCAAGACTCAAAATCATGTGGTTCTAAGCTCTGATCTCCACCCATCCATCTGACAGACATGATTTAGTCAGAAGCCTCAGACAAGCACAATTGGTACGCTAGTAGTCAAGCAGTCCCTGATTGCATCAAGGTCCGAATCCATAGCAGCTTGATGAGGACACAGTAGGGAATACTCCAAGTAAGATAAGGTAATTATTGATAATACATTGGCTCATATTGTATTTGACCAGTGGTTAAAAGTGTTCTGCATCCATGTAGTCTGTGCCTGGTTTTATTTGACAGTTTGTCCTGCATCAGTCAGTGGGACAAGCACTACATTAACCGTGTCATTTTCAGGAATCTATTTTCATTGCCACCAATCAGCTTGGTACCAATGCTGTTCCTTTGGCTACATTTCTGATGTATATTGCAAAATATTTGTAATGGCACCTGTGTTATGTGATTGATTAAAGTGTAACACTTTTTTTTGAAGGCATAGAGCAGCATTGCCTGTCAAGACCTTTGTGGTTCTGCCAGGTTCATTATACCCTCGGGTCAGGCCCGCCCTCCTCAGAGCAGTTTTACTAATAACAGGAAACATGGCCACTGCAGCAGATGCTAATGAGCAGCTGCCCAGAGCCTGAGACAGCCTGATTACAGCAGGAAGAGTGTAGTTAACATGCAGAATTGCTCTGAAACATCACATGACTTACCCTTATGCTAGCTGTGCTTCACAAACTGAGGGAAGAGGAATACCACTAGTTAAAACGCTCTAGGGAAACATGTTTGTCTGTGTATGTGTGCATTTTTAATCATGTTTGTTTGACTCTTATCAGCAGAGAGATTCCATTAATTATGCACCGTTTATTTATGCCTTTGATATCATGAAGATGCACTTTCAACCCCAGGTTGATCAGCACAGACAGCGGAACAGGCTCCATCATGTCCCTTGAGAATGAGGAAACTTGTGATAACAGCCAGCACTGCTATGATATCACTGTTATAATAGCTGATTGCAGAGTCTCAGTGCTGAATCAGCAGCAGATTAATGGGGGGACTGAGTTATAACTCTGATTATTCACAGCCAACGCAGCCTGGTAGCCTACTTCCTACCAACAAAGTGTCATGGTACTCTGCTGCTCTACTACCCCTTCTCATTATGGAGGTGAGTGGAGCACCATGTGGAGCTGTTTGGGTTCACTGCAACACAGAGTTATGTTCTGCCTTTAGTTTAGTTACCATGTTGGCCATTAAAGCTGTACAAAGCAGCATGCATCCATTTATATACTGTAAGTTGAAAGGTTTTACTAAAATATCACTGTTACATTACATTCCTGTTACACCTGTTTCTTTGCCTGGCCTCTTTTCTTGGCGTGACATTAAAGAGAGAGAGATCGGGCCTGCATGCTGTCTTTTGACCCAGATATGTAGTGACTGTGTGATATATTCATGGACATTGTAATTTAATGTGATATTCAATAGATGGTGTGCTCACCAAGCCCTCTTTTTTTATTTAATTATCTTTTCTTTTCCTTGATCATATTGATGAAAACTCCGAGCAGTCTCAGTTGTCATTGGTGACGGGAGCTGGGAGACAAAGTCTTAATTTTAGGCTTGGCTTTGTATCAAAGCGTGGTGCTTTTCAGGTCAGCATGTGTTTTGCATCAAAGTGCCAGACATGCTCCTCTAGTAACAGTTTGCACCATTAATTGTTGGACTTTTTTATCGCAACATTTAGTAAACATGTTGTTTGAATCAGCATTAATGCTAACATGTTTTTTTTTAAATTGTATTTTCTTACAGGATACTTCGTAGTCAGTGGGATGTTAGAGCTCTGGATGCGTGACTGACTGAAGGAGCATGGTGAAACACCAACCCCTCCAGGTCTATGAGCGCCAGCTGTGTTTGTCATGTATCACCGGGATCTACGGTTGCCGCTGGAAACGCTATCAACGTTCCCATGATGACACCACCAAGGTGAGCTGGGGAGGAAACCCCTTTTGTGAGTGAGCTGCACCAGTTAGAATTGCTGTTAATTGGGCCGTCAGCCATTTTAAAAGAACAGTATACAGATACAGTACATGTATATCACAAGATAAAGTTCATCACTCATGTGGACCAATCTGCTAATGCACTAGAATGACATTGGATTGACTTTGCAGTGTTATGCACGTCTGAATCTCTCACACCTTCCAGTTTTACCTAAAGGTTCTGTGTGTACGATTTTACTTGTATTAATTGTTTTTTGTAGCCAATGAGTAAACGGGTTGTGACATGACTTTAAAAATGAGACCTTCCCTGACTTTCTCATTTGCCTATAGCAGTCTGTGGGCTGACTCCTAGTGTAAAGGACTGGGGCGAATTTTCAGAGAAAATCCAAAGAATGTGACGTTTCGCGCCTACAGGCAATACTGACGTGATATATTGTGGTTTTAACGCGCTAATGTTAACTAGCTTGCTAATGTGGACAAATTGCTTGCTAACTGGCATGGCAAAATACTGCCTTGAGTGGATAACGTCAGCTAATTCATGCCGACTCCCGGGGCTGATCTGGCTGGCTTGTCTTTTGCAAATTACTTTTATAGCTAACCAACACCAAATCCATGCAGCTTAGCTAAGTCACCAGACCAGATCATTTCTCATGATTGCGTAATTTATCTTGCCTTTGTCATTTCAATGAGGACTGCACTGTCCTGGGATATAAATGTAGAATTATATCACTTTTCAGCTTTTTTTTTTTCTTTAAATTGAATTTCTATGAATTTTAATTCAACGTTACAGCTCTTCCTCATTTGTCTTCTACATCTTCCAGTGACCCACCACCTACATTTTAACAAAAATGTGTCTATGAAAAAATATGGCATTTCTCTTCTTGATTTTTGGCTACTGATTTTAAAAGGCATTATAGTCGCTGTTACATTGTGAGCCTTTTCACAGTTCTGAATAAGAAAATGGCTGTGTAGGAGGTGGAAAATTGTCGAAACTATTCTGTTACTGAATGTACTACTAAACAATATCAAACACATAGAGCATTCTGTGTTTGCCATCCATAGTTGTGTGCTCAAACACCTCATGATCCCCGGATGCCTTTGTCTCTCAACATTGATTTACAATGAACAATTATCTTTGACCAAATATGTCCTTGCTGGCTTATCCACCATTCAATAACCTTGAGCTTTCCACATATTGACATTACAGTACACCACTGTTTCCTTTAGTCTGTCATCTCTTACATTCTGCACATATTAATTAGTTTAATCAGATGTTGTTATGAATAGCATCCATCAAATGTTGTTTTTTTTACTCTGTACATGGGTTTCGTATATAGAACCATGAGCCTGACAGTTGTTTAGTGCATGATCGGTGTAGTCACATTTATCATGGTCTGGAGAGACTTTGAGAAAATGAAAGGTTATGAGACTTGTATATTTGGCATCTAAATTATTATGAAGCATTTAAATGCATGCCTATACATGGTCACATTCTCAAAGGAACTGTCCTCAACATACAGAGCATTAATGTTGCTGCAAACATCTGTTTACTATGTAAAGATATAATGGAGAATTAGCGTCCAGAGTCACTCTCCCCCTGTGTGTGTTGTAAATCCATGTTTCTCTGCTCCTGCTCTTCTTGCATTTGGCCATGAAAAAAAAGCTTGTATTTCATGTATTGGGGAGAGAGCTGTGTGGAGGAGATCCCAACACAATTTCCCCCCAGTGTTTCAGATTCTATTTAGTTGTGACATGATAATCTTGATCAGTGTTTCATTATGTTTAACACATTTGAACAAAGGGTACACCCAGAACAGTCACACTTAACTCCCAACCAAAGAATACTGTAGTGTTCTAATATTAGGCACATGTCAGGATAAGTATATCAGCCGACACAAGATGCCCCACTTGTCCTGACCTTTCCCTTTTATCTCTATTCCATATTTAGGAAGGACACACAGGTTATGTTGCTGCAACAAACCCACACCACACACCCATGCGTGCACTCACACACACTCAGACGTAGGCCGGATCATTTATTTATGCCCACATACCATACTGTAGATGAGCAGACACCTAGGACACAGACAATAGACTCATGTCACTCACACAGATACCAAAGAAAATGCTGTATATGGCGTGCATTAAACCTACATTAGGTCTGTATACAGACACAAATAAAACAGGCAGGGATGTGTGGTTATATTTTGATGGCTTGTGGATCATATAAAAAAATATAAAATAGAAATGTAGATTTTTTTTCCCCTCCTGTTTGCAGGAAACTGGACACTGTGTGGCTCTGTTTCCTGTTGCAAGTGCTCGTCTTTCAGTCCAACTGATAGGATAGTGCCTTGTCAGCATTCTTTGCTCACGGTGCTCATCCTTTGTTTTGACCGTGTGGTGGTGGGTAGCACTTGTCTTGACCCCAGTGTAAGAAGCACAATGTCAGGCGCATGCACTCTGCAGGCAGCAGTCAATTTCTGTTGAGTTGATTCAGAAGGTGGATATTTCCTCCTGAACAGGCTCTTACTGTGTAATATAATGAGTGGGATTCAGCCAAAATGATAGGTTCTACAATAGTTTTATAAAGGAGGAGTGCAGCTATATCTAAGTGCTAACAATAAGTATGAAGAGTGAGGAATAGACCTGTGTGATGTGCTATTTATTTGTCTGAGAGTCTACTAGGAGCAGAGAGCTGTAATGTCCATTGAGGATGCTTCCTAGCATAGGTCAAGGTGATGTCATTTAAGATTGCATCTTTAACGATTCCGGTAAACAAACTGTGACCAATCAAGGATGGGTATCAGCTACATGTAACAGGACCTGGGTGAATCACAGAAGCGTGAGAACTGAGAATCTCATGTTGAAACAACCGTAGACTCATTCTTAATCTACAAGTGGATTGTGCTATTTCTTCCCTTTTTTTCCATCTTTGTTCACTGTAATAAGGAGAACTGGCCGTCTCAGTGAAGCTGCTTCTGTCTCTGTGTTCAAGGTGCTTTGTTGGAAGACAGCCCACGTCATGCAGTGCAAGCTGATCTGGCCTCTCAGTAATAATTGAAAGTATTTCCATTTAGCCAGTCTTTACCATTCAGTCATACAAAAGCTTCAACGTTGGAAGCAAAGCTGCTCTGCCTTCAATTGTCAGTGATCTTGTGGTCTTCATTATCCCTGGCCTGTGAAATATTGGACACAGAAGACAACAGTGTTACCTACGTAGAACAAGCAGTTACACATCAAATTGATGGTTCATTTGCTGTGGATAGCAACGGTTAAAATGTAAAGATCAGATGAGCAGAATTCAAATCATTTTAGTGATGTTGATCACAAAATGATTCCCTTTTTCTTGCACCCTCTAGATGTAATGTGTTTTTTGTATGATTTTAGTTTTTGTATTTATTTCTGAAGGACATTCAAGTTCCAGCTCTCTCTTTCTCTGCATTTGGTGTGTTTGATCATATACTTGTCCACGCATCCTTCTAGCTGTCAGACTGAGAGGTCATAAGCTTCAGTGAATCAGATGTGAGGTGACTCAGTGATGAGGAGGAGGGTGTGATGGCTCATGGTTTGAGATGTTTTTTATTGTAGGAAATTAGTTATTAAATTTGAAATTAGTTCATATGGATTTTTGCTTGCAAATAGCTTCTGTATGTGTATTACAGGTATATGCATTTTACTGATAGTACACAGTAGTAGTAGTTAAGGTAAGCTTAATTCTTTAAAAACATTATTTGCTTTTGGTATCCTGAATGCTGTTGCTAATGTTTGCATCACATTTGGTACAACATATGATAGTCCCCATTGAGATTTGTTGTACTCGACTATACCTTCCATATTAATCAATATTTGTGATACAATATTTTTTTAAATCATTGGAAATACTTTTCACTGGTGAATTATGTGAATAGCCAGCCTTTACACCAGAGCCTCTGGTTTTACTTTAATGGCGTATCAGCAGCACAGAAGATTGCTTTGTAAATGTAACACACTGCCAAAGAATCAAAGCAGCTGTCGCTAAGGAGCGGAAAGAAACTATGTTGAATCTAAAATATCCAGCTGTTAACGCCCAAGTGCTCTGATAAGTTATGTGGTTGCGGAACACATATTTGCTTTATCGCCTGTAATTAGAAAATCCCCAAGCTACTTTCTGGTGTGGCCTGTTCAGCCCCTGATGAGTATGTGCCATATTGTCTGCTTGTTGTTGTTTACATTTTTTTTAAAGAAGTACTCCCAAGAATCCAGTACATGCAAATCGTATATATGAAATGTCCAGAATGATATTTTAATGACATGACGTTTGTTCTGACTGGCTGCCTGTGATTTCATCTCATTCAACTCATCCTTAGGTCATTTTAAAGAGTGTTGTTCTGGCACAAGCGGTTAACGACAACCAAAAATGTGATCCTCTCACAGCAGAGCAGTGATGAGATTTAAGGGGATTTAAAAGAGAGTAGCAATGCAGGGCCAACCAACCATGGCGGACTTATAATATTTACTGGGCTGGAGTGGCAGCGAGATTTCCTGTTCCAGATTAATAAAATCTACACATTAAATTTGAGAAAATAAACACCCTTGGTCTGTAGAATACATTGAGTGTTATTTTCCATATGTGTGTTTTCACTACACTTTTAAATGAATAGAGAAAATGGAGGTTCAGTATCATGTCATATTTTGCAGATTCTTATACATTGTGTGCCTTGCTCTGGGGGTATGGCTGCATTATGAGGGCATTGCGCACCCTGTGTGAAATGCCAGGGACTTATCTGGATATGCTCAGGAATGTGACAAGGGACTGAGGTGTTAAATCCGGTGAAGATAGAGGCATGTGAGGCTGCGCCTGCCTGTGCCTCACGGGGAAAGGAGCACCGTCAGCAAAAGAATAAAGGCTACATTTTTTTTTTTTTCCATTTTCAATTTCCCCCCACTTGGACCCTGGCCAGATTTGGTACTACGTCTGGTGTTATCCCATTGCAAGATGGTGTCCAGATACCCTTTTATCTTCTGATCTCATCATATTGTCAATATGTACTGTAACCAACATAGACTGAGCTTGAAATTCCAAGAGTTATATCCTAGCCAGAAGCGAATCGTCAGCCGGGGCATAATAAGAGTTGTCCGGTGAGAACTTTCACTGTCACTGGTCATGGTGACACACTGTACATGATACAAGGACATGAAGTACCCAGCACAGACCCGAACATGCTTAATATATTGTTTTTCCCGTCAGCTCATACTGTAGCTCTACTAAATAATAAATAGTTTGCAGCTATTATTAGTAATGCACATGCTTACTGTGTGATTTTATCGATATTAAGGGGAGGGGTCAGAGATAAGCACAGAAAGCTACTGTAGCTATATTTGCATGTTTGTATGAATTTACATAAACATGGCAACACATAACTTGACTTATATGGTCTGCAATATGTCAGAAATGAAGTGAAGATATAAATAGGTGTTCCCCAAAGCCCAAACTGATGTCCCCAATACCTTGTTTTGTCCACAACTCAAAGATATTCAGTTTACTGTCATAAAGGAGAAAAGAAACCAGAAAATAAACATTTAGTTTAGTTTAATCGTTGCATCTCTACCTTGCTCCATATTTGGCTCTAGGTTGACATGCAAATCAGCTGTAAATCGAGTATATAGCATTTGCTTTCTTTAAATAATCATACAGCATGTGTTTTCTGATGTATGTCTGAGTATCCCAGAGTTTGCCCATGCATGTATGACCTGTGCTATAGATCAGCTAATGTTCCTGCATTATAACCATCCTACAGATATGACTTTGTTTTTTAGCCTCGATCCTGTTTGACATATTGAAGCATTCTTAGGGATAAAATAGATAAGAGAGATCACACAAATGATTCAGCCATGTTGGCATTATTATTAGTGGATGCCCTTTACAGGGCAAATTATTATCAGAACAATCTCTGCAACCATTATAGAATCATTCATTTAATGCTACGAGCATCTTTTCTGGGTTTTAATCTGTTTGTGTGGACTTTAGGGTTCTTTTAATGTAGACCATCCCAAAGTCAGTTAATTGCATATTTCTGTACACTAATCTAACATAATAACAGTTAAGTGGTATGGTAAACTCCATCCACCTGGCACCCCAAATAACATTCACCACCACACGCTAAGTAGGATATTATATGATAATATTTTGGCCACCCCATTGTTTCAGTTTTGCAGGAATTTAATTAAACTTAATGATTTTAATTCTAATAGACCTGATGTTGTGCAGTGTCATCTTGTGGAGTGTAAAACGCTATTTTTGAACTGGGATCTTGCAATTTGTGGAAATATGAGTTGACTAGCTTGGCCTACAGAATAATGGGAGACAATTTGAACTAAACCAGATTACTGCCGTAAACAGATTTTTAAAAACCAATAAGCCCATTTTATACTTTCATTCAATAAATGTAATACATTATTGGTTGCTTTGATCGTAATCCACTGTAGTGGACTTGCTGTGAGCCAGAAAATATCGAGACAAATAAAAACTGCAGGCAGAGAGCCACTGAGGTAAGCAGAAAGGTAGAAGTGTGCTCACTGTTATTGCCATGCTGCTCTCTTGTCCTGCACTGCAGTGGTTCTGAACACACACAGTGTCTGTAAAATGACTTTATATTCAAGTCTCTAATAATTTCTGAACATAGGCCAAAGTTGTCAACTCCTTTCTCTCTCCACACCTGCTTTTCCTACATGTTAAATCACTGGTGCAATTTCTTCTGACGTGGTGATATGTCAGCAGTGATGTAACAGTGCCACGCTATTTTTAGTGTTTTTCATGGTCCCTCAATGTACTTTTGCCAGGTCAAAACCTTGGTGCAATTGCATAATAAAAAAGGATTAACACTATTGGACTCAAGCACCTAAAAAGCTCTGCAAGTCCTTATCAGATATATTCCTAAGATTTGTTTGTTTATAGCATTTATGACATATGCAGAGACGTCAGTGTGAAAGTTGGGGATTTTCAGGAATGTAGTCTTATTCGTATTAAATATGAGTGTTTACATACTGCAATGAATTTTCCCTTCATCTATTTGATCCTTCTATTTTTAGCAGTGGAGTTTGTTCTCTAAGGCTTATGTTATGACTTCCATCTGTTTTTAATATTTCTGGTTTGAAAGGCAACAGCGTTCACTGTTTTAGAAATATATTAAATCGCTGAGCCACTGAGTCATTACTTAGAGTAGCTACAAAAGGGATCATTGATGGTTTTTGGAAAGTATTTCAACACTCAATATTCCAGGAGTTCATTTTTTTTTTTTTTAATTACAGCTCATCGTATAATTTGATTTGAATTCAATCTAATTCAATTAAAATGAATCTTTCCAGGGAGAACTTGTCCTATGATCTCTCCAAGGGGTGAACATAATCACACTACAAGAATAATTATTGGAACAAAGCATGAGTGACTGTTGGCATACTCTGCTCTCAAACATTGTCAGGTTTGTGTTGCTGCACTGTCGGCCTGTGCCATGGGGTGTTGTGCCTGGACAAAATGCCAGCCCTGCAGAATGGTAATGTGATGTCAACAGGGCAGGCCAAGTCATGTCAGGCTGGACAAGCTCTGCTGTTGAGTTAGCTGGCAAATAGGAAGAGAACATCAGCAAATGAGAAATATACGTTATTCTTCAATACGCATGTGATTCTTAGTTTTAGAACACTATCAGAGCTGACGAAGAACATAGAAGGAATAAAGCTGTGTGATAAATGCTAGTGTTTATAGTAGATGATAAAGTCCCAGCTTTAGCATAAGATCTTGGATATGATGTTTTTGGGATTCCGTGTAGGTTACTTATGGTGTGGTTACACCATCTCTCAGGGGCATCTCAGTTCGCATCCCTTATAATTCAGATGGTGTAGGGGATGAAAGGTGGGGGGTGAACAATGTCCTCTAGTAAGGAGCAAGGTTGGATCTCCCAGGTGTTTCCAGATAGTCATTAACTGCCATTGGAACAAGGACAGCTGCTTTCTCAATGAGCCAAGTTTTCTGTTACATACATCCACCACTTTCCACCGTGCAGCACTGTCCAGTCCGGTCCAGTTCCGTACGTTACACATTTAAACTGTTATTTTTGTGTTTCCATTGTCAAAAATTGTGAATGGTACCAATGGAAGCATTTCATGCCATACCTGTTTTACCCCTCACTGAGCCAATACTAAAAGGTGGAGCTTGAAACACTGCAATCCACGATTGTTGCAGATGTTCCTTTGCATGTCGGGGAAGAGGAAATGCAATGAAGGCTGGTTGGAGCAGTGAGAAATTAATTAATTAATTAATTTTTCGGCTTATTTCTTAGTGCATGGGCTGTACATGGCTCTTACCAGTCAGTAACACCCCCGCTTGCATTTAATAGATACGTCTGTGGCGGAAACACAAAAAATATCAAGTGTTTTGGTACATATGGGTTACGGACGGTTCTAAAGGTACTATACCAGAAATGTTTGATGGAAACGTGGCTATGGTTACTTTCTTGTAACTGAAACTGATTAAAAGTAAGTTGGTAAATGTCTGTGCGGTAAAAGTATTTATATTTTTTTGTTTCAATGCCACGTTTAATATTAAAGATAAAAACACAAAGTTGTATTTGCTTATTTGTTGTATAGAGTTATTTTTTTAGAAAGATTGCTTTTACTTTTTAGGGTCATTTCTTGCCTGTTAAGACAGACGAACTCATCTAGTGCCCATATTATCTGATGTTAGAGAACCTTCTGCTAATAAAGTCTGAAATGTACTTCAGAAACCATGTCCAAATATGAGAGCGATTAGTTGTACAGAAAAGGCAAACAAGCCTGAAGGAATGCTGGTTCAATCTCCTGTTATGTCATACAACCATGCCCAGAAATCAAATACTACATCTTTATACCATCATGTTTTCCACTTTAAGTCTGACCCCAGGTCTGACTGTTGAAACGTGGGAAAGCTCTTGAAACAAGCTTGAGGTCAAAACATGACCTGACATGTTTTCAAAAGAAATCTGGCAGTGGATTTTGGTTGTATGGTAAGTCAATACATCCATTTTTAACATTTGAAAAGCTTTTCGAGTTTGACCAAAAGACAAACTCACTGGGAATGAGACCAGATAGAAACAGGTCAGGCAGACTGTCTTACCTGTGTGTGTGTGTGTTTGTGTGTGTCACATCAGCTGGCCGAGGCGATAATAATCTGATCCTCGGCACACACAACAATGGTGCATTCAAGCTGATATCCCTGGGTTGCTGAGTGTCTTTATCTGGACGCTACAGTGCACACACACTGCACATTTTTTTCTCAAGGACATTTAGACGGCAACTAACAAATATGGATTTGTCCATTTGTTTTTATTTTTCTCTGTTCATCGTTGTATTTTATAAAACGTCCATCACTGGGTTCTTGGCGCTCCAAAGTAAAATCTTCAAATTGCTTCTTCAAATTGCTCGTTTTCCGACCACCAGTCCACACCCCAACATAGTAGACTAATGATTCTTGTGATCTTTACTGCTTATCCAAATGTTTGCACATAATTGGCCACAAGTAAAGGACATACTTGAAACTCAACATCTATAATGACTAAGATTACAGTTGACCTTTTTGATGTGATGTGACTATTCCCCCCAGAAGAACAGATTTTCTGAGAAAATGTTCAATTTTGTTTATATTACCTAGAATTCAAGTAACAGATTCAGCCTAACTACTATCCACCAATGTGATAATCAAAATGTGTGCAGTTTTCTCACATTCTGTCTCTTTATTTGTTCAATGGGTTCCAATGATTTAAAGTCCTATTAGTTTTTGGCCCAGATACTTTATTCCTCCAACACTGTGTGTGTATGTGTGTGTTGCCTAAGGGTTATCACCACTTTTAAAGTAGGCCAACACTGCTGCAGCTCAGTACCTTTAGGTGCACTTTAAGTTGGAGTTTTCTTTAAATGACGAGCAATTTTCTGTGATTTATGAAAAGGTCAGTTTTAGCCCGAGTTCCAGCAAAAATGTAGCCGTGTAAGCACACTGAGAGAGAGATGGAGATGAGCATGCCGGCTCGCAAGTATCCTCCCGAGTATAGCCCAGGTGTCTGTCTGTATCTTAAGACGTAGCCAATTTAATCTTTGCCATGGTACAAAAGTGCATGACATATGACAACAGTAATTAGCTGGCTTGCTTATGAAGTTATTAAAAAATCATTCCCTGATGACGAGTAAAGTGTATGAATGAAAACTCTGTTGAAAGGTCAGCATCCAGGTCGACACCATGCGCTCCACATAGATAAGTTTGTGGTAAGTTTTAATTTTGATAACTTCTAATAATGAGCTTGAGCGCTCTTTAAACCTTTTCTGCAGAAGTTGAAGTTGTGCATGTCATGCCAAGTAATACAAATTAATCCCTCAGACATTCAGCATAATAGCTGTGTCCACAAAAGCAGGATTTAATGAGTATATGTTCTTATGTTTAAGCAGCTTTCAGAGTTGTCCTGTATTAAGTCATGTTTATTTTGTTAGTTCTAATTAAACCCAGTGGATCCACAGCAATAATGAATTGCATTTATTTTTGTGTGTGCAGTGGGAGCTGCTTTGGACCCTCATTCTCCTTTTTACCTTCTGTCTGCTGCTGGTCTGGTTCTACTTCTGGTGGGAGGCCCACAATGACTACAACGAGTTCAACTGGTGAGTACACAGCCAGACGAAGTGCTACTTTGTGTCGCCGGGTCAAACTGGAACCATATTTTTTCAGCTGTAAATAAATTCTATCCATGCTTGTTGATTTCCTAAATCGTCGGTTTAATCTGGGCTTAATCTGACCAGAGACCACCCAACCCTCCACAGATTAAGCCATTACATTACAGACATTTCCTATTCTGTAAATGACTCAGCCTGTGCCCCTTTTCTAAGATCACAAATTGACTGAAAACATTAGAAGCTACCAACAATTTATCATTTTCCTTAAAGTAATACCATGTTTTCATACAAAAGCTGCTGCTGAAATTCAAAGTAGATACTGTACCTCCAGTTCCCAAGGTGAAAGCACTAGCAGAAATAAATGATCAAACAACCTTCACAACATTAGGATTATTTATTCATGGACAAAGTTTTAGCATCCTTGGATATGAACATGTGGAGCAAACAGCTCTTGATTATATCTCCAAATGATTTTGTACCAACAGTAAACTCATATTAAAATGTAATGGTAAAAATTGCATTGCCTGTTTCTAATCATGCAGCATTTTTGTTTATCCTGTTCTTGTACATGCTGTAGCGCAAAATGGTCCAAATTGCTTTGCCCCATAATCTCACACATACCCTGATCTTTCTGTCCAACTGCCTTTCCCATCCCCCTCTCCTCCTGCTCACAGTAACCTCTACAAAGTCACCTTTTCCTCGTATCATCATCTGCTGCCTTCTCGAATTCCTTTTCCCGGTGTAGTTTGTGATATCTCGTTCCCCTTTTCCTTCTCTCATTTATCCCTTTATTTTTTTTTACCTTGTAATAGTGCTTTTCTAAACACGTTTTGCCTGTGTAAATACCTCACTACAGTCTACTTTAATCAGCAATCTCACCATTGTGTATTTTTCTCTGTGTCAGTTGTAGTAGGCTGACATTTGCCATTCCTTTCCAATAGGAAGTGTACAAATGTCCTGCTTTTTCCTTTCCTGCCTTGTGTGGGGTTTCCACAGATAATCACAGATGACATCCATGCCCTTATGTGTTCTAGTGATTTAGCAGCAGGGAGTGTCACAGTCCATCCGCAGTATAAATGTATTCACAAAGGGCTAGGAGCATCAGTGCTAAGTGACCCTGCATTGGCCCTGTGCCACTAGAATCACTGATAAGGCTTTGAAAGTAATTAATGCTTAAGGGCCCTAGCTGTCATGTCAAAATGCTCTGCAGATGTGAACCTATGCTTCTTTTTTTTTCAAGCATTACATCGCAGAGCTACATGGATGTATCTTTTTTTACAAAAATGTCTGGCTGCATCTAGCTGCAAAAAAAATATGTACGCCAGGCAGCAATCGTAACAACAAAGCCTGCACTTGTTCCCTTCGTAACAATAAAGCATTAAGATTGAGTGCACTTGATTGCAGTCTGCGTGAAACACCAACGATCTAGTTTGCAATTCACTCGCACTCAGGCTTTGATTTTCTTTCTATTTTTCAACTGTCATTTTACTTGTCTTGCAGCTCCATTGTAAACTGATAAAGCTATGCACCCATAAACTCACATAACCCTTCTCTCTATTTGTGAAAGAGCGCTGCAAATAACCCTTTTCAGGCTGTTATTGTCAAAATGACATGGTGTCAAACTTGACATCACTGTAAGTCAACTGTAAAGGCATCATTTTGTTTAAAGGAGATAAAAATGGCCAAACAAAAATGATGTAAAAAAACAAATGCAAAAAGGCACATGCATTCACTTAGACTCAATTCACCCAAGCCTTAACACTTAGAAATGATAAAATAGATGAGCTCTCAGTATGAAAAGTGTTATCACTCTTGATCTCGCAGGTTCCTCTACAACCGCTCTGGGGAGTGGAGTGATGGCACTGTTCCCATCCTGGCCACCACTGCTGCTGGCTTCACCTACATTGCATTTTTAATGGTCAGTATTCACTGTAGAGCTTAATGCCATGGTAGTGATTCAGCAGCTTTTTTAGTTGAGAACTGTAAAGCAGCAGACTTGTTTTTGAAAGTTGTTCTCTCATGTGTGTTTCTCTCTCCAGGTTTTAGCACTTTGCCACATTGCACTTGGGCAACAGTTGAATTTGCACTGGCTCCATAAGGTACTGTGCCAAATGTGAGACAACTGTGTTTGTGTGGGTGTGTGGTGACCATTGGGAGGTACATATGCATCTTTCTATGTGTTGTGTATCGTGTGGTGGGGGCGATTATACTCTACTGTTTATTTTTTTTGGCCTGTTGACTGTGTGTTTGCTCATTTATTACTGTTTAGCTAAACTTATCCTGAACTTACAGTTATGGATCATGATGTCCTGGGAGGATTGTGAAAGCCCAGAAAATTACCTGCTATCAGCAAATCAAATACATGGACCAAACACTGTTTGTTTGGTGTGTGAAATGGCTGGGAGCTATTTCAGGTCATTCTGTGGCCTGTGTGTACTCTACATGTATCTAAAGTGACAGCCTCTGTGAATTTCTTTATCTCTCTCTCTCTGTCTACACAGATAGGAGTAAGTGTTGCTCTGCTTACCACCATTGTTGGGGTGATATCTGTCAACCAAACATGGGGTCAGGAGTGGGATGTCATCCCCATCTCTCTGCAGGTCAGCAGACTGAAACACAGTAAAACCCCAGAACCACTTCTGATTGCTTGACCTAACTGCTGATGAAGTTTGAGTGCTAAACTGAATGTTGTGTGATGCATCAGGTTTAGGCAGTCTATTATTCCTACATAACAACCAAGACGTGTGTGGGCACTGGATGAACTCATTTAGCCATAACAACAGTTAAAGGATAAAGAAGTCCAGGAGCCAGATGCATAAACGATGTGTACAGTGTACACACAACATACGTCTTTTCTAACACATAAACTGGTATTTAAGGAAGAATGTACTGTGAAAATGTCACATCATGCAGACTTCAGACCAGCCGTACACACAGTTTTAGCTGCAAGTGAAAAATGAGGAGGTGAATGAATATGTTTGGAGAGTTTTTCAGGCTACACAGCATTCTGTCAAATGTCAAAGGCAGATTTATTTATTTAAATTTCTGAGTGAAGAACTTACATTTGAGCCTCATCTCCCCATTAACGATAGTTTCTTTTTATCCTGAATTGTGAAGCATGTCTTCAGTCGGTGTCAACATGAATGCTATGAGTGAATCAACAATCGTCCTTCTAATGTTTCATAATAATGATGATTTTACCGCGATGCTGGTTTACAGAAACATGTTGAATTGACAATGGATGATAAAACTAGTCAGAGCTGGGTGTAATGACAGCAGCACCGTCTGAGAAATTCCACTTTCTTTAACCGTATTTCTTATTGACAGTTGAGGAGTGTCACGCAACTTTTGGAGTTTAAGGCATTTCTGTATCTTTTTATGTTGATTTGTGGGAAAAGCTCACAGTATCTCTTTCCATCTCTCTCTCTTTCGACAATTGTTTGATCATATACACGGTATAGCATTTGATCATGATCAAAAAATCTTTGTAAGCATACTTTGTGAAACATGTCATGAATTATATTTGTGATTCTATTTCCATATTTAACATGCCATATGGAGGAGAAAATAGTAATAACTCAAACTGTCTAACTGTGGTGACAATCTGAATTCATCCTACTAACAATTAACAGCTAAATGATATTCAAGGACTTGTTAGAAGCTCATAATTAGTGTGTCCCTGTGAGATTATTCCACTGTCTTGACTCTGTGATTGAAGTGGACATGCAATTCCACTGAAACTGATGCCATTCAAAATGAATGCCTCTGCAAATTATAGCTATTATCTCTGAGTAGTACTACTCTTGTCTTAACCCCAGATAATGTCTGTAATTCAATGCCTCACTGTCTTTATCTTTGTTTCTCTTCCCTGTTGCTCACTGCCATCTTACCTCACCCTGATTCTCTTTCCCTTACCTTTTTTCCCTTGGTCTCCATTTCTCTATATCCTCTTTCTTTCTTCATGTGTCCTGCCTTCATCCCATCCTCTCCACTCTGCCTCTCATCTCTGTGCAGGCCACAGGTCCATTCCTGCACATAGGAGCTCTTGCTGCGGTCACTGCTCTCTCTTGGATCGTGGCTGGACAGGTCGCCCGTGCAGAAAGACCAAGTACGCTTACTTCTGCAACGCAGAATACAAGTTACTCTTACCTGCCATAACCATCTTCCACACACAAGTACACGCAGAGGAAGAGTGGTGAATGATTAACACTGTGTAGAGGGAGGCCAGGACCTCCACCCGGGGTGTCGGAGATAACGAACATTCCTACGGGCTCATGTGATGTTTTCCAGCCATGACACCTTGGATTGTTTTCTCCTCAAGTACAGGAGTGAGGATTTGCAGCTCTGAGTGTGTATTCAAACTCTCTCTGCCATTGGTGTCTGTAGAACTGATAGTGTGTTATTCATGAACCAGTTGTATTCTCTTCTGAAGAAATGATATCCAGGCATTATTGATTATATAAATGCAGTCAGACGTGTAAATCACGACATTTCTTCAGAAGTAACACTTTAAATCAATCTGAAGATGCATTTAGCTTGGAGGATTTTATTTCCAGTTATATAACTCTTATTTATGACTGTCCTCAAATTGGTCAAAGCTGTTTTCTATTTGGGTTCAAATCAAAGCACAACATAAGAAAAGCACCATTTTCTCATTTATGTCAGTGCTTGGGCTTTAATGCTTAGCTTGACAACTAACTGCATTAGTCACTGGTAACCAAGCTGCTAACGTTGTTATAAGTGCAAAAATTAATATCACCATGCCAATTGTTTTCTAAAAACATGAACACAAAAACTTTTTTTTAAAATGCGAACTATTTCTGGTAGTTTTTACATGATTTATGTACAGATTAAACAACAATATAAACAGTGGTGAGCTTTAAAGGTGGTAGACTAACTGTTTCCCCCCGCTTCCAGTTATTATGCTGCTAGGTGCCCCGCTGCTGGCTATAGTTTAATATTTACTGTACAGACATGAGGGTGCTATCAAACTTCTGATCAAAGTCTGGTCAAGAAGACCAAACTTTCTAATTATTCCTTAAGCCTCTTCAATTACATCATAGATATAAACGCTGCAACAATTTTATCGTCTGTCTTCTCCTCCAGTAGTGTTCCAGGTGGTGGTCGTGCTGCTGTATCTCAGTGTGTTACTGGGACTCTATGTGGTGCCCCTGTACATCACCTCCCCCTGCATCATGGACCCCACCACCCTCAAACCGCGCCCCAATGTCATTGGCCACCAGGGAGCCCCAATGGTGAGTTAGATGACCTCTATCATATTTAATCATATCATATTTATCATATAAATTCTATTACATCCATATGCGTTCACACTGCTATGCTTTTAGATACCTGATGTTTGCTTAACAGAGGGTTTAACCCCTAACATTAGTGATATTGGTGACAGTGAAGGACATGAAGCAACAGACCACTTGATTCTGATTTAAAGAAGGCAGAGGAACACCTGTGCCACCCTTTTTATTTATACATTTTTATATATATATATATATATATATATATATATATATATATATATATATATATATATATATACACACACACACAGGTATGTTCTCTTTGTTTGTGATTCATTTTTCTTGTCCAGAACTTCCCAGGGCAATTCTGGTCTATTTATGACCTTGTGGCCGTGCAACTGAAAATAGTCCACAAACATAACCCATTTGGAGCCATGAGCTCTAACTCTCTGATTTATGGCAGGGATATATTTTCTTGTGTAGTTCTGCATGAAAAATACTTTGCAGCTTGTTGTGAAAGAAAATTGATTTAGGGATTGCTTCTGATCAGATTCACTGCTGTTTTCTGTTACAACATCTCTTTGACAGATTAGATTTTCAGACTCCACTACAATGTTAAAAAGCCTGTTAGAGCCTGTCGGTTAAGTATGCATCCAAAGAACACATCAGATTTATGCACACCGAGGCACATTTTTGCCTTTTCAATTTGCCTTACGTGCTTGGATTAATGCTATCTCTTCAAAACGTTACCTGAAGAGAGATTTATGTTCTTGGCACAATGTCTGGCTCAGTATTGTGCAACACTTGGAAGGAAAGTGAAGGTGAATTCCTGGATATTCACAACGGTTACTCAAACAATCCAAAACACACCCTGCTTTCTGTGGTATTTGTGTAAAGCGATCGATCCTCACAGTGGAATCTAAAATTAGGAGTGGCTCTGGGAGGCGGTGAGAAACTCACAGTCACGTGACTGGACTCTGTTTCCCAGAAGGACTTTGTATCGATTACAGCACCATGTGTTTCCTTTACTCACAGGGGGGTCTCATAGGGAAAGTGATGTTTAACCTATTGACATGGAATTGGTCCTAAGAAGAATTGAAAAGCAACGCTGTTCGAATTCATTGCACAACATTCCTTTGTGTTCAGAGGAAGAAGTCCAAGGCAAAACATTCATGTTTATTTTTTGACCTTGTAACATAATTCACTTGATATATAGACATAAATTATTATAACTTAACATTTTGTCTGTCATGTGGTTGTTGTTTTTTTTTTTTTTTACTCAAAAGTGGTAGGGCTTTCCGTAAAGTCACCTATTACGTAATTGTTACAGGACTACACTACGATGTAATGATTGTGTAATTGTAACGTTACCGTGTGTGTTTGTGTGTTTCCAGCTTGCTCCAGAGAACACACTGTGGTCCTTTCACCGAGCTCTGCAGATGAACGTCACTGGGTTGGAGGCTGACGTGACTATCAGGTAATCAATACAGCAGAATGACATGGCCAAACAAATGGAGGGCTATTTCATCAGTCTAGATTCTGCCTCGCTGTTTGGTTAATAGACTATAAAAAACATTGATTTTAGCAGAACATATTGACATCCATCTTCAGAAAAACTCGCACATTTTCACCAATCAAAACATAATATGTTGCTTTTGTTAAGTGTCTGCTCTTGACAGCAGACAAAAGTATATCATAAAGTAATGTTTATGCTTTACTGTCAAAGAGAAATAGGCATATCAACAGCAGATCAGTCTTTCAGCAGCTAGTAGATATGAGAAGTGACAGGCTGCGTTCAGAGAGACACTTGGAGGAAGAAGAGAGCAGAATAAGTGGGAGTGGGGGGTCTGTACTGTATGGCCATCTTATATGATGAATAGTGGGTGTACATGTCTACTCATGCATGTGCAGTGATGGAGGATGAGTGATTGTGTGGAGGTGGTGGTGTGTTGCTTTTCTGGTGTAGAGTCCGTTTGTGGCTCTTGGCTTTATTCTGTTGAATGTTTGTAGTGCTTATTGGCAATTTCTCTTGGATCTCAATTAGCTGCAGACTTTTCCTGTTTTAGCAAGGGTGTGTGTGCGTGTGTGTGTGTGTGTATGTATAGTCCTAAGAGAGGTGAATGGGTGTGTGTGATTGGTGCAGGCCGCTGACAGCTGAAGCTCCTGAATGTGCTGAGTAATTAGACTTGATGACAGCCAAAGGGACAGTGAGACTACACTCCTGCAGACGATCAGACACACACACACACACACACAATATAACAACATTATTTATGCACTACTTGTTTCAGTTTACTGATGAACTTTGTCTAAAGATGTTTTAAACTCCAGATAAATGTATTTTGGGTATAAGTTCCCACAAACAAACACTTTTGTTTTTTTCAGCAAGGAATTTGAATAGCAAATATTGAGAATGGGAGGGCTTTTCTCTTCTAGTTGTTTTGTTTCTACTGGATAACAAAAAGGAGAAGCTATTTGCTATTCAAATATTGACGAGCAGCAGCATAAAAAAAACACAAGGCCATATTCCTGTCTTGTCTTGCCTCCCCTCGTCTCCCTTTTTCTTGTTCTTGTTTGACATGATTGCAGGAGTTTACCCTCTAAACAAGTTCTGTCTCTTCTGCTCTTATCTAATAAATAAGAACGCGCTACAGAGAGAAAGTTATCTTTGTTGATCCTTTCTGTGTGTAAACCGTCACTCTGTGAGCAGCACTAACTGGGCGATTAGATGTATTTGATGTCAAGGGGGTTATAGAAAACTATATACGGTAGATGAATACTGCTGCCCAACCATGAACATGCATATCAGGTTTCTGGCCAATCATTATCAAGGGTTCTCTGTGAGCACTTTGTAATGCTGAAAACTGATAAACTACCTGACTTGCATCTTATAACGCAGCTCTCCCTTCTGACCCTCAGCTTGGATGGAGTGCCTTTCCTGATGCACGACCGCACCCTACGGAGGACCACAGACGTAGAGAAGGTTTTCCCAGACAGACAAATGGAAGATGCCTCGTTCTTCAACTGGACAGATCTGCAGCAACTCAACGCAGGACAGTGGTTCCTCAAGGTGGTTTGTGGTCACTAATGAAGCCATTTAAGCTCAGTTTGACAGTGCGGTGTCATGCAGGGATGTGTGTTAAAGGTCATTAGCCCATTGAGTCATGATAAGTACTCTGAGATCCATCAGTTCTTTATATCTGCTCTCATGAATGCAGAGTGGATCAGGGTCAACTCGCGCTTCAAAATAATTGTTTGTTTCAACCGGTTTTGAAGTACTTGTGGGCCGAGCGGAAAACACTTGAAAAACAAGAATAATCGAAAATGCTGCTTGTTCTGGTACCCAGTCGTTTTTTTCTGCATATGATATTGCACAGTCTGACAGAAATGTAGAAATGACCTACTCTAATGTATTCTTGTTTAGCCATTATCTGCACTTTGGGTAATTGCATTTCTCTCAACAATCTGCTACTAATGAAGAGAATCTGTATAAATAAGGGGCAAGATACCGTGATGTAGATGCATTGCTTTTTCATGCACTGTGCTACTTTGCCGCCATCCACTTTAATCCTCCTACAATACCCCCAAGCAAAGGATTTGCTCTCCAAATTTGTCTACTTGCTAGAGCAGGTGCTGTGGCAAGTGTTTCTTCTAATCCGTCCATTTTGAAAATGCGTACACTCACTGTGTAGATGCTTTATTCTAGAGGAAGGTTTGAACTCCTGTTTGTTAAATATTTTCTTTCTCAAGCTACTATTTTATGAGATCAGATTGCACAGACACTTGGCTGGGGTGCGTCTGCTAATTCAGTATTTGTTTGAATCTGCATTGTTTTCTGCACTCTCCTTCTCAGTCCATCTACATTGCGTGTGAGCACATTGTGGCTGGAGATTGCATTCCAAGAAAAGCCTTTCTACAGAAAAGCCTTTCTGTGCGTAATTATGACACATCATCGTCATAGTCAGATTTCTACAAGTCTTAGCATGCCCCAATCTGTCCTGATTGGGCAATAAAAGTGTCATTAAAATGTCTTTTAATCAGTCGAGTGAAGCACATCATGGAAATAAGAGGCATCTGATCTTCTTCTCTGTGCTGTAACAAGGAGCAAGGGAGCAGTGAAGCGAGAAAGGTTGTGAAGGAGGAGAGGAAAAATATTCCATTGTTCTCATTTGCTGTAGGCGTCCAAAAGCTCTACATAGAATTGATGGATGCTTTTGTTCAACGTAACGTTTAGGATTATGAATACATATCTATATATTTATAGCTTTCCAGAACACAATTGAATTTCTAGCGGCAGACATTTTATTACCATGTTACCACAGTTGTGTTTTAAACCGTAAATCCACTGACATTAAAACCGTTCGGTCCCTGTGTTTCAGGATGACCCTTTCTGGACGGTGCACACCCTGTCCCCGCATGAGAAGGATCTGATTGCCAACCAGAGTGTGTGCAGCCTGGAGCAGCTTCTAAAGCTGGCCTCCTATCATAACAGCACGGTGGTTTTCCGGCTGAGGAGACCTCCTCCGGAGCACCCCTGCCACCACAGCTGGGTCAATGATACACTGCAGGCTGTGCAGCAATCTGGGGTTCCTCAGAGCCTGGTAAATATGTAACAACTGAGTGCTTCGATATACCCAGTCCACATGGTGTTCAGTCCTCTCAACAGCATGAGGTCTGGCTATCTATTCTGAACATATTTAACGTAAACATGATGGTTTCAAATGTGAAATGAATCTGATAATATTCTAATTACACTTTATGGGCAACGAGTGTTCCCTTTTTCTATTCATATGCATTCAGACGCTGTCACTTCATTAATGTTGATAACACACACGTGTAACTGTAGTCGCATTTATTGTGTGTAGGTGATGTGGACTCCAGATGAACACAGAGCTCAGGTGAGACAACTGGCACCCGGTCTGATCCAGACCTCAGTGATGAAACGGAGTCCTCAAAGTCTTCATCAGTACGGCATCAGCAGGCTGCTGCTCAGATACAACCAGGCCAGCACATGGGAAATCAGGTGGGAACACATAAACCCAATGCTGTTATCACCTTAACACACTGATTTATATTTAAAGACACATCTGAATGTGTGTGCGTGTGTGTGATTACTTTCAGAAACTTCTCCCAGAGCAACATCAGTCTCACCCTGTACACCATCAACGAGCCGTGGCTGTACTCGGTGCTCTGGTGCAGCGGTGTGTCTTCAGTTTCCTCAGAGGCCTCACATATCCTCAAAAAGGTGCCTTACCCCATCTGGCTCATGGTAAGGACCCAAGACATACCGTACAGCTGTTTCTTTGCATGAAACCTCTCGGGTATTTTTTTCCAATCAAGCACAGCTGTTTGCAAAATGCCCCCTGCTTTGCTCTCCTTGTGGATAAAGTTTGAGTTTCTGTGTGGCTCTCTCATTTTTTTCCTCTTCTGTTCAGCCATAGTCTCTCTATGTGCCCATTCTACCCACCTGCCTGGAAAAGATCTGCTTGGTGACAGGTTTTTCAAAGACAGATCAAATGTAAAAGCTTCATAAATTGGCTATAGGTAATCGGTGTAGATGGTTTTAAATAGCAGCCTGTCTCCTCTCCTCCGGCTGCATCTCCTCTGCATGACTAAAACCAACAAGGGGGCCTAGCTTTCAACTGAACTCATCAACAAGTCCGTTTGTTTCCTGCACTGAGCATGCAATCCTCTAATTTTTCAACACTCATCTGAGGTCGTAGCACAGTAGAGAGACAAGCATCATCACTGTAGTGTGTCCTGTAGTGTGTGTGTGTGTGTGTGTGTGACTCATGGTTTTCCACTTCACTCTTCTCCTGAAACCTACATGGGTAGCACCCACACTGTGTTTCTCTTGTAACATTTGGCCTGCCTAGCCTTTGCAGCGTGCCAGCCTGGTCTCCCGTCTGTAGCACCATACGGGGACTCAGCATGACAACATGTGGACGTGACCCCGGCCCCCTGCCTTGTTCAGGGAGAGTTTAAGCTGCCCGGGCATCTGAAGAGCTGTCTGTCAGTGTCAACTGTGAATCTAAATCCACAGTTGGATGTTGTTAAGGCCAAGGGAAGGGAACATTTATCATCAGGACATCTTTTTATTTTTCATTTTATGTCACCGTACATGAGTGTTAAGAATTGTGCTCTAGTGCATTGTATTTTGAATGCATCTTCACGAGAACGCTCATCTGAAACACATTTTTTTTTTTAGTTTATTCAAAAAGAGGTCAGCGTGTGAGTTAATCTGCAGAGGCGGTTTGGATTTTGCGGCTCACATAAGATTTTGTATTGTTGACCTATAGTGCCACCCAGTGGTGGATTTACCCATAAACTTGTGCATGTGTGTTTCCAGAGACCAGATGAATACTGCCTGATGTGGGTGTCTGTGGACCTCATCTCCTTTGCTGTAGTCATAGGAATATTCATTTTCCAGAAGTAAGTACAGCCACTCGATGATATAACTGGTGCTAAGTCATTATAGCGAGTTCTTACACAAGACTTTCTGCTGATGTGTGAGAAGGAAAGTAAACATCAGTCTTGTTTTGTTCTTTTGTGCTCTCTTATACAAGTAACTTCCACTAATTACTGCTCATTAACAAGCACCCTTCACTTACATCTTTCATTCAGTGTGACACTTTAGCTCAGTAGACATCTCTCTGTCTAGAAGGCATCCTGAAAATAACAGTTCATCCACATTTACGCTGTTTTCTTGTGTTTCAGTCACTTCTAAAAAACAATTTTGCCAATAATGATCTTCATAGCAAAGACTGGAAAGGAGACAACTACATTTGTGTTATGTGATTTTATTAGCTGTTATGATGTGTTTTGTTTCTGTTCTTTCCCCTTGTACTTCAGTGTGGGGACAGAGATGCACTTTGTATGAACATGTCTTCTCTTGGCTAAAATGTGTAAACACTTGACACCACCTCCAGTATTCCAGTATTTCCTCTTTCTGTTGGAGAGTGGTTTTCTTTGTTCCAGAGACAGACGGCCTGTCCTCCTGTCATTTCTGGGATGGAGGCTGTGGTCTCATCTTTTTTTTTCTTCTTCTTTTATACGTTCCGGTGCGGGTTTGCTCTGCTTAGTCGAGCACTTCAAAAACTTCTGCCGGCTTCTAAACTGACCTCTCTTGTCTCCCGCCTTCCTTTTTTGTCCTTCCGCCTCTTCCTCGTCCTCTCCCCTCTGCCCGATGTGCATGCTCTTGTCCTCCTCTGCTGCATTCTGGCATCTTCTCTCAGCTATCACATGATCAGGTAACCGGGTCATCTCTTCTGACCCAAAGTCTCTTCTCCTTTCACCTTCTTTCTATCCTTTTACTATCTCTATCTATCATTCTTTGGTTGGATGCATTCTTTTGTCTCTCCATCTTTTTACCATTCTTTCTGTATTTTTTGTCGCTCTCTTTATTATGACATCAAACTCCATCCGATTTTTCTCTCCACCTTACTTCCGCTGTCTTTCTGTGTTTATTTTCTCTCACTTCTTCTCTCTGTCTCACCTGAATCATTGTACTGTACTGCTGCTACTTTCCTCTAGAGAGAGGAGCTCACTTCTTTATCCTTGTGGGCAAAAACAAAATGAATGCTTTCCACCCACACAACAAAAAATATCCATATTATTAAGCCTCGATTGAGATTTAAAATGTATTATCCATCTTATAAAGCCAAAAGACTAAACGTCCAAAATGAATTAGGGATATGCATTCATCAGGGGAAGTGCCTCAGGACTGGCTTTTATTGACGCTAATGAACTAAGAGCTTGCTTGTTTGCATTTCTGTTCCTGAATGTCTCTGTGCATTAGTTGCAGCTCACTGTGACTAATGTTCTTCAGTAACTGACATCAAGGCTGTTTTTATTAGAGCAAGGATCCAATTTTCATATACAGGGAATTAATTCCTTAGCCTAGACACACTTAGCTACTGTAAGTCCAGCAAGTGATCTTATTTGGAACTAACAAATGTTGATTAAACACAGAAAAGAGCAAAATGTTTTGGTTTTAATTATATTTTTCTAATTATTATTTCAGAATGTATTTTTAATAGATATACAATGACTGCAGGGAGGAAATAAAAATATCTCTAATATATCAGTTCTATTTGGGGAAAAAATGCATATCTGCAAACGCAACGTAATCATAATACGACATATTTGGTACAACTTTCTAATATTGCACTGCATCTGATATGGAGTTTTATTAATGGGTAACTGATTTGGTCATTAAGAAAAACTATTTTAGATTTTCAAGGTTGTGAAAAATCTGTTTGATTTATTGGACTGTTTGACCGCTTACCTTCGGACTGCAGAGAATCTGGACCGAAATCCATTAACAAACAATTTAGCATTTATTAATTGACCTTACAGTTATAACTACATCAGGATAAGCACCTACCATTAGTTTAAACATAAACATTTATAAGAGAGTGTTACTCATATTTAGTGCTCATCTTAAAACGTACTACAATATACCCTTTGATATAAGAAGCAAATGTTTTGTGCCAGCCTAAACTGAGCTCCAAATACCACATTTAAATGCTCCAACTTCCTTTCATTTTGTGAGTAGGTCAGTCAGATGTTACAAACCATAGCTGCAATCCAGGAATCAGTTTGCTCAAAGACAAACTAATTAAAACAGTTAGACATGTGCGTATTTTCCGCACTATAAGGCCTTATAATCCGGTGTGCCTTATATATGGACCAATATTGAGTCACAACAGGTCTCGCAACTCCGGTGAGCAGCCGCGACTCTATTTTCCCCCGTAGAATAAGTAAGGTGCGGTGCATGTTGAGATATGACTGCGTGAAGCGTGCCGTTTCATTTCCATTTATGAGTTTGTGTAAAGAGCCCAAAATGGCTCCTGTTAAGAGACACGCTTACGACGCAGAGTTTACACTCAAGGCCGTAAGTCACGCAGTAGAACACGGGAATAGAGCAGCAGCCAGAGAGTTTAACATTAACAAATCAATGGTGCGGAAGTGGAGGAAGCAACAACCATCTGACTGTTGACATTACCTTTAGCGCAGCTTCATCTAATGGATGCATAACATAACCCCAGCCTCGACTGTAACGTCTATTCTATGCGCCTTATAATACGTAGTGCGGAAAATACGCACACTAACTCCATTGCGCCTCCTAAAAATGTTGATCTATTGACCATAAACCGACCCTGAATGGCATATTGGGAGCAGAAGCAGCAGTATTTAGTGATTTCATTATTGTATTAAGAAGATCTCTGACCCAACATGTGACCCCCCCAGGTATCGGATGAGCGGTATGCGCAGCTACAACCCTGAACAGATCATGCTGAGCGCCGCAGTCAGGAGGTCCAGCAGAGACCTCAACGTCATGAAGGAGAAACTTATCTTCTCTGGTAAGAAAGATGCTGATATGAGAGGGAGATGTGTATGGGTTTGTCACTACTGGATGTTTTGTAGTGCGTTGTTGTTGTTGTTGTTGTTGTTTGGGCTCCTGAACTCCGAAACAAGTTCCTCCCTTTGTACTTCACCTTAAAATTTGTTGATTTACCAAAAATAAAACTGTTCACTTAAAGATGAGGAATGCATCTTTTAGAGTTTCAGGTGCCCAGCTAGCATGTCTTCCCAGCATGCACCTGTCTTGAGTGTCTGTGAATGTTATCGCTCCTCTTTTCCCTGTTGAAGGTCAACCCCAGTAGCCGCCTGTGTGATGTGCAGTGCTTCCTGTCCATGCTACCACCTCCTCCACCAGCAGTGACTTCTTCCTTTATTCCATACATCCGTTGCATCCCTCGTTACCTGTCACATCTCTTCCTACTATGCCCCCCCTTCATCCATCCATCCATCCCTTCATGCACCAAACCTCCCTCACTACTCTCCTACTGGAGACAACGTCATGTGTAGGGGAGTTTATAGACGCCCCAGTCTGTCTAGACAGCGTCTAGTGCTGGGGGTCAAAGGTGAGTCATATCAGTGCCAGCTGTTTGAGGCTCTTCATTTTCCCATTCATTTCTTTTCATTCAATTTTGCCTTTTTATCTTCTATTTTGTCATCTTTCTTGACCAAAGCTCAGTGTTTCCTTGCAAACTAATGTGACTGTATAGCATTTCGTCATACAGTATTGTACACTGACTTTTTTTATTATTCTTTGGCGCCCTCCAGAGGTGGGGAATGGAGTCGGCAGTGCGGAGGAGCTGTACGCAGACAATGGATACGACTACTACACCAATCAGGGCATTAGCCAGTGATTGGGCCTCAGCCTGTGTGAATCTGCTGTAGCGGGACGGAGATGACGCCGACGACAAAGTGCTGTGTTCATATCATTCCTGTTCTAGCCTGTGTGGAGACCGATCTCCTCCTCTGTCCTACTGATTAACTGACAGACTGCTGTATCTGATGGAGAAAACCACCACCCAGTTGCTTTGTGTACATTCTGTAAATAGTTTAGGGTTTTGCTTGTCAGACAATACTGTATGTTACACGGGACTACACGCACTTTTTATGAATGGAATTCGCCAAATCCGCGGCCTCCTCTCACGTCTAAATGTACGAGAGGCCCCACTGAGTTACCAACGCCCGCTTGGTTTTAAAGACGCGTTTCCAGATCCTTTATTTTAAGCTAATTTTCCAAAGCCGTTTCTTGTTTTTAACCACTTGACCACATGATATTCTTCTCTTAGCAGATGAATTCCTTTTTAAACGAGGCTTTATTGCAGCATGAGACTAAACGCTAACAGTTCATTATGCTCTTGCCTTTCGTCAGCACTCCACTGTGCTGTTGTTCATAATAGTACTAATATATCAATATTTATATTTAAAGAGAAAAACAAACAAACAAAAAAAACATGAACGAGCTGTTTACAGAAGTCCTGCCTTCTCTAAGTGAAATATTCACATGGTGTATGTACGATCGTTATTTTGATAGAGGCTGAATGTCCCCCCCACTACCCCCTGTCCTACTTTTGATCAGTGCATGTAACTGTAATGATCATATCACTGGTGTGTGTAATTGTGTGTGCGAGTGTGTGTGTGTGTGTGTGTGTGAGAGCTGTGCTCCCAGCGCACCAGATGAACTGGTGAAAGTGGTTTGGGGGTGAAGATTTGAGCTGTCTTTTTATGGTAAATGTGAATGTGTTTGGATTTGTTTGTTTTTTTAAAAGATGTGAACGGTGTATTGTGTGTATTCCAGCTGGGTATTTTTTCTTTTTTTACCCTGTGTGCAGTGCTTTGTTGAGTGTGTTGTTGTACATAAAAGGTGAACCGGTTTGTGTGAGATGCTCCGGCCGTCTAAGCATTACATTTGAACAATGTGATTGAGATGAATAATAATTACACTAGCAATAGCCTGGTCATGACGGACGTTCTTTCAGTTCCTACACAGCCCCCGAATTGCAGTTAAGTCTGTGGTATTTTAGTGTTAACAGACAACGTGCATCTAAATGTTGGTTGCTGGTGTAAAACGGACCACTGTAAGGTTAATGAAGTGGGTGCTAAATGTGAAACTAATGCTCTAAGCTAAGTGAAGGGATACAGGTACAGGTTATCGTTACAGGTATCGCGACAGGCAGCACAGGGTCAAGAAATGGATTGCATTGTGTTTATTTTCTTTATCGGGGTATTACCGTGCCTCAGAAGTAAACATTAAAAAATTCTTCTAATACCCAGAGTTTCCTAGTTGTGTTTTGTTGTGATTTTTTTTTATTTTGATCAAAGACACAACATGCAGACAGGACGAGCCGCGGATCGAACCACCAATCTTACAATTAAATAAGCTAATTAATCAATTATTAAAGAGTGAGTTTTCCATTACTAAGCCTTGAAAGCTATGTGAACTTCTACACGTGTGCACTATGCACCAACTTAGATAATGGCCCTTCAAAATAAAAGCGATTTATCTATTTTCAAGTCCTCTATTAAAGGTCCAACGCTGAAAGCTGTGAGCTTTTTATTATAAAGCAGGTCAAGGTGCTATATAAATACTGTAATAGTATAAACTCTTAATCCAGAGAAAAGCACGCAGCCCATATTCAGAAACTGTGCCATCAGGACTTTCATACAGTTGAGATGACACAACATACTATATGTAGGTATAAAGATGAAAGGGAAAATTTGCAGATCCTCAACTGGCTCTGTATAATCACAACATGAGCGGAACATGCAGGTGGAAAAGTCTGCATCGTAACACCAAACGGCAACACAGATGAGCACACCGTTGACCTGCACAGGCGGCAGTCACTCAAAGATGGTTCAAAATTGTCAGTTTCCCTTTAAAACCACAGCAAAACCAGTACGTTGGCATGGCTAGACATCAGTGTCGACTTAAAATTCTGTTTGAGTGGATATGTTTGTCTCCAGTGATTCCACCCCAATGGAAATCAGTCACATTAAATGATCAGTGTTTGATTTTTGTGGGAAACCACGTTAAAAAACAAAATACTCATAGCAGAGTATTTTTACGTACTTTAAAATGTGTCTGGAGGGGGACTTGAATGTTTAATTTGTCTTGAAACTCAGATGCTGTGTTGAATTTGCTGTCATAACCATTCTTCTGCACTAGAGGGAGTCATATCTGTAGTTTCAAATCCACTTCATTATTAGCTCTTCATACACTGGTCAGTCCCTTTTCCCAGGTACAAAAAGATTACAATAAAACAGTATGGGTTACTAAAGCATTGTGAATTCAAAAATGCAAGTGTAACAGTAACAGTGCATTTTATAAGTCATACCAGGCAGCCAGTGCGTACAGCTTTGTAAAGACAAAAGTTGCTTGATGCCAGGTGCAAGGTGGTACAGAGACGCCTCCATGTGCACCTTTTATTCTGGCTCACGTGTAAACGGGCCGGGCGGAGGTGACTCTAGATCAGTAGGTGTGGAGTTTATTTAATACTCCCTCATCCATTACAGTTGAGAAGTTGTTCCAAAGTTCTATGTTTTGAAGAATTGTTCGTTGAACACAGGGTTCTTTTGTTTAAGGCTTAGAAAGGCTACAGCGGTGAGCTTCCAGACCCATCATCTCTGGACACTGAAACTGATGAGACTCAGAATAAACAGACAGCGAAGACATTGAGGCATTTTAATTGGCTGAAAAGGCAGAACATAACAGTTTAACTTCCTTGATCATTCTCGGTGGCTAGACTCTGGAAGTGTGTACATGTTATATAAAAATAGATCCATGTTTCATAATTATTTTCCTCCCTATTTTAATAGGGACCGGTAAATGATCTGTACAGTATCAAAGGCAAACAGCATGGCCTCATATTAGCTTCATCTTAACTAAAGTCTCTCTTAAGAAAAAGTAGCTCAAATAAATATCCTTATGCATGAATGACATTTGGCAATAATTAGTTTAAATACATTTTGAAGGAATGTAAGTTGAGTTGAAAATGGTTAAATGACCAACTTCACTTGACTTCTGAGTTTCATGTTTTCCAAAGACAGAAATGGAAATCACCTTTCATACAGGATGTACAACCAGCCATACAAATAAGAGCAGGTGAAAGCGACCTTCACAATAAATCAGTAGTCAAATTGAAATTTGAGGCCCCCCAGACAACCACAAACCATGCATCAACATCCTAAATGTGACAGTACCACATTTCTCAATTTCAAATACACAAGGCACCAGTAAACAATTCATTTGATCCTTCTGCGGGACTACAAGAGTTGACCTTCTCTACCTTCTCTAGAGCAGCAAAAGCCGGCTGTGGTGCTTACATCTGATATGCAGCACACGTTACATAAGTGTGAAAGTCATTGCCATTTTAATGACACGCACGTGAACACACGCGCACACAAAAGACCGCCAACAAGTGGAAGTCCTCAAAGTGCCGCACTCAAATAATGCAGTGAAAGGGAGGGGTGGTGCTTATTATTTAAGATTTTACAGTACATCCCTGTTTAAACATTAAGGCTTCCTCCAACATGCACCTTTATCGGTTCCCTGTGGACTCATTAGAACGCTTTATCAGCTATTCAATATTGGAATTGATTAGTTTGAAATTAATTGTGCATAACTCCATCTCAACACTGCGGTCTCCCTCCGTCCCAACGACTTCCAGCAGAAAACAACCTCTGGGACACCACATAAAGAATTGCACGGACCTGGGGCCAGATGCATATATGTTGTGTACACACAATGACCATGCCTGCACCTTTTCCCCCACACAAAGTGGTATTTATAAGAAGACGCTAATGTGTGAAACTCTCGCTTACTTCAGATCAGGCGTACACACATTTTCAGTCGTGAATCTACAGTTTCTAGGCGCGTGGCCCCTGGAAGAGGGACTTTCCTGGTACATTGCGGCGGTTCACCTCCGAACTTTGATTCAAACAATATAGCAGCTTTCTGAATAGGCACAAGCACACTGCATGTCAACCTCTGATAGAGAGATGCAAAAATACATTTAAGGACACACACACACACACACACACGGATGCACGCACGCACGCACAAACAAACAGTTAATGGGAATAAATAAATAAATAGCTGAAGATGCACTGGCTAGTCCTTTGACAGGTTGTTCCCTGAATTGAACGCCATGGAAGTATCTACCATGAATAAGCATCAACGACACTGAATGGATCCGTAGATGCATGACACGCTTCTCATTCACATTTCATCAGTACTTCTCTGTCTGCTGGAGCTTCACGTACAGCAAAAGCAGCTGTGGCTTTGAAAATGGAAACAGGACTGGCCGCTTCTGCACAACTATCTGTCAGAGAGGAATGTTTCCTTTCACAAGCAAGAGAGCACAAGATAAGTTAAAAAACACCTGAGTATCTTGCATGTCTTCATTCAGGTGACAGTGGCTTTTGTGGGAATTTTTTCTCAGATCTTAAAATTATGCGCATGAGAGGAACAGTTAGGAAGTGTTTGAGGCATCCCTTTTATCCAAATAAATAACCTCGACAAAGATTAGCTGAAGTTCGTCTTGCGTAGATGTCTGTTGGGGATTTCTATAGCGCTGACTTGTAAAGGCCAGGAGCCGCCCATGATGCCAGCCTGAATGGCCACACCTGTAACCACGGCCAGGTCGGGGTCTACCGACGTGTTGGGCTCCTTCCCAAAATACTCGCTGATCAGCCTCCTGATGCGCGGTATCCTGGTGGACCCTCCGACCAGAACGATCTCATCCACCTCCTCTTTCTCCAGGTGGCCCTCGGCTAACACGATCTCGACGGGGGCGAGGATCTTCCGGAAAAGGTCCTCGTTGAGCTCCTCGAACAGCTCCCGAGTGATCGTGGCCTGGAAGAGAACCGGAGCGGGGGCGGAGCCTCGGGGTGACTCGGAGCTGTCGTGGGTGTGAAGGTGCAGGGGCGCTCTGATGGTGACGCTGGGTTGGAGGGTGAGGTTGAGCTTGGCGGCTTCCACAGCCTGTCGGAGACGGTGGATGTCTTCTTTGAGAGTGGGTGGGACGCCAAACTCCTGTTGGGCGCGCTCTATCGTGTACTGGAGCAGCCTCTGGCTAAAGTCTTGACCTCCCAGCTTGTTATTCCCTGCAGAAAAACACACTTAAGATTAGGCCACTGTTCTCTCCAACACTTTGAATTCTTTGCGAAGTTTCCGATCAAAGATGCTAAAATGAAACCAGATTATTGTCTGAACACCCATTTTTTCTGTGACACAGACTGACCAACTGAATCCACGTCAAAGTTCCTATATTATTTATTTTTAGTGGTTAGCACTGTCGCCTCACAGCAAGAAGGTTCCAGGTTTGCGCCCCGGCTGGGGCCTTTCTGTGTGGAGTTAGCATGTTCTCCCCGTGTCTGCGTGGGTTTCCTCCGGGTTCTCCGGTTTCCTCCCACAATCCAAAAAGACATGCACGTGTTCGGTTCATTGATGACTCTAAAATTGCCCGTAGGTGTGAATGGTTGTCTGTCTTTGTTCGTCTCTATGTGCCCTGCAATAGACTGGCGTCCTGTCCAGGGTGTACCCCGCCTCACGGCCGATGTCAGCTTGGATCGGCTCCAGCCCCCCGCGACCCCGACAGGGACAAGCGGTTGAAGATGAATGAATGAATGTTAAGAGCAATAGTTAAAATGGATTTGGAATAAAAATAATATTTTAAGCTTTTGACTGGGACATGAACTGCACAAGAGAGGACAGCGGACTCATATTACCTCCTATCTCTTATTACAGAAGTAGTGAGACACATTACCTGCCATGGCTCTGGTGAGGAACATGCCTCCCTGCTTGTTGAGCAGAGAGACATCCAGAGTTCCTCCTCCGAGGTCCACCACCAGCACGTTGAACACATCCACCTTGTGCAGGCCGTACGCCATGGCTGCAGCTGTGGGCTCGTTGATCACACGCAGGACCTCCAGGCCTGCAAGACCAAGGAAAGTTGACATTAGATTAGTAAAGCAGTGCATGTAGCTTGTTTGTCTTGTCTTGTTTCAAATATATCCAAGTGTCCAACATCAGATTAAAATAATGAGAGAGCTGACCAGCGAGGTTGGCCGCCCTGACGGTGTAGTTCCTCTGTCTCTCGTCGAACTCTGCAGGCACCGAGATGACAGCTTTCTGAATGGGCACGTCAAGCTGTCGCTCGGCCATCTTCCTCAACCTCAGCAGCAGCCTGGAGCCGATGAACTCCGGGCTCACAGTGAAGGTGTGGTTGGTGGAGATCAGGAACTCTGCACTTCCATTGTTGTTAATCACCTGGAAGATTCAGTTTTGTTAACATTGTTTTTTCCTGTTTATTTAGTTAGGGAGGTCAATCTTGTGTCATTTGTTTCTTCTTAATTTGGTTTAGGACAGGAACCTTTTGTTTGTTATTTTGGCCTTAGTCCACCCTGAAGCCTATAGCTCAGCTTATATATATATCGTTATCTATTGTTGTCACTTTAACTATCTTTGTAAACAAAACCTCTTTCTTAGTATTCAACCAAATCATAGTTTGTGGCCACTTGGGACTTGGGGAAGATTGGGCTGTTTCATGTTGTGTCCTAGGACCCCTAGACTAACAGGGTGCAGAGAAACAATCTACAGTGAGGATGGAGTGATTAAAACTCAGAGAAATCACATCACCAGGCTGGATGATGTGGCCAAAATGTTCATTTCATAACTGGATAACGATATTTATCTAAAGGAATCCACCACAGAAGTCACTCATTCTGCAATAACACGCACAGTAGTTTCATATTAGGCTTAACCAGCACTATCAAAACCCACCTTAAAGGGGTACCGAGCACTCTCCTGCTCCAGGAGCCCGGACCTAAAGATCTTCCCGATAAACCTCTTGGCATCGTAGATGGTGTTTTGGGGGTTGCTGTCTGCCAGCTCCACGGCTTCATGTCCAGCCAGCACCGCGGTGGTGGTGAACGAGACGGCGCTGGGGATGCTCTTCCTGCCCTCCTCATCTGCTATCACCTCCACCTCCCCGCTGCCCGGGTGGAAGACGCCGACAGAGCAGAAGGTGGTGCCCAGATCCAGGCCGATCACTTTGGGTTTCGGGGGCGGCAGGTACTGCTGGCCCAGGTAGCCAGCCAGGAACAGGGCCAGGATCACCGAACCTGTGGCACAGTAACAACGCGCAAGTGGAGTAAACCGGTTAGCTCATGTGTTAGCATCCAGTCACCGGTAATTACAGGGGGAAATAACTGTCATTCAACTTACCTATCATAGAAATTTCTCCGGACATCGTCACACACTTGCGGAGTCACCTCGTACTTAAATTTGACAACACGTCCGTCTTTAGCTGCGGTTAAACTATGTCCGGTTCTGACAGCTGGATGATGCGAAATAGGACTTTTTCAGATTACCAACAAAATACACGTCAACGTTGCTCGACTCCTTGTGGATTCTGGGTAATGTAGTTTACAGTGTACAGCACCGACGCCACGAAAGCCAGCCGTTGTGTGCGTTTCACTACACTTCCCATGAACGCTTGCGACATTTGCAAAAGTTTCATGACGTTTCCGTGTTCTCAGCCAACCAGAGCAGAGCCAGGGCAGTGTGGACAAAGAGAAATAATATAAAAATAAATAAATAATACATTTAAAAAAAACATCTTGAAGCTGAAATGATAGATGAAGTCAATAATAAAGTAAATTAGATAAATAAAAAGGCTGACATTGAAACAAAATGTTAAAATAAATAGTAAAGTGAGATACATAAATAAAATACATTTAAAAAAGTCGATGTTGAAATAAAATAGGTAAATAAAAAAACACGTTAAAATAAATACTAAAGTAAAATATATAACTAAAATAAAAAATTTTAAAGTTGACGTTGAAAAGATGATGGAGTAAATAATAAAATAGATAAATAAAAAGGTTGACAATAAAACAAAATGTTAAAATAAATATTAAAGGAAAATAGATAAATAAAAAGGTTGACATAAAAACGAAATGTTAAAATGAAGATTAAAGGAAAATAGATAACTAAAGTAATTAAAATTTTGATGTTGAAAAAATGATAAAATAAATAATAAAATAGATCAATAAAAAGGTTGACATAAAAACAAAATGTTAAAATAAATATTAAAGGAAAATAGATAACTAAAATAAATAAAAAATTGATGCTGAAAAAAATGATAAAATAAATAATAAAATAGATCAATAAAAAGGTTGACATAAAAACATAATGTTAAAATAAATATTAAAGGAAAATAGATAACTAAAATAAATAAAAAATTGATGCTGAAAAAAATTATAAGATAAATAATAAGATGGATAAATAAAAAGTTGACGTTAAAATAAAATCTTTAAATAGAATATTATAATATAATTAAGAAGACAATGCATGTTAATAAATAAAATCAAATTAATAACATTGTAAAATATAAATATTCTTTATCAAATATTAATATATACCATCAAATATTCTAACATGTTTAGTTCTCAAATAAAAACTAACTTTTTGTATTATATATTTGTATTAATTTATTATATGTAAGGCTGTTTAGGCATCAAGCTCAATCTCATCTACACTGCTCTGGTAAGTGAAATAAATAATTCTGACTAACAAAAACAAACCCAACTCATTTGATTGTATTTCTTTGATTTTATTTACAAAAAGTTGTGAAACAGTTGACTTTCACATGAGTTCATACGCAGGCTCTCTTTCACACACTCATTTAAACACGCACACTTAGAAAATGACATACATTGTAATGTACAGTATACATTATAGGCAATATTTGCATTGTTCAAATCCAGACACTACAAAAAACAACATTTCAAAAACATCCCTTCACCAACATCCCCTCATTCATAAGAAGAAGAAAAAAGATTACACTGGATGTTGAATTGAAACTGGATTTGATGAGAACGGTCAAAAAGATGCAGATGTGATAAATAAAGGCTTTATATGAAGGGGAAAAAAACACTGAATGATATAGAATGCAATAAATACAAGTGACATTTAATCAATGAAATGTCACCTTTTCAACATAAAATAAAGAAAACTCCAGAAATCAAAATGTACAAATATCTTGAAAAAGGGACAAATGGATAAGATGACGTCTAGAATATCAGTTGTCTGTTCTTCTTATCACTTTTAAAAAGCTTCTATATTAGGGAAGCTCGTTGATATTATTAACATGACATTTTGAGAAAATGAAGGAATAACTGTCGCAACCATTAGTCCTCAGAAAATACCTAACGCTGAATTCCAATAGTCAAAGTATCCATCATGACAATCACATTAAGAGTCCACAGTGTCTGTGAGCTGCTCTGCGTCGTCCTTGCTGTCTGAACATTCAGACGGGATGAAGCAGCCCGAGTCTCTGGGACAGTCGCTGTCTTCTTCCTGTAGACTGTGGGAGGATCTGAGCTCCTCATCACCCCTGACATCCTCACCTGCAGTCACAAACCAAATGGAAACTGATCAAACGGTAAGATATTACAAGTTTCTGTTTCCAACCACATTATAGAAGATAAAATCTGTGCTTCGCCAAGTGCTTCACTCAGTGGAAATGAATCACGCATAAGGCTGAGTCATTTGGAAGTATGGGGCAATAATTACCAGCGCACATTAGTCCCTTTGATTATGTTACAAAAGCAAGCAGTGTGAATTGTTCATAAAGCTGGATTTCTTGAGCATACTCCTCATCTTTTCTGTCAGTCGCAATTGATGAAGCTTGATGATTTGGTTAAGTATACCACAATGATATTTCTTTACAAAGCATTTGTTAATTTGTTGCCACCTAACCTGCAACAACTCTTTGAAAAAAAGAGATAAAACTTTGTTCTACCAAAGATCCGAACTACTCGTAAAGGCTTTTGTGTGTCGGTACGAGGTGTGAAGCTGGATGGAATATGCTGGATATCCAGCTCAAGCAATGCCAAAGCATCCACAAATTTAAATCACTATGCAAACCCTTTATTTGGTCACAATATGTATAAGGAGGGTTATCTTAAATCCATTTACATAAATATAATATATACACAAAACCAGAACGATGTGTTGGCCGTGTGGCAAAATGTCCCAAATTCTGAAATAACTTCTGCAGGTTGCAGAGAACATATCTTTAGATACAACACTTCAAAATGTCCTCTTTGACTTTTATTTTCCACCCTCGCAGAGCACAAATATTCTACCATTCTCTAATATTTCTACTTCCCTGATGGAAGCTACTAATCCTCTTGTCCAGGTTGCCAAACCACTAACCTAATGAAGTTCAGCTTGATTACATTACAGGCATCTCATGTGAGCCAACAAGCTTGGCAGGGTCACGCCGCAGCCGCTGCCGCTGCCATCTGTTTAGTCACACTGTCACCCAAACATACAATTTGTAATGATGATAATTTGCCTTGTCGACAGCTTCAGTAAGGCACTAACTGAACATGAGTAGGCCATGGTTGTTGTTCCTTCTGCGCACTGTAAAGAAGTTTTGTTTTCACAGCGATAATCAGGCTTCTGCTTAAAGACGTCGGATTACAGGAACACCTTCTGCCACATTAAGCACTTTCTATCTGAGTAACAGGAAATCACTGATAAGCCTCTCACAGTGCGCAGGACGTATTTATCGTCTGTGCGGTACAAATGGCTCCGCTTTCACCTGCTATTTCACATTTTTACGAGAAAAAAACAGCTTTTTTATTCTCCAGTAGAAATTAAATTAAAGTGTTACATTGTTTTAAAATAAAATAGAATAGAATAAAATAGAACTAACGTTATTGATCCTCACAGGGGGGATTCACATGTTACAGCAGCTCAAGTAACATAAATAGTATAGCGTAAAAATGAAAGATTATATGGTGTTTTTATGTTAAACTTAGTGGGTATACTTTATTTGAGCAGAATAAAGAATAAAGTATGTCTCTTATCTTGTCTGAATCACTTTGAAGTAATTCTCTTTGAAGACTATTGTTACAGAGCTTTTTGAATTCTAATTTCTTGGCTGATGAACAATTTCAGAGGTGTGTCAGCTCACACATGTGCCATAAAGACCTCACAACTATAACTGTAGGATTACTGTAGAACATCTGCTGTATACAGTACAGATAGATTTTGACTTTTACCTGATTTACGCAGAGATTGTAAACTTAATGTCTGGTGGTTTAAACGTTTAAAGTTGATCATGTCTTCTGTTTTTACTAAGTTCCCAGTCAGAGATCAAACCTCAAAATCCAAGATGGTGGCGCCCAGTGTCCACAGTAGTTAAATCTTTAGGAATACTTTCTTTACTCTCACTCCTGTCTTGTTTGCGTCTCATTGAATAACCATGCACACAGTACTGTCCACCGTTCAACTGTGGACATGTTTGTTAACACAGAATAGATGCATTGTTATCAGCTGTTATTGCTAACATTGGCTAACCTGGCTAACCTGGCTAACCTGGCTAAATATAATGGTTGCCCGTCTTTGTAACTGGAGCCCGCTCAACTCGGGTGTGATGTCATTCCCAATTCTGATTCCACGCTTTGTTTGGAACAATTTGATTGGCTAATGAGCCTTTGTTCAAGAGGAACCTTTGGGTATGCTACTTTGGTTAGCACGTATTTGACCATTCCAGCTTCGTCTATTTGGCAGTTGTAATCTTTTTTCCAAGAGTGATCGGCTCACTGAAAATTGACCACACTGTTTATTAAAGCAGTAGTGGTCTGTAGAATAATGCGTGGTCGGTAACAAGTGCTTGGTGTGATGCTAACCTTCTGTGTAGCGGAATTCGGCAGCAGCGAGAAGCTTGCGTCTGTGCTCAGGGTCTTTGACGTTCAGCTCGATCAGGTGTTTCTCCTGCAGGTGCAACAGGTCCTCCACTGTCTGGTAGCCATTCAGCAGCAAGGCAGAGGCGTACTCCTGAAACAACAGTGAAACCTTCATTATCATCAACCCACACAGTGTACACATTCACCTTTCGTCTCTTTCAAGTCTCAAGTTTCAAGTTTCATTTCATTTGTGGTACAAAGTGTTTGCAAAGGTATGGATAATGTCGTGTTTTTTTTATCTACATATATCTCTGAGGTTGAGTTATGGAATTATAGCAGCATATGGTAAATAAGTTGAACTTTAAAATTAATTTTTTTTGTTTAGGATTACTTTCATTAGATTAAATTTACAGCATCAGATAAGTGATGAAGATGCCACACAGAAGAGTTAACTGAATATTCTTTCAACTGCTTCCATGTTAGGATTGTAACCCCCTGACTTGCAGAGTTCAGTCAGTTCAGACTTCAGAGTGTGCAGTAAAAGTATCGGTACTCCACTCACGTACATCACCATTACCATTCAGGGCCCTGAACAATGCGAGACTTGTCCTGTCTGACCCGAGCCATCCCTTACCACCTGAATTTAAACTGCTTCCATCAAGACGCAGCTTTAATGTGCCCAGATGCAGGACTGACAGATGTAGAAAATCCTGGGTTCCAGTGGCTGTTGGCCATCTTAACAACCGATAGCGCTGTGGTCACTTTAACTCCTTTTTTTATCCAGTTTTTATCCAGTGAGGCACTGTTGCACTTTGTCTGTCGATTGATGATTGTTAATTGTCGTCCCATGTCACTCATGTCGTTGTGTATTCCATCTCTTTTAACTATTAGGTCTTTGTCATTGTATGTGTCATTATTATTGTGCATTTTACTGTTGTTTTTGCTGCTGACTGTACTGCAAATTGCCCTCCGGGGACAATAAAGATCTCTGGACTTGACTTGACTTGAGTTGAGAGTTGTAGAACTTGAGATCAGTCTTACTGAGTCTAAGTCTATGACGCTGATGACCACTTTGTACCTACGTTTCTATGAACCAAATGAGTGAATCTTGTCCTCACCTCAAGATTCAGTCGCTCCAGTAACTCCAGCAACGTTTTAGGCCGAGGCCTTTTGCACAGTTTCTGTTGCCTGATCTTTGGAGCTTTCTCTTCTTCCTCTTTCTCCACCAAAGTGTCTACATAGATGAACTTAAAGTTGCCCACTTTGCTGTTTAGCATGCCTGTCCAGATGCCCATCGGAGGCTTACTGATGATGTTGATAATGTCACCGACCTATCAAAAAAAAAAAAAGCATGGATGTGTTTATCTTTATCTTTTAAAATGAGGCTTTACTGCACAATATGCCACTGTACACATGCAGTGCTGTGTCTCACCTTGAGTTTGAGGGAGTCTGTGTCATACGGGCTGGGAACAAAGTCTGTGTGGACACGAGCTCTGCCACAGAACTGTCCCTGATAGGAGCCGTCCTCCTCCAGCTTCAGACTGTCTCTCTGACCAGAGCCGTTGGACTCACTGGTCACACCACCTGAACCCACAATCACAACACAGTATTGTTACACCGTCATCTAATAAAACGTCATTGTACTGGTTAATTCATATGTATCAGCTTTTTTTGTGGAATTATTTATATAACGCCACACATTCATTCACATGTGGGTTAAAACAACCCAGCACTCTTTGGACCAGCCTTTGCAGTGTGTGCAGATGTGTGCAGATACTTACTAGAAGAGCTCTGGCCACTGTAAAGACTCTCTAAGGACGCTCTTGTTTTTGCAGAGTTTTTCTCAGCTGGAGGGCCACTCTCTGTCTCTGCCTCTGGGTCTTTGTCTGTGTCATCACCCTGCGATAAAACAGGAAAATATAAAAAGTTGAATTGAAAGACATCTCATAGAATACTGACATTCTTATGATCCTCAATCAATCACAGATGAAATGTACCAAAGTGTGCAAACTCCAGTGAACTGATCAAGTAAATCTAAATAAAAGTGAAAGATGACAAGGAAACTAGAACACGGCCTCAGGCTAGAGATGTAGGTTGTGAAAGTCACAGAGCGACTCATATCTCTCATCAGTGTTACAGTAAAACACTAAACTGCGAGAGCACCTTTCAGGGTAAGTCAGAGACAAAGTGCTTCAGTTAAATATTGACAACAACAGCGTCATATTTGAGGATGTGGGTTCATAAGAGATGAAAGAGACAAGACTCTTGAGAAAAAAAGCACCGGTTTGATGTAACCGGGGCATGATTGTCAACGAGAATGGACTTTTTTCTGGAGTGTGTGTGTGTGTGTGTGTGTGTGTGTGTGTGTGTGTGTGTGTGTGTGTGTGTGTGTGTGTGTGTGTGTGTGTGTGTGTGTGTGTGTGTGTGTGTGTGTGTGTGTGTGTGTGTGCGTGTGCGTGTGCGTGTGCGTGTGCGTGTGCGTGTGCGTGTGCGTGTGCGTGTGTGTGTGTGTGTGTGTGTGACTCACTATCTCCTCAGAAAAAGACTTGGTGTGTTTTTTGCCCATTCTTCTGCGCATGGTCAGTGATAAAGCACCGGTAAGAAAAAAAGCACCGGTTTGATGTAACCGGGGCATGATTGTCAACGAGAATGGACTTTTTTCTGGAGTGTGTGTGTGTGTGTGTGTGTGTGTGTGTGTGTGTGTGTGTGTGTGTGTGTGTGTGTGTGTGTGTGTGTGTGTGTGTGTGTGTGTGTGTGTGTGTGTGTGTGTGTGTGTGCGTGTGCGTGTGCGTGTGCGTGTGCGTGTGCGTGTGCGTGTGCGTGTGCGTGTGCGTGTGCGTGTGTGTGTGTGTGTGTGTGTGTGTGTGTGTGACTCACTATCTCCTCAGAAAAAGACTTGGTGTGTTTTTTGCCCATTCTTCTGCGCATGGTCAGTGATATTGCCTTCATCTTCTTCCCGAGTCCAGCTGATTTGTTTGGGTCCAAAGCCTCACATTCTTCTGTGAGCTGTGAGAAGACAGTTTTTTTAGTACATTATACACGAGTACTGTGATATTTAAGGACTCGGCTCCTCATGTTTCTCCCATCTATTGAGTTTTCGTCCAAACAATTTGTATCTCCGCTCCATAAACACACGTAACACGCGTCACTTCCTGTGCAATAAAATAATTTTCCATGCATGAACATTTCCTTTTTTGAATACAGAACACTACACACAGATTTGTGTGACACCATGTCATATTTGTATATGTGCAAAAGGGGAAAAAACTTCATGCAAATGTTTCTATCCAATTACTTCTCATGGCCACTTGGTATGTTGTTGACAATGACCAGCTATCATTCCTGCTACTGTGTGACATTTTGGACATTATGCACATCAAAATGAAATGAAAACAAATCTACATACCACAGTTGGTCCATTTTCCTCTGGTTTGGCTTGTGGCGAGTGATGTCTGAGACCCTCAAACCTGCCGAAGCTGGTGGAGCGCTGTGGGGAGGAATAAAAGACAAAGGATGAGACAACTGGGACTTTTTGTGAAGCAAGATTTAACAGCATTACATCAAATCAAGTCATTGCACTTGAGAGCCCTTCTCCAAGCTGTCTCAATGCTCAAAGGTCCTTGAAAGAAAAACCTGTTGCATCTTCACTCTATGACCTAAGTGGATCTTAATGATGAAATGATTGAAGTTTTCCAGTGGATTTAACTGAGGGTTTATATACTTATACTGTCTAGTAAACGCGTTCCTAATTGTTTGCTCATAAAAGCAAATGGAAGGCCCCTCCTGTATATATGTAGATAAATGCAGCAAACTGTTCCGAGAGCGTTTCGAAATGAGAGCTTGTAAAATATGTAGTGCCTTTGTGGTCATGTATGAAATCATGTCACTCTTAATGTGGTAGCAGAGAGAATATTTGTCACAGCACTGACAAACATGTCAGTATTGAAAATGAGTAGATAAAAACATAAATAATACTGTTGTGTCCTCACGATCCTGTTAAAATCATAGTTGCTTTACTCTGGCTCAGTTTTAACTCCAGCCCCCCCCCCCCCTCCCCAATTTTTTTCATAAAGCTAAAAGTCATCATAATCTCTCCTGACTCCCCGTCATCTCCAAAATAATTATATAAATGAGTAATCCCTGGAAATCCTGGTTAAATATGAGCTCCATACTCCTAGACAGCCCTCTGTGGATTGATTTAATGCAGCGTCGTCTAGCTTCTACTGTCTGCAAATACAGGGTTTCATAATTTTCTCCCCTCTAGTTTTAGCGTTCTTGCATTGTTTGAATTGCTTTGTCATTTTACATTATGACAATACTCTCGGAAAAATATATTTAATTGTATATACTTGGACAAAAATCACACCTTATGTCAACTCTGTCTTTGCATAATTTAAAAACAAATATTTTGCATTTTCCATTTTCCATTTTCCTATGATTTTATATGTTAAATTTAGCTTTCTTGTACACATTTGTAACTGTCTCTCTTTTTTGGATTATTTTGGTCATGTTTTTAATTGACTATGTCAAAAGTGACACATCTTTTCTTCCCAATAAATGTCATATCTTGCCTCAGCGGCTCCTGCAGTACTCATTCTATTGTCACCTACCTTTGGCTTGCTGCTCTTTGATTTGTCTGACACATTGGAGGCCGCCCTTTGTAACATTTTCTCCTGTTTTAAGGTTATTGTCAAATCTCAGTCCTTGCTCTTCTCTTCTCTTGTCTTTACCCGACTCTCCTGACAGTGAAGTGTTAACTAACACTGAGGCCGTCTGTCTGATGGGGCTGGCTGGCCCACTTCCTTACAACACACAGGATGTGAGGCAATTGACACTGTGTCTCTCTTAGCAGCATCACTTTGAAAGGGAAACATACAAGTGCTTGAGTTTGCATTTTGTGGCCGGGCTCGACGAAAACATTAAGAACCACTTCCAGGAACGGCTGCATTTAGGTTTTATAATTTGTGTCATAGGTGCTACTGTTTTGTATTATTGTGGTTGATGTGCTTGAGTTGGGCTGTAATGTCACCAAGTTAAGCTCAATAATCATGGGAGTGACTCATTATATATCAGGGTTATGGTGACATCCGCGCGATCAAATGAACAATATAATGATTCTACTAAACATAACAATAAAGGCATTTTTTTTTATTTTGCATATAAAAGGAAAAGAAAAAAAAGTTGTATATTCCTCAAAAAGCCCTTTTAATAGCAATGAGGAACTTGGTTATGGTAAATGATGCTGAAGTTATTATTCAATGCAGTCATTTCCTAATGTGGGGTGAATACTTTAGAGGAAGTGCTGATGTACGACAGAGGAACGACTGAAAGTGGCAACTCAGTTGTGTCGAAATACTATCCGGTTCATCTCCACTCTCAATATGGAAGTGCTTATATGTCATTGTATATCTTAGAAACACTAAAGCATGAAAACATGATGTTTGTTGACACTCATTAAATTACCACCTGTAATCTGATCACATGTTCTCCCCGTGTCTGCGTGGGTTTCCTCCGGGTACTCCGGTCTCCTCCCACAGTCCAAAGACATGCACGTGTTAGGTTAATTGATGACTCTAAAATTGCCCGTAGGTGTGAATGGTTGTCTGTCTCTGTACGTCTCTATGTGCCCTGTGATAGTCTGGCGTCCTGTCCAGGGTGTACCCCGCCTCATGCCCGATGTCAGCTGGGATCGGCTCCAGCACCCCCGCGACCCCGACCCCGGGATAAGCGGTTGAAGATGAATGAATGAATCTGACCACAAAACATGGCGTCCCCTGTGAGTGTGGGGCAGAATCCTACATTTCTGTCACTCTGATGGTGCCATGTGGGATTTGCTGCTGTGTTTACATTGTGGGATTTCAATCAGTGTGTTGTAGAAAAGGGAATTCTACAGACAAAACCATTGCCTAATCCCACTCCTTGCAATCAGCCGTTAACTCTGGTCAGGCCAGATTAAGGTTTCTAATCTATTACTTCGGAAACTCTGGACTCCGTGGAGAAGCAGTTGTTCATCTGAAGAGTTTAAAATGAGATATCTACCATTTGGCCTTTGTAGAAATATTTTAAAGCACATTTAGGGAGGGTCCTAAAACTTTTGGGCAGAATTATTTGTTCAATTTGTTTGAAATGGTTTTCAAAAAGAACTGGAGGATATAGAATTTGGATTTCTTAAAATACAGCGTTATATTGGCGGTATATGTACATTATAGTAAAAGTTATAAATGTATGGCATGTTAAGAATTTCATAGACTTTAAAAATGTCCTTTGAGATTTGATACTGTACAGTACAGGCCAGAAGGTACATTCAAAAGCAAGCAGAGACTTATGGGAGAGCTATGAGACCATTAAAGAGGCTTCATGTCCAATGAAATGACATTTTACCCCTAAGAGCCATTGATACTATGGATGCATAGGGATTTGATAATCTCCACACCGGATCATCCATTTCATCTTAGACAATTTTCTCCCAAGTCATGTTAAGCTTTAACTGCTTTGTGTTGCACAGGGCACACACTGCACGTGTCCACCGGGTATCAGCAGAGGTCTTATGCTTTGAGAGATGTCAAGTGCACGCAAAGGCACTGACCTATAAGGTCAATCTGCAGTGTTGTGCGGTATTAGTAGTGACCATTGAACCTTCTATATTGAACAGCAACTGGCTGAAAGACTCCCAATGGGAGAGTCTAAGATTAAGTCACCAACTGATTCCCACAAACGTGTCCTTCAAATGCCCTAACAACAATGACCTGCCACTAGAGATTAGAGATTAAATTATGATACCAAATCGGTTTGATATTATGGTGCCTTTCAGCATCCTTAAGTGAATGAGTCACTTGCTCATTGTATATTGTATTAAAAAAAAAATGACTCTGAGCATCATTATTGCTGCAAAGTGAATGTAAAACTGCAGATGCACCAGATAGTTCCTTAGAGCAAATGTGCATGTCTCAGCTCAGTTCAGATCTCTTTCAGAGGCTAACTGATGGTTTCAAAAACTCACAACAACCAGCAGGAACTTACATTTGGTTCTGATAGATCCACATCTGTGATAGATCGCGACACCTTTGGGGGAATCTGGGGTTTACAGTCCCGTTTCAAGGTGTCGTCCTGGGCAGTCACCTGCTGCGGTCTTCCTTCCCACTCCTTCCCAGGTGATGTGGTGAATTCACGTGAGTACACGCGATACTCTGTGAGTGGCCTGCGGCAGGTGTGCTGGATGGTCCCCCAGGAAGGACTACTGTCACCTGGGTTGCTCCAGCGCTGGTGGTTGGTGTGGGTCGGCGTTGCTCCACCAGGGAGGGGGGCCACGTCTGTGCTTCGGCCCGGCGTTGTGTTCTCCTGAGCTGGGAGAGTGGAGCACTTGCCTAGGTAAAGCCTCCTGTCTGACCTGTATGGCACGTCCGGATAGTGGGGTCCCATTGGTGGGCTCATAGCGCATGGTGGGGATTGCACTAAGAGAGGAGACAGAAGAAATAAATAATTAAAAATATGACATTTTACAACTTTGTGAGATGTCGGGAATGTTGATATTTGGAGGTAGTTGAGGTATTGCTGCAATGCAGAGGCATCCATAGTTCTGCTTATGCTCTCCCCATTGTGTGTCGTAACACCACCACAAAGCAAAGAAATACTGCTTTGTCTCTTTCAAGGGACAGTTCACCCCATATTCTAACCCCAATTTCCGACATGAAACTCCTCACAACAACGTCTGTGAATTGTCTTGAGTAACTGGGTCAGGATTTCTGGAAAGAGATATAGCTGTTGAGTTTTTTTTTAATTTATTTTTAGATGCTTTGAGCACCTCCAGCCGAGTGCCATCTAGTTCCATTATATTCAACACAAGGCAGACATCTCTACGGCTGATATCTCCAACACTTGGCAACTCACACCAAAAACAATCTTGACGTTTTTGCACTGGATGAAGGGGACAATCTGTGAGAACGATCTACACATGGAAACAGCACCAGAAAGAGAGTGGGAGGGAATATGAAGACGGCCAAACAGACCAATTGGCGTTATTGTGGTGTGTCCTGATGATGCTCGTTTGCTATAAAGCAGTTCTCTACTGTAAGGGCATCACATACACCTACACTGAAGATGTTGCGAAATTTAAAAGCAGAAGTATAATTCAAAACTCATCAGAGCAGAAAAATCATGAACTAGAGTTACTCCATTTTGACAAATACTGCATGCTCCAGTTCCGCCACTGTAAGCATGAGTCTAGTTTAGTCACAGCTTGTATAATAATGAGTCACACACATGCTAGAGAGGTCAGCAAGGACAGTTAAATCCAGGGAGTAGGGAGACAGTACCACTACCTCACCTGTGGAGTTGTGACTTTTCTTTGACCCCTCTTTCCCGTTCTTTCCACCTGGTTTCTTTCCCGTCTTTTGGCCTCTTTTGACTGCAGGTTTAGACTCTGTTGCCGCGCCATTAGCATGGACACTCTGGAAAGACACAACACATATAAATACTCTGAGTCTCTTAAATTTGACACCTCTTCTGATAGCCCAATAAAACATTCATGGTTTGTAAAATAAAAAAATAAAAAAAGACTTGCTGTTGTTTAGGGGTGGCCTTGCCAGTCCTTCAGTTAGTCTGTCTGTAATGGTATTGGTTCTTGGGTTTTGGTTGTTGTTTCCTCTTTTATTTTGAAATTTCTCTCCTCTTGTCATCTCTTGTTTAACTGTTCCCACAGCCCTGCTCTGCATGTCTTCCCTTGTACACCTGTTAAGTGTTTAACCTCGTTCGTCCTTCCCTGCTCCCTGAGTTTTCCCCTGCCAGTCAGCTCCCTGTCTGATCTGTCTCTCATTTCCTCACTTGAGCTTCTCCAGCTGCACTTCATCTCGAGGAACTGCAATGCAGAGCCACTAGCATGCCTGTAAATATTTATTTTTTGGTGCTTATTTATAAAAAGTATACATAGCTGCCATATCCCATTTGGGTCACTGGACCTTTAAGCTCCGAATTCACATTGTGCCGCGCTGAGAGATGCTTCTGATCCACTACTGGCAAGCTCTGTTTTGTTTGCTTCTCACTATGATGGGCATTAGTCAGAATGGCCACCGGGTGACCTGGCATGAGGCCTCTAAACCCTTCCCATCCAAAACATACACATACACACACACCTCTTGTTTCCACATCTCTCTCTCTCTCTCTGCCATGTGGACCAGAGATTACACAGAGGGCAGGATGCTACGCTCGTTGGACCATCTGCGCTGTATTAAACCCCAATAAGCAATTGCGTTAAATGATTGTGCCATTCAGGCACAAGCAGGTGGCAGCTTGAAACGCCATAATTTTGAACAAAATGGTGTGACCATGAGTCTCCACACGCTCTTATCTACTGGTGAAGCAACAGGTTAATTTTACTGCTGGATCGCCTTAATCTGGGATGATTTGATTTAGTATTAAGTGGTGCAGAGGTGTCAGTGGGATCTATGTAACAGAAGGGTCTTTGTGGTTCTAATCGGTTACCAAGACCTATCTCATAAAAATAGTACTAAAACATCACATTGCATTAATTTAGTATCAATAAGTGAAGTTGGCTGAGAAGACTGCAGTGACGTTTTTTAATCTTACCTGGCCTGAGGGTGGTTTCTCCTTTTTCTTTGTGCCAGAATGATGAGCTCCTTTCCCTTCTTTGGTTTCTGTTCTGTGTTTAGTCCTCCTCAACTCTAGATGGACACGACATATTACAATATATATTTAACATCAGGTTAGTGAAACACTTAGAAAACCAAAAGTAAAAACAATATCCCCCCAACAAGAGGTTACACAGGAAGCTGATTTATTTATGTTGTTCTCCACTCCTCAGGATTAAAGGACATGTATCAAATGGCTTTTGCTTGCTGTAAACCATTCCTTCTGCTCACACTGGACCTCAAAAGATCCCTTTCTAATGCACTTTAATGCAAGTGATGGGGGGCAACATCCACAGTCATCATTTTGTGCAAAAATGTATTCCAAAATGTATTTGAAGCCAGTATGAGACTTCAGCAGTGTGAGTTTTCAGTTGCAGTGATTTTTCAAAAGAGATTTTTCTCCACCTTAGTGCAACGCCAAGCAGTTAGAAAAGGCTTTGCGTTAAGCATCATGTAGAGTCATTGCAGGCCTGTATAACATGATTAAATACTCAATAGTTTGGGCTACAATTTTGGTGGTGAATTGGTTGGAAAACCCAGTCCATGTCTGCAGACGTCAAGTTGAGAGTCCAAATGAACACTGGCATATAGTAGTTGAGCTTAACCTATTTATTTCCCATTTACCTTCATTGTGATTGTTGGGGATGTGGACTAAATCTTCTCGGCTCTTGGCGGGCTGCCAAACTGCAGTATTACAGCCAGGGTCATCTGCCATGAAGGGAGACAAATCACCAACATTGAGGATTTTAAGGGAAAGGTCGGGATGAGGACACAGAGACACTGAATAAAATTGTTTGCTGAGTGGCGGACAGGCAGCCTTGTAGGGATATTGGAGGTTTTAATCTAAATAATAGACACAATGGAAGTCTTTAAACTCAGCAGGAACAAATCGCAACAAAAATAGTTTGTACTCACCCAATGTTTCGTTATCTGACGCAGATTTGGATATTTGTGTTCTGAAAGTAAAATGAACAAATACATTCATTTTACACAGTAGATGTGTTTGATCCCCCTTAGTCTGACACAATCTAACAAAACCGATGTCTTATCGTGACAAAGTATCGTGCCGAGGTACTCTTTCTTCAGGTTGAGAGACCACTATAAACACAGAGTCATGTTTCTTTCAAAGTAAAGGTGTTGAGGGAACGGGGGACTCTAAGTAGGTGGGTCTTAAATCCTCTTAGTCCAACTAGCCCAAAGCTATAATCTGCCTTCTGCTTGCCCAACAGTCCGCAGGGCACTGCTTCGAAAAAAAAAACCATCAAACTAACCAATATATATAAAGCTTTTTTTTTTTTTCAATTGCACCTAATGGGCTGCCAATCCCTCTTCTTAAGACACAGCATTGTATTAAAGATAAAGATGAGGAGCGGAGCACTGCTGAAGAGCACGTCTGCTCTTCTGCGGGAGGGATTTACAGTATTAACCCTCAGTGAAAATAAACAGGGAGCCTTTCAAGCCATATTATTACTCTACGGGAAAGCCCTTTCACTTGGGAGGCAGATTTTCTCTGGGGTTTGCACGCACATCAAACAAAGAAACAGAAAGAAGGTTATACAGTAGAAGCCTGAGTTCATGGCAGGATTACAGTGTTTAGAATATAACTCTCTGGTGAGCTCACCTTCTTTTCTTTTTATTAGAGTTGGTCCTCTGCGTCTGAGGCATCTCCTGAAAGAAAACAAAGCATTTTCAGTCAGATGTTGAACAGGCTGACATTTAATTTACATGACAAGCTTGAATAAATGAATTTGGAATTGTCTGGCGGCAGCTGTCAACTGTCTCTGTTCATCATTTCATAATCAGCTTTAGAGGTACAATCTGGTGAACGGGAGTCCAAAAGTCCCAATTCCTCTGGGAAGTGACCCCGTACAATCTGATCATGGTTGTTCACATGGCTCCACTGTTAACAATCATGCATGTGTGTCGACACACAGTACGCTTCCCTCTCACCATAGAAATAGATCTCCCAGAGCCTCGCAATTTGGTGTTGTCATCCAGCAGGACCGCTGGGCTGCAGGAGCGGCTGCAGGATCGGCTGCACGTGCGGCTGGAGGAGCGACTGGGGATGGGTGGTGGTGGTCCCTCACTGGAGCTCTGCACCACCTCATACAGGCTGTCCATGGACCCCTCCTGATGCCATGTGGACAGACAGACAGACAGACATGCAGCTGCTAAGACAGTTGAACTATGGCAGCAGGCTTGATTTATGAATGGATTTTTATCCATCCTGGATTAAGTCTGATTAGTACTTTTGATGAACCTCATACCGTGTGCACATTTCAAGTGGGGTTTATAGGTTGCATTTGTTGTGTCAGTAGTAAGGAAATGTCATGCGATTTTACATCAGTTTAAAGTTTAAATAATGGTTTCCAGAGCCTGATGGAGTGTGCGAGACAGCATATATCTCTATTGAATTATAAATGGAAGCAAAGCATCACAACTACAGTTATGAGGATTTGATATGACTGTAGGGATATGCTGCTAATGCTGCTCCAAAGCTCTTTTAAATTTTGCTTGTCACCAGTCGATGTAGGGAAGGATAGAAATTCCTCAGCACAGATTTCAGTGTGGATTAAAATGTGTTCCTTCTAGGAACATATAACCAATTTCTCTCTTCATCCATCTCGGTTTGTCTTGTACAATGACATCTTATCTGTGTACTGGACACACGGGCATTTTTAGTGGCAACAAAGGAAGGGGTTTGTTGTGCAATGACCATCAGTTTATAAGATCAGCCTTTTTAGGTTTGAACTCTCATAATGTGTGCATGTACGTCTCACTGTCTTCATCTTTTAACTGACTTTGATAGAAACTCAAAGATCCAGTACACAGAAATACAGTTGTACTCAGTTTGTACATTTATAAACTGAGTATTTGATCTATTTTTTATTGCAGATATGTCAAAACTACATCATTTCATTCACTTGCTGCAATATGTTGATGTAATCTTATTTTAATTATCTTTCTCTCTCTGTGTGCGGATGTTTATTTCACCCCATTACATTTTTACAGTATCCTTTACTCCATTGTGCCAAATGAGGACCAAAACCAAATGTTGAATTTAAATATATATATTTCATGAATTAGTTTGTACAAGAGGTCATCGTACACGTGAGGGAGGTGGAATAACAGCAACAGAGAGGACAGTCAGTGCAAACACAGTTCAAGCCTCTGTTCAGCAAGACGTTAAAGATTATCGTCCTGATGATGGGTCAAAATACCCAACATCTGTCCAAAGAGAATAGTCTGTATATGCCCTTCTGCCCACGTGTAGCATGACAGCTGCAGCAGCATCTTGAGGGACCATATGTGCCAGTGATGCATGTGCGTATATGCTGCCTCCACACACCTGTCTCTACCCTGCCTTCTTTTCTTCTCTCTCCAGCATCATGAACGCATCAACTAATACATAAACTACAGCTTTAAAGTACACAAACTCTTCTCATGAGGTACATGGATGGTAAATCTGAGGAAACCCAAATATATCAGATGACTTTAGAGAAGTATTTTGACATTTTGAGAATGTTTAGATGTGGATTGTGCAAAAGGAGCAACTCAGTGTCAGAAGGATATTTCAGTGGGTTAAAAATGAACAATGTGGCTACGAACAAGAACAGTAGGAGCCAACACTGTTATAACAACATTGTGCTTAGTTCCCACACTTAATGGCTTACACAGAATGCCACGCTTTACAGATATCTAATGTAGGCTGTCGCTTCAAACTCACATTTGCATCACAAAGCTGAAGTTTTCTTTCCCCTGTCTTTAAATTAAAAGTGTCTCTTACCAGCGAGAAGCAGAAAAGGTTCATGATGGCTGAGAGGTGTCCCGTGCGTGTATGTGCGTCTGATGGAGGTGAAACAGCGAGCTGAGTGACAGCCAGAGACTGAGAGACACATCAGCTCAGCGTGAGCCCAGCCCGGGTCGCCTGCTGTCTTCTCAGATTAATACCACAGTGAAATCCCTCCACTAATCCAATAGATGGACCACCATTACACTACCAGCTAAAGCAGAACTCACTCTTGACAACAGGTCCACCATTGGTGGAGCAACACAGCAAGTCTTTGTTTTGAATGTGTTTGTTTAGCAGGGAAGCTTTGTCATATGGATTTTCCTTGAATATATATTGTTTTCATGAACTTGCATGAATGAAATAAATATATATTGGTGACATATGGTTGCAACATATAATACAAACTATCAATCATATTCATCATATAGATATTTTATTATGTACATATATAATATATGCTTATATACAGTAGTAAGGCACATTTGTTGTACAAAATATGTTATGTTGTGTGTGTATGATACGTTATGTACATAAACAGTATATCCATCCCAGAGCGGATCAATATATGATGGTTTTATATATGAAAATATAAAAGGAAGACATGTATGTTTAAAATTTATGAGAAAAAAAACGATTTTTTGTGTAAATTTATTTTCATAGGAATAAATATATATTGTAAACACATATGGTCACAACAGATAATACTATATAACAATTCAATATATAGATATTTTTAATATATGTACATATAAACATTTTACCATGGGTATTTCATATGTGTTATACACCTATATCTTCATATATCCAGATCTATGTACTGTATGTGATAACAAAATACCATTTTATATATAATATATAGGACATAATGGCATATACTGTATTACATTTGTATATAGGGAGTTGTTTCTATCTAAACTCAGTGGTAAAAGAAGTATTATATCCTATACTTGTTATATATTTCACACATTTAATATTTCCCTGTCAAATGTAGAAAAAGAAGAAGAAGAAGAAGAAGAAGAAGGAGAAGAAGAAGAACGAATACAAAGAAGAAGAAGAAGAAGAAGAAGAAGAAGAAGAAGAAGAAGAAGAAGAAGAAGAAGAAGAAGAAGAAGAAGAAGAAGAAGAAGAAGAAGAAGAAGAAGAAGAAGAAGAAGAAGAAGAAGAAGAAGAAGAAGAAGAACAAGAACAAGAACAAGAACAAGAACAAGAAGAAGAAGAAGAAGAAGAACAAGAAGAAGAACAAGAAGAAGAGGTACTGAAAAAGCGCCCCCCTTGAAAGGGCTATCTTTTTTAGATACATTTGTCAAAGTTATAGCGATATTCTACTATAGATTAAATAACTGATCATAGATACAACATCAACGGGGTTATTTTTAAAAGGAGCTCCATTAAGGGGTAATGTATATCTATCCACAGTATTACTAGGACCAAGCAAGTGATTTAGAAACTATTTTAAAAAGCATTCCTGCTGGAGGAGAGCCAAAAAAGACGATGATAATATATTCTAAGCTTCTTCTAATATCTAAGAAAATGACTGGAGCTTTACAATAACCCTGCCTCCATGCAGTCGTCATTTAGACATGAAGACAAAAGACACACAAAGCATTAGCCGCGCTAATTCTCACATTCTCAGGAGCACAGCTCTTTCCTGTGTGGGCAGCAGATGGGTGTAGTGGCATGCTCTAAATGTGACTTCTTCAGAAAACCCAACAATTCCTCTCAACGGTGGAAAGATTTGGTTTGGGTCCAGTCCCCTAAAAGTGTTGCAAACAGACTGCATCATAAGACATCTGGGTCACTCTATGTATGTTTAGGAAATATTCCATGTACAATATGTCTGTATTAACTGGTAACACATTAAGTGTAAAGGTTGTGATCTATTAATCCACCAATCATCCACCTCTGGTATCTGAGCTGCTCTAATGTAAAGGAGGAACAGCCGGAGAGATTAACACTTAATGACCTATATTTCAAGGACTATGATTTGCTATAAGTGGAGTGATCTGTGATGTGAATTCAATTGTTGTATTACAATTGTGTTTGTGATCTTATTTGAATGCCTTTGTGATATTTGAGCAACAAGAAACACATTTACAATGGAACATGAGTCCTGTGCAAAAGAGCTGTAATGATCATAGAAAAATATCAGCTTTTAAATGAATAAATGATGCATTGTTAAAGAGTCTCATTACTTAGTATATCCCTAGCTCCCCCCTTGTCCTTATTGATATTCAATTGGTACTATCCTTCGGGTACAAGCGGCCCAAATGGGTTTTCTTAGGAGGTTGGCTGGAGTCTCCCTTAGAGAGAGGGTGAGAAATTCAGCCATCCGTGAGGAACTCAGAGTAGTTTAAAGGAGCCGGTTGAGGTGGTTCATGCAACTGGTAAGGATGCTCGCTGGGCGCCTCCCTGGGGAGGTGTTCCAGGCACGTCCAGCTGGGAGGAGGCCTCGGTGAAGACCCAGGACTAGGTGGAGAGATTATATCTCCACACTGGCCTGAGAACGCCTCTGGATCCCCCAGTTAGAGCTGGTTAATGTGGCCCAGGAAAGGGAAGTTTGGGGTCCCTTGCTAGAGTTGCTGCGCCCGCGACCCGACCCCGGATAAGCAGTTGAAGATGAGTGAGTGTGACTATCCTTCGCTCCATGTTGAACCATCAGTCTCTGAATCAAACAAGCTCCAGTCTTTGATTCTTGGCATGCATCGCGTCCAGTCTGCCAGGTACTTCACAGAACAGGGTGTAACGTCGTTGCTTGTTCCCTGAAAACAGGTCAGAGTGAGGGAATGCTGCCAGGCAAGATGCACACGCAAACCACAGGTGTGTGCAGCACCTCTGTGTATGACTAATAGGTGAAATTCATTAGTGTGTTTTATTGTCGACATTAAAGAGAAAGTTTAAATCGTTTGAAGTGAGGACCTTCTTTTAAATCTCCTCTCAAAACGTTTCTCTTTGACAAAGCTTTTGGAAATGGTTGGTACGTTCTTATTTATACTGTTTTTTGTGCCTATCCAGTTTCCGATCATTCACTTCATCACATCTGACACATAGAGACAGCCACAACCGCTCACGCTCACATTCACAGCTACACCCAATTTAGAATCACCAAATCTTAGCACCTGCTTTTTTCATTCCTCTGTGCTTCCTTATTATCATTAATTCTGCCTCGTCTGGTTTTATTTTCTGCTGATAAACACTGTTTAGAAAAGTGCTATATAAATAAAGTGTATTATTTATAGTACATTATATACATATAAGTATATGTCAAATGTTATGTTCACACCTGCAACACAAGACAACTGAAACACAGGGATGAGATCAGAGAAAACATTTATTCCTTTTCCATGAAATGATGAGTCACTGAAGCGAGTCCAACTTTACACTGCAGCAGAGACAGACAGCGACCCACATAGCAGGAGGCTGTTGACCCACTAAGTGACATCAGAAGGGATTAAGTGTGTGTGTGTGTGTGTGTGTGTGTGTGTGTGTGTGTGTGTGTGTGTGTGTACCCTGCCTCCAGCCCTAGCATAAAAAAAAGATGGCTATGACTACCAGTTTATTGCACAGTTTGAGAAGGCTGTCACGTGATGAATGAAAAAAATGAAAATGAAAAAAAAAAATCATTATTTGTAGATTTCATTTAAAGTACAATCAAGAAAACTCAAAGACAGGATATATAGTCACTAGGTCACTAAAAAAGAGTATAAGCTAACAAATCATCTTCCCTCAGATTCAGATTTAAGTAATTATTTTTTTTCATGGACTAGTTTCATTCATCAGAAAGCGAAAGCGAATGCTGCAGCGATGACTCAGTTCGTGCAAAGGTCCTCTTTGCAGCAGTACGTGTAAAAGTCTTTGCCACACAGTTCCTCACAAGTTCGAGATATTTGGTCACCTGTTAAAAGAAAACAAAAAAAAACAATTAAATGACTGAACCTGAACTGTCGCTATAGTTTGTAATTTGGCTTTTCCCAAAACAAATATAAACAGATATTATGGACGGAGGAGAAAATGAAGTGAATGCAGTAGAAAAAGTCCTGTGTACCTTTCTGCCAAGTCTTGCAGAACGCGGCTGATGTCGGGCAGTCTTTCTCTGTCTTACAGATGATGTCATTATCATCGTCACAGGTGTAGCATCTGAGTGTGAGCACTAATGAGAACACAAAGGACATCAGACTAGACTCAGGTGTTTCACTTGCTGCAGAAATTAGTGGGAACCACTATCACTGACATTTTCCCTCTTGTTGTCGAGGAAACAATGTCTGCCGACAGGTGTAATGCATCAGTGATCAAGTCAAATGGTAACATTATAGTGTAAGAGTATTCAGTATTCAATTTGACATCCGGAATATAAACTATTATATAATATATATTATATAATGCAAATATATAAGATATAAGCCAATGTCTCACCTTGAGTGCTACACAGCAGGAGCAGCAACAGCGTGAGAAGCTGGACCTTCATGTTGTCAGATGGTATGTGGTTGAATCCTCCCACACTGATACTTTTATACTGGCACACAAACACCACATACCAAACTGGATCTGAGAGTGTACTTCCTTGTGTATGATTTTCCAGTTAAACTTTTAATTCTATTGTTCCAAAAAAAAAGAGGAGGCCGAAGCAAACAAAGGGTATTGTACGCACTGTAAGGTGTTGTGTTGCATCAGTGAAAGGTTGCTTTTAACCAGCTCCTGTTCGGTGATGATGTTGTTTGTAAACTCTGAATTTATAAAACTGGATTCATGTCCGACCTGAACAGGATTCAATTCGACATTTGTATCTGATTTTGTCAGATCATGTCATAGAGAGGCAAACTCCCACCCCTCGTTTTTGAATTCAAACTAGTTTGAATTGCGCCGTTAATTACACTTTTGTCAGTTTAAAAGTCAATTTTGCAAACATAGATGGATGGATAGATGAACAATTGCAACTATCCATCCCTCCATCCATCTTCAGCCGCTTGTCCCTGACTGGGTCGCGGGGGGCTAGAGTCGATCCTCAGCTTAGGGGTGAGGCAAATTCATTGCAGGGCACATAAAGACAAAAAGAGATAGACAACTATTCACACTCACATTCACACCTACGGGCAATTTAGAGTAACCTGACATGTGCATGTCTTTGGACTGTGGGAGGAAGCCGAAGAACTGGAAGAGAAATCACGCAAACACGGGGAGAACATGCAAACTCCACACAGAACCCTCTTGCTGTGAGCGGCAGTGCTAACCACCACACTACTGTGCCACCAGAGGATGAATGTGGGATGAAAAATGCATTAAAAAAATATTTGCCACAGTTAAGGGGGACCAGGGGTTCAGGATGGACTTGATAATGACAACAATTCTGTATTTTCCTAACTATACAAAGCCTGTCGTCTAGTCGGATCTAGTATTTAAGTTTACATAGCAAGTATAAAAGATTAGCCTATATCCATACTCACTCAAATGTGTTTAAATAAGTCCATGCATCAAATATATGTTTACAATAAATGACAGTAATTATCAAACCTTGACACTTAAATGGGATCTAAGCTATGTGTGTGTTTAGGCCATGGTGTGAAGCATTGAAAGAACATTTAAAATATGAAAATGTTAACTAAATAATAACTTCATGGCCATATTATAAAGCTTCATTTATGAAATGTGAAAATGTTGTATTTAGTTCACTCATTTGGCAGTTAATTGAATTGAATCAACCAGGAGAGTATGAAACATTATCCTTCTATTGTTTAAAGCTTTGATGGTGTAGGTTTAAGAAAAACAGACACAATGGGTGATTAACCAATCATGAATTTCCTCCACACGTTCTGTCAATGTCACTTAAAATTCAGGTTTGCTGCCTTGTAGTGACATCTGTAGGCAACAATGGGGAAATGCAAGACAATGCGTGCATAAGAGGTTTTTTTTTACTCAACCTGATTTCAATGCAACTAGTCAGGGAACAGATGCTAAGAAACATAAACATCCATGTGGACATGAATAACTTCATTCAGTGAAGTGGGACTTTAAATTTGTTTTTGCCAATTTGAGATAAATTACACAGCATACTGTTGTTTAACATTTTATTTTTACTGCTCTCTACTCTGCCCTAGATACAATTTCTATCTTACTTGTCAGGGACACTAAGATTGTGTAGGGTTTAAAAACAAGTTAGGTAGGCTTTTGACAAGATAATAGTGGAGTGTTAACATACTTTTCTTCAAAGGAAATATTTAACAAAGAACACGTTTTACTAGTTTTCACAGTTCATTTCCAGTGGGGGGAAAATTGTACACACACAAAAAAAGCTTTTGGGTACTTCAGGATCTCGCTTACGCTCTTCTCTTATGTAAAAAAACAACAAACTTTCAGCCCACTGATGTACCTAAAACAGGATGAAGCGCTCTGAGCTGCACTTGGCTTTGGCACAGGGTCAAGAATTCAGCTCAACACCATCGTCATATTATTGTATCATTTATACATAAAAAAGTCATGCGGAAGAAAAGCCACTAAACAAGCTGTCACACAACAATGCGGTCACTGATCATGTGCAGATATGCCTGAGGCTTCACTGTGCAGCTGTAAATAAACACGTGTGAGCTGCCAAAACTCTTCGTGTGTTTTTTCATATATTAATAGCCATGATGTTCACATAACACAACATCAGGTTTCCTGTGAAAGTCTTTATTTGCACATTGACTGAGGTTGCAAGCAGAGCTTTCTTCGGCATCAATTGATTAAAAAAAAATAAAAGTTTAGTTGGTAAACTGAACAAAATCACATCAATGACGTACCGCTCTGAAGAGGAAAACTGGCACGTTAATGCTTGATTCACTTATGAGGTCTATTCGTTCATATGAATTATTAGTCATTACAAATTAAAACAATAAACAATTGATTTACTGAAAAAATGCTCACTTTTTTGTCAGTGGGATTTGTCCGGGTGCTCTGACAGGAGAATAAGTGGATTCAGAAAATAAACACAGTCCCACAGTAACAGTACTCTGTCCATTTGACTAAAAATACCCAGAACACATTATTCTGTAGCCTCTGATAGTTTAACGATCATTTCCAAAAACATAAATGACTCAAGAACCACAGCGGTGATGTGTGGCATAGACACTGGACCACTGTGTGAGGCCTCTGTGGAGACATTTGGTCTAAACAGTTATTACCGGACACTCAAATCATTTTGTGACTCTGTGTGTGTGTGTGTGTGTGTGTGTGTGTGTGTGTGTGTGTGTGTGTGTGTGTGTGTGTGTGTGTGTGTGTGTGTGTGTGTGTGTGTGTGTGTGTGTGTGTGTGTGTGTGTGTGTGTGTGTGTGTCATCATGGCAATATTTGGTCTTGGAGAAATTTACTGTAGCGGAAACTAGCACAGAAGCGGTTTTGATTATTTTGTTTTAATATGTCTGTCTGTCTGTCCGTCTGTCTGTCTGTGGACATATTTTCACTGCAAAAGCAACTGTACAAGATACAGTCACGAAACATCACAGGTGTGTTGAGATCAAAAGATCACGTTTGAAAATGGGTGTGACCTGACCAAGGGACACATGGTCAAAGTACTAAGACGTCAGATTCTCCTGCTCCTTTGTGTCTTCCACGCTGTTGTCTTCAGGTGTGGATTTCTTACGTCTGTGGAACAGAGAGATAGCATTATTTATTTTTTGCAGATCGGCCATGTGTCATACCAGCATTACACTAGTCAAGGACAGCTTAAATGTTTCAATTCCACATGGTTAACTTGGGTTTCTATCATCCATATCAACAATAGGTTATTATAAATTAGAGGTAGGGCTTTATTATTCATTTAAAATTGAGGGCTGGCATGAAGTCACTCACCATATCATTATCCAAAATTCAGCACATGCATGCAGTGACATTAAAACATCAATGACACATGTAGCACTGTATCCTTACATAACCGTGGATTGTAGTTTAGTTTGACCTAAGCCTATTCCTCTCAATCCTATATTTATGAGCCCATCACCCTCATTGAAATTAGTCTAATTAGTGCTACAGTGATGCTTAACTATATATAATAATACAAAGAAAAGTCTGCATCTGTACGTGGGTGTCGCTTTCCTTAAAAACTCTGCTTCTTCAAACTTCCTCATTCGATAAGCGTTGCCCTTCTTCATCAGGTAGAGAAGGACCATGTCACAGATGACAGCTCCCTGTTAAATAAAGTTTTATTCGGTGATTTGACTGTCACATCTGACTAAATACAAAACAAAATCATGTGCAGAACAATGCAGTAAAAAGCATTTTAACATATTATTTTCAATGATACTTACAGCCCCCATCAAAGCCAGTCCTGAACCAACATTGATGGCTGTTGGGATGATGCTGAACATCCCAGCCTATGAATAACAGCAGAAATGGAAGAGATGTGGTTTTAAACAAAAATCGTTTAAAAAAAACTAGCATTAAATAGAATAGAAAATAAAAACAAGCTTAGAAAAAAAAAGAACAAGACAGGTATAAAAACAAGAATACAAGTTACAGTGCAGTTTAAGAAGTTAATCACAATTTAATTTAATAAAAAGCAATGTCCAACAGAAAAGAGAGTTACAGCAGACCAGACGGTTTCTGGCAGTTTGTTCCAGATACGTGGTGACTAAAGCGACCTGATTGGTCCGGAAGGCTCACACGGTTGCAGAAAATTAGCAATGCATATTGAAATAAATTATTTGACCTCTGAACTGTGATTTGAGCCACCATCTTGGACTTATATTTTTAGAGGGGGGGGGGGGGGGGGGCGCACTGAGACATAAATCCTTTAAGTATTGATATGTTCTTATAATCTCCTGTCATAATTGGCTGACTTAGTTATTGTCTAGCAGTTCTCTGACTTGGTCCATGGTTTTTAGCATTGCTGATTGAAGCTGTGAGATTAAAAGTCATTAAGTGCTGACTTTAAATCATTCCTCTTTGGCTCCAGAGACAACTCAGTCCGTTTTGTCTTTGTTAATGAAGAAAGTTCTGGCACATCCAATCATTAGTTTTGTTACACTTCGTTCTTGTATTGGACCATAGTCCCCTGGTGATACTGTTGTGTAAATGTGTGTCGTCTGCATATACATGGCAAATTAATTTGATGTTTTCCATAATCTGAAGTGGAAATGTGTCAATGTTAAACAGAAGAGGCCCCAGAATTGAGCCCTGTGGAACTTTGAAAGAGCAGACAGTATTTCATTATTTCATGCTTTGACCCTGTAAAACCTATTTACCTTTCCATGCACCATGATGCTAAATCGGATACCATAGACTTTGAATAGAGATCGGTAGCTCTCACCAGCAGCATTTTTGAAATACCGAGCATGTCTGTGAGGGGGGGACAAAAGACAAAGACACAATTAAGAGAATTTGTCCTATCTCCAAATTAAATTTATATCAATTCTAAATAAATATAATTACACTGTTCAAGAAAATGAGAAATATTTGTGACAGCAACATGAACTTAGACAGTGTCTGTAGTCGAGTTGTTCCAATACCAGTTTAGTAAATGCAGATAACATGTAACTTAGCCCAGAAAAGAAACCTGCTTTAAAGTAGTTCTTCTTTCATTAAGGCTGCTTATAATAGATAATAATAGATTAAAAAAAGAAGGCGCAGTGACATTCACTCTCAAAAAAATATATATATACAGTATATATATCTATAATAAATAAATAAATTATTTATATATATATATATATATACATATGCAGATTTGATGAGGAGCATGACCTATATATATCCTGTATGTTATACCGCATATATAGTCTACACCTGAAGTTAAATCCTGATGAGGTGGTCTTGTCTTGGCTGATGTCTAGACGAGTAAACTGGTACTCTGGATGGCAGTTTGAGAAGCCTTTGTCAAGGTCACAGTCCCAGTGTATCATAACACCAATGGAGCCACCCTGGAAAACACATTATACATATCATAATGAGTACACGACACCAGAGCATGTCTTAAGCCATGTAAATACATTAAACAACACTAAAATGAAAATAAATTTAATTAATCTGCCTTTATTCACGGCACTTCCTAACATTTCCTATCTTACTCTATCCAAGTGTTCTGTCCAGATTATTGAAATGACTGTGGTATAAATGTGCCTGAATAATGACAAATAAGTGGAATGAAGTGTAGACTCACAACCACCATGTTAACCATTCGGGATGCACCTGTCCAACATTTCGTCTCCCAATGCAAGTACCTCAGTTCAGGGTACTTGCTGATACCCAGTACCAATCTGGTACCACTGCCACATTAACAGATTGTATTTTCGTTTTATTCCGTCAACATCAAACAAAAATATCTGTTCATTATTGGAAAACATTGTGTTTCTTTCAGTAGGCGACAGAATTCACTTTTCTGTGTTATTTTTTTTTGAGAGAAAACCATAAAATAAATTTGTTTTGTCTCAATAATCACTGGATCATGACGCTGGAGATAGTGGATCAGATGTTCTGAAAAACACAAAAGCTAAATAAATTAAGTGAAAAAAAAAGAATAATACTGACAAATGTGGCCATGTCCTGGAAGTTGTATCCGGCCCGTCTGGTGATGTCACCCAGGCGAAAGATCGGGCAGTAGATGTCATGCTCCTCATCGAATCGGCATTTCCTCAAATAGGAGTCATCAAACCCTTCGCGAACGTTGGACCTCAGAATTAAGAAACGCGCAGTAGTGCATATAGTAAGTGTGCACTGCTCACTGTACAAAACTGGTTCCAATTAACCAAGCAGTACAAAAAGAGTTGAGCACTTACTTTGAAAATGCGAATTTTGAAAATTGGATGAAATTCTTGATGTAGATGGTGAAGTTTTCAGCGTTTGTCAGCAGAGGCGCTCTGTAAAAAGAAAAAGAGGATGGGAAAATAAGTACCGCACATTCTTTACCTTGTTAAAAAAAAGTGTTTTTGTAATTTGGTGAAACAGGTTAATAGACATGAGTTATGTTAAGTTTCTCATACAGTGACAGTTGTGGGGAAATAACAGGGTTATCTCTCAAACTGGTTGAGCCAGCCACAGCAAGTTAGTGTTAACAGACTCAGTGTAGATAGATGTTAATGCTGCTGAGTATCTGCTCTTTGCTTAGGTTAGTGTAGTAGTTAAAGGCAGTTTAAAGGTTAGCTAAAGATCAGCTAGAGAAAGGTGTCACCTGTCAAATGGCTCAATTGATGTATGACGACACAGCCTAGTACACAGTCCCAGTGCCTATAAGAAATATTTACTTTGATAGACTGGATGTTTTGAATAGTTAAAGTGAAGAAAAATAAGAAAAAACAAGATGATTTTTACTGTTTTGTAGTGCCATTGCATTGTTCAGGTCAACATGTGACACTGATATTACTTTTTATTTGCATTTTGCTCATATATATTGTCCCGTTTGTCCGTGTGTGTGTTCTTTGTAGCTGCATTGCTCCGTACTGTGGTTTGAATTTTCTTTCAACTGGACACCAGCCGTAGATTTCACAGGTGCCGTAGATTTCACAGGTACCAGAGGAGTTTCCCTCTTTTCTTAAGCATCGTCCACTCATAATTCCTTCAGAAAAACAGTAACATAGTCACACAGCTTATGTGGATTACACAGAATCACTTCAAATGAGAATCATGCTGTAATTTCCAAACGTCTTGTCATAACATGGAGTGAAAGAATACACAGAAACTTATTACCAGTCAGAACATCCCTTATCCTTATCTTAACCACTTGCGTTTTCACTTGCACTCATTTTCCTTTATCTGGAAAACCCCATGTCAACGAGAGAGAATGTAACCTTGTTGAATTTAGCCCTAAGTCAGATTTCAGAATGGCACTAAGCTGACCAACTTAATGGCAAATTAAAATCAGGGATGTTTCTCTCTTACCGTTACCAGCCACTACCATTTGCCCCTCTTCACAGTCCTCATCCTCTCCACAGTGACCATCCAGCACTTTGGGGCTCTGACAACAAATGCCACAGTAGAAAACAAGGCACAGGTCAAAATAATGAGATAGTTTGGCACATTTTGGCTCATGATTTTGACAAAAGTCTTTTTTTAACTCAGTATTTCATCACTTTGATTTTTTCACTCACTAGCATACAATGTCCACTGAATAATATTGTAGGCATTTGTTAATCTTCTTTATTTATTGACCTTTGTATTTGTATTATATTTAAAAATGTTGTTTTTTTTAATGTTTTTTTTTAAATATATTTGTTAATTAATCTATTCATTAAATTATTTAATTCTGTATCATTCTCTTTATACATTGAAGCTTGACTGCAGTGCTAAGCAGAATTAATGCAAAGGTAAATAAATAAAGATGCGTAGTAAAACAGAAATATCAATTAATGTCAAATTTTATCAATAATTATTACCTCAATGTATTTTTAATGTTATTTTAGTACATTAAATGACCAATGATTGAGTTATTTATCTATTTATCAAATTTTAGATTTTGTCAGGTTTCAGGTTTTGGCAGATCTCTGGATTTGAGCCTGGTCCCTGGGAACATCCAGCAGAAGTTGATTTGCCAACCTCTTTGCTCTAGCTGGCGTGTGACAATGCTTTCAAATAAAGGTATGGGGCTTCTCTTTCCTTGCAACACCAGTAATATGAAAGTAAAAATGGAGTTGGGGATTATTTATGGATGCATGTCTGTGCCCTTTGCATAAACTCTTGTTTTGGTGAGATTTGACTGGAACATGATAAATGACAGTTCCCACTCAAGTGAGGCAGCCTTTCAGAAGCAGGGGCACTGCAGCTGAGTGCCAAAATGTAAACAAGAGCAGTGTTTAATGATTGCTACTCTTCTTGGCTGCTGCAGTAAGGCAGAACCAAGAGACCAAGAGAGGCAGAGTTTACATACCAGGGAACCTCTGGAAAGGTGCCGCTAAAGATATAGCTGAGAGAAATGACGAACCACACCAATGACACACACACAGCCTTTTCTTTTGTTATGACTGAGCGCTGTGAAGAAAATGCAGACCAGTGCTCTCCCGGCTGTGATTGGCTGTGCCACCCCAGAGCCATCAGTAACCAGGAGACTACAGATCAGCTATGTGCCATGTTACTGTCTGCTTTTCTGCTCCTTGTGCACAATACACGTATGATTTGCAACCTTCTAAATTACATCATGACTTTAGGGGGTAACTGCAATGTGTAACTGACTTCTTCAACCTCTGTTTTTATTATTAACTGTTTTGTAGTGCTTCTGGTAGCTGGTTGGACTAAGATAAGAGTATCAAGACTTTTTCATTTCTTTCCTAACCCCAGTCACACATGGTCCACTGTATCTTTGACATGTGACAGGCTGGAATAGTTTCCAGGTGATCACACGGTAAAAAGTGAAGAGTAAATAAAGTAACCTTAAATATATATATATACTTAGTCAGCTTTAAAGTGCGAGCTGAGCGGTGTCTTGCAGAGAGATTGTCCAAACAGCACATCATGCCCTCCAGCAAGCTGTTACTCATACAATTTAATATCCTACCAGTGAACATAAACACGTTTGTCTCAAAACTGACTTCTTCAACCTCTGTTTTTATTATTAACTGTTTTGTAGTGCTTCTGGTAGCTGGTTGGCTAAGATAAGAGTATCAAGACTTTTTCATTTCTTTCCTAACCCCAGTCACACATGGTCCACTGTATCTTTGACATGTGACAGGCTGGAATAATTTCCAGGTGATCACACAGTAAACAGTGAAGAGTAAATATAGTAACCTTAAATATATATATATACTTAGTCAGCTTTAAAGTGCGAGCTGAGTGGTGTCTTGCAGAGAGATTGTCCAAACAGCACATCATGCCCCCCAGCAAGCTGATACTCATACAATTTTATATCCTACCAGTGAACATAAACACGTTTGTCTCAAAATTGAATGCGGTGCATCGTGGTGACTCATGGCAAGTGCAAGAATCGGTGAAAACGTGGCCAAATAACAGCATGACAAGTTTAACCGGTGGTGCAATAAGTACTCAGAGCTTGGATTTAAGTAAAAGCAGCGGTATAAAGAGTATATGAAAACCACACTTGAGTAAGATTATTAAGACATTTATTATTCTATCACACTCACTTTTTTGTATTCTTACCTCAGCACAGTATCCCAGTTTCTGGTTTGGTGTCTCTAAGAAATTGGTAACAACAAACAGAACAGCTTCACCCTAGATGTAGAGAAAACACTGTGAATTGGTTTTTATGTTGACATCATCTCCCTCCTCAGCCTTAAAGTCTGTATCTTCAAATGGTCCCACCACAGGCGATCAAGTGACCCTGCTCCTGCCTGCAGACCTGTCCCTCTCAGCGTTTACATACTGTCCAGCACCCCGACCACACTGTGAGACAGTGTGAAACCTGTTTTATGTTGACTTAAGCCTGCCTGTGTCGCCCTCTCATCCAACTTTCTGCAAGAAAGCGAACAATTCCCAAAATGTTGAACTTCTCCTTTAATTCAAGCAGTCCTGCCTGGGTGACCCATCACTCACTTCACTGCAGTTCAGTTAAATACTGCTTCATCCATGAATTCAAGCAGGTATAGGATTCAATCAGGGCGTCACTTAAAAAAAAGAAGGCTTGCTCTGAACGACGCTCCCTTTTTAAATAAAGGTTTCAATCAAGCAAAAGCCTAAAAAGGACCTTTTGTTAAGTTCTTAGTTAAGCCAGCATGAAGTGTTTTAATGTTTGTACATATTGGTGCTACAGAGCGCAACCAAAAATCTTGCACCTGCTAAATGGATCTCACCATTTAGCAGGTGCACTTTACTCCTCCTTGTGATTCAAACATGAGGAAAACTATTGCTGTGCCCGTTACAACTGTCCATCAGCGAAGGTAACCGATCCATGACCTGGCCCAAAATATATGCCTTATGCAAAAGGAATGGCTCGTTCAATTTCTGTGGCTCTGAAATCCTAAAATGGCCAAAATTCTGCATTGCATTTATTGTAAAGAGTGCGGTGTATGCACTACTTGAAGTGAAAATTAATGTAACGCTTAAAAACCATTGACTGTATAAAAAATTGACATAGTGTACCCGTCGGGGTCCGTTCTCTCAACTTGATCCAATCGTACTCGCCATCTTGTCAGATTTTTAATCCGTCTCATTCCCTCTTACCAAAATCGGGAATGAATGTGATGTTTGGGGGAGGGACATACGTCCATCTGGCTGACGTATACCTCTGAGGGGAAGTGAGGTTCAGCGGATAGCTGTCACTCAAGAGACCACACCCCTAATTATTCATAAACTTTAACCTCCAATAAAATAAAAACAAGCCTGGTAAAAAAAAAATTCACCCCCCTCAGTGTTGTCATGGAGATATGACCTACACATACAGACTAGAATGTTTTGTTAAACCAGGCCTTAAATAGTTTTAATTATGCTGTGAAAACGGCCTGTTTAACAATGTCAATGAGAAATTGCTCTATTATGCAAACTGCCCTAGTGGCCACTCGATCCTGCCTTTATTCCGTATTGGATCAACCAGGAAGTCGCTCTGGTGGGGGCTTGGTAAAAACGCAGCAAACTTTTTGGGACGCCTTGCATGGCAGCTGTTTTCTCGCAAGAACACATGAGAATCATAGGATCACAGAGGTTAACGTTGATCCTGAAATGGCATCAGTTATTTCAGAACTGGAGATTATTTCTTCATTGAAAGAAGAGCAGAGAAAGGCACTGAAGGCTTTCTTGATGCAACAGGCGCTTTTTATCTTCTCCCGCCCGACTTTGGCAGCCCGTGATAGACAGATGCGTTATCCAATCACCTGGTATCACAGGTATGTTTTGAAAGTGCCTTCCCTTCTCCAACCAGCTTTACAGATGGTTCTCTGTGTAACAATCCAACGCGTGGTACAGGTACATTTTTAGGGGCACCTGAATGATAAAAGCACTAGTGTAACCAATGTAAGCAGTTAGTCTTGAGCCCTAAATATTTTCACCTGTGGTGGGATGACATAGTCCTCCGGTCCCCACACCAGCAGACCAGACTCAGAGGTGTTTGTCACTGAGACCCCCTTCACTTTAGTTATAACAGAGCTCTCGATCGACTCGTCTGTCTCCTGGTAGCCTTTCTTGCTTATGAAAACCCACCTGTGGTAGAGAGGAGTTTAAGAGCAATAAGAATAAATGTACGTTTGTACTTAAAGGTAAGTTTTAATTTTTGTGGTATCACTATACTCATATAATCTCATACAGTTCAAAGTGATGCTTTAATTCTTTTTGGTCTAGGACTAAACAGTACACCATTACAGAAATACTAGAACAATGTTTTTGTGTGTCTATGGTGCAGTCCCAGACTTTATACAATTATTCATGTTTACCAATACTTGTTGCCTGTCACGGCTGACCATAGGAATAGCATGTATGTATTTTGAAAAAGTAGTCCCTAAGCACTTGTGACTATATTCTATTTACTTACTCAATTAGTCTTACAGCTTTCTTGATTTAAAGTTTTTTTTAGACAGTAAAAATAATTAAATATATGAAATCCAGTGCGGTTAGAGCCAACATAAACTCCTCACAGACATCAATTGATTCATAAATTAGCCCAATTAATATTGGCCTGTATAATATGATTTATTACATTTATAACATGGTAAATGAGGTAATACAATCGTTAAAGCCATGACGTAATTGACTGACTTACCCTATGATGTAACCGATGATAGATAACTGAATAAGTCTGTACAAAACTCCAACTTTTTTATTTTTGGCAACAATGTATTTTTCCGTTTTGTAGTCGAATAAGGAGAGAAAGCGTCCTTTGAAGCGGCTCCCAGCCATCCTGCAGCTGTCTGTGGACACTTGTGACAGTCAGTGCATAAGTCATACACACACACACACACACACACACACACACACACACACACAGCTAGAGCCTCTCACAGGAGGTGGACTAACTCGTACTGAGCCGTCGTCATCCTCCCAAACACACACAGCGTCAAGGAAAGAAGCACAATATCCAGGTGGGATTTTCAAAATAAGACTGGCCTTAGAGTATAGAGTATAGAGTATATACATATATATATATATATATATATATATATATATATATATATATATACTTTAGAGTAATTTAAGATCCTTCTTCTTACCTACAAAGCTCTTATTGGTCAGGCTCCGTCGGATCTTAGGGCGTGATCACATTATCCTTTTGGCCGCGGCCAAAACCGGTTTTTCAGCTAAAGTCTAGTACCTTTAAGTAGTGTGAGCGCACCCGCTCCGCGCTCAACTGGGGCCAGCTGGGCCGCCACGGCCCGCTTGAAAGAGGTGGGCTTTAGCGGAGCCGTTTGCACATGTACGAGCACGAGCGTGCGCACGTGTACGCGCACGAGCACGAGCCCTACGGCAGTAGCGTTATGTCCGCCTGTTCGGACATGTAAATAGAAGGACGGACCATGCGCGGACATTTAACAACAACAACAATGGTGGTGAAAGGTTCACGTTGGTGTGATGCGGAGGTGGAGTGTTTACTGCAGATTTGGTCGGATGAAAATATTCAAAAACAGTCGACAAGACGCACAAAAACTCCGAGGTCTGTGGAAAGATTTGTAAACAAAGCCACACACACGCGATCAATGCGTGTGACGTGTTACGGCGTGATGACATATGGACAGCAAGAAGTATTGGCCGAGGCCCTGGTAGTGTGAGTACAAACGGGGCTGGGGCGCGGGGGGAGAGGGAGGGGGGACAAGTACCCTAAAGTCCGGGTCTCGGTCCGGGAGGATAGTGTGAGCGCGCCCTTAAAGAGCTCATAGTACCGTATTACCCGACTAGATCGCTGCGCCTTGAGAATGCAGGGCTACTCGTCGTTCCTGGAGTCTCCAAAAGTAGAATGGTAGACAGAGCCTTCAGCTGCCAAGCTCCTCTCCTGTGGAACCGACTCCCAAGTGTTATTCGGGAGGCAGACACTGTCCCCATATTTAAGAGTAAACTCAAAACTTTCCTCTTTGATAAAGCTTACAGCTAGGGCTTACGAGCCCTTAGCTATGTTGTTATTTTTAAGATGATTTTGTCAAGACAGATGGCTGTCCTCCATAGAGCTGGGTCTGTCCGACGTTCCTGCCTGTTGTTGTCGGTGTAAATCATAAATAAGTCATAGAGTGTGGTCTATACCTAGTCTGTAAAGTGAGATAACTTTTGTTATGATTTGGCACTATAAATAAAATTGAATTGAAATTAATTGAATCATAGGTAAGGTTTGCATTGCCACCGTACTCTACAGGGGAATTGTTGGGTCTACGTATGTAAATCATTAATAAGTCATAGAGTGTGGTCCATACTCTGTAAAGTGTCCTGAGATACCTTTTGTAATGATTTGGCATTTTAATAAAATTGAATTGAATTGAATATGTCCATGTTATTTTTTATATGTATATATTTAAATTTTCAGTTTTTATATCGACATTGTTTATTTAACTATATGTTTTTATATTTTTTTCTCTATTGGTCCAAACCCCTGGAATGGATCTGGTCCGTCTCACATCTAAAGGTCCTATTAAATTCCTTATAAAGATGAGGCCGCTGATCTTCATCTGTGTGGGCGTGGCCTTTTGATGTTTCAGGTGGTCAGGGTTGAGGTCACTTAAATGGAACAGCGATATCGGTACTTTTTCTTGCATTCATTTACATGTTCATGTTGTAAAAGATGAATATTTATTGATTTGAATTCAATGTTTGCCAGGATCACCTTGCACTTTAAAAAGACAACAGTAGCGTCAGACATTTTGGCTGTCGTTCATGTGAAAGTGAAAGACGGCAAAAGCACTTCTGCGATGAACCTGAACCGGTGGTCTTGTGGTTTTGTCCCATGATGTTCGCAGGGGTTAGCATACAGCAGCACTGTACAAGATTCTCACGATGAGTGCTGACATGGGGATCTTCTTTTTAGCCCTGTGCTTTATTTGTGTTTCTTCAAATGGTAAGTCTGTTTGTATAATAAGAGAATTAAATATATAGATCATTTATATAAAACATGATCGCTTTATCTTTATAGTTAGATTTTTTTTGTGCTTTGATATTTGAATTTACATGTGTGCATATGTCTACTAAGTATAGTGGACTATAATGTTAGTAATAACACATTATGGAATAATTTGTAAGAATTTGTGGGCAGATAGTATTTAAAAAAATATTTTCAATAATATAATCCGTCTTTAATTAAGTTATATATACTGTATATATATATTTTTTTTTTTACATTTTCTAGTCTTTTCTACCTAATTGGCCTTTACGATTGTTATCCAGATACATTCTATAAATCTATTCTGAACCCTGACGGTCAATTTGAAGACAGTTACAAACGTTTTGAACATCTTCAGTGATAAGGATTGGTACTCTTGATTATTTGACCATCAGATAAGCAACCTAAACTTAAACTAGTTCTTGTCTTGTATTGTGTATTTTATATTAAGAGCCGTACCTTGAGAACTCTGAGCAGAATTCGGATGTCTGTGAAAAGTACGCACTCAGTGCTCCGCTTGGCTCCTCTGTGCTCCTCCCATGCAACTTTACACCAAGTCACCCCAACTGGGTGTCATGGACCCACACAACTGGAAAGGATCTGGTCCGTCTCGCATCTGATGGTCGCATTGAGTTCCTGGACCACAGGTATGGTCGGGTGAAAGTCTTCCCAAACCAGGGCTCAGAGGGGAACTACTCCATCTGCATCGATGAGCTCACCAACTCTGACCTGGGGTTTTATCGCTGTAAGCAGAGACATGAGTGTCTTCAAGTGGAGTTGGCTGCTGAAAGAGGTAAAATGATTTCTGTTTGAAAGTTTGAAGGTAATGCTTTCCAAAACTGAGCAGCAGCCTTTGCAGACACATGCATCCTCCTCCCTTTCCATGGTCACAACCACCTGAGAGAGGACATGTGAATGACCCAGAGCTTCCTGTGAAATACATCTTTGCGAAACCACAACAATCATGCAGGTGCTCTGAGTGAGCGTTGACTCACCCGCGTTGGTGTAACATTTTATTATTTCAGTTAGTCAGGGTAGAGATCATTTAAATGCAACAGCGATATTAATAAATGAAAAGTAGATGAAGCAATTATCTATTATATACTTCAGCCATAGACTGTATAAAAAAATGGATGTAGCCTCTCCATCCCGTTCTCTTGACTTGATCCAATTGTACTCGCCTTTGGGAGCCACCATCTTGTCAGAATTTGATTCCTCCTCATTACCTTCTACCAAAAAAGGGCATTTATGAGACGTTGTGGGAAGGGAGATATGTTCTTCTGGCTGGCGTTTACAGAATTAGCAACATTAGCTACAACGCCCAGGAGCTAGGCTAACGGAACACGCCGCTAGATAAACGAGAGTGGGAGTTGATGTTGTGATTTTTTTCCGGGACAGGGGGGGAATGAGAGTGGTTTTTCTATTTTTTAACAGGAACAGGGTTTTTTAGAGGGTAGAGACACACAGCACTCCGTGTCTCTAGCGGAGATTACACCGGCTCCGCCGAGAGTCAAGTGCAGGCAGCATCATTTATGATCTATAATTTAAAATGATATTCAACGCAGTACCATGGACTGTAAAACACTGACCCTCATGGACCGAATCCTCCCAGTGCTCCCGATTAGCCTCTTGTGCCATCGATAGTGGGCTTATTTATATTGCAAGTCATGGTGTAAGGGCGGCTATTTAATCAGCATAACCGAGTTAACAGTGTTCTTAAACCATCTGTTTATACAGTTGATCGAAGAGCAAACCATCTTGTCACTTATGGAAACACCACCACATGAGTGACCGCAGTAAAGGTCGAAATGACGGAGTTAACATGCTATCCTGACAACTAGCCTCCAAGGTGAAGTTACAGCCAGTGGCTAGCTGTCACTCAAGAGGCCTCACCCCTAGTTATTCATAAACTTTAACTTCCAATAAGATAAAAACTAGCCTGGTACAAAAAAATTCACCCCCCTCAGTGTTGTCATGGAGATATGACCTTAACATACAGACTAGAATGTTTTTTTATACCAGGCCTTAAATAGGTTTAATGATGCTGTGAATACGGCCTGTTTAATATAGGGGTAAGTGAGAAACTGCTCTATAGTGCAAACTACTCCTAGTGGCTACTCAGAGAACTGCAGTTTTTGGCACATCCGTATTGGATCAACCAGGAAGTCGCTGTGGTGGGGGCTTGACCTCAGCACTGCAAAGAAGTTTTTCCATATGAATGTTTCTATTTAATCAGTATTTCTTTTGAAATGTTTTTTGTCATATTCATTGAGAAATCAGACTTGATATTAGGTTGACATAAAACGTACACTTACTTTGCTTTAATTAGCCTCGGTGAAGAACATTTTCATGTGTCTTCACACAACCCCTTTCTCCAGAAGCATCAACGGAAAGTGGTCTGGAGGAGACAGTGATCTCCGGCCATTTCCTCACATTCATTTACATGAAGATGAATATTTATTGATTTGAATTCAATGTTTGACATGATCACTTTACACTTTAAAAAGACAACAGTAGTTTCCAACATTTTGGCTGTCGTTCATGTGAAACTGAAAGACAGTGAAAGTACTTCCGTGACTGACTGAGTGAGCCCATGGTCGTGTGGTTTTGTCCCATGATGCTCAGAGGGGTTAGCATGCAGCAACATTGTATGAGACGCTCACAATGAGTGCTGACATGTGGATCTTCTTTTTAGCGCTGTGCTTTATTTGTGTTTCTTCAAATGGTAAGTCCCTCTGTAAAAACTAGAGAATGAAAATATAATTTGTATAAAACCTAACGTCTTTTATGAAATTAATAGTTTGATTTATTTGTGCTTGAATGTTTGAATTTACATACCAAAAGCTTGGTAAATCTGTTGACAACGAGACAGGATATGTCTATTATGTATAGTGGACCATAATGTAAGTATTAATACATTACTGGGCATATTTGTAGGAATCTGTGGGCATATAGCATTTTTTTAAACTTCAGTGTTTTAAATGATTAATACAGTTAGATATTTTTTATTTTATAGTCTTTTCTGTTTAATTAGCTTTTACAATTGTTATCCAGATACATTCAATACATATACAATACATTATGACGGTTAATTTGAAGGTAGAGTCAAAAGTTTTGAACATCATCAGTGATAAGGAATGGTACTCTTGTTATTTGTTCATGGGATACGTGATCTAAACTTAAAACTTTCTTGTATTCCTCTCTTCCCGTTAAGAGCCGTACCTTGAGAACTCTGAGCAGGATTCAGATGTTTGTGAGAATCACACGCTCAGAGCTCCGCTTGGCTCCTCTGTGCTCCTCCCATGCAACTTTACCTCAGGTTACCTCAACTGGGTGTCATGGACCCACACAACTGGAAAGGATCTGGTCCGTCTCACATCTGATGGTCGTATTGAGTTCCTGGACCCCAGACATGGTCGGGTGAAAGTTTTCCCAAACGAGGGTTCAGAGGGGAACTACTCCATCTGCATCGATGAGCTCACCAACTCTGACCTGGGGTTTTATCGCTGTAAGCAGAGACATGAGTGTCTTCAAGTGGAGTTGGCAGGTGAAAGAGGTAAAATGATTTCTGTTTGAAAGTTTGAAGGTGATGCTTTCTCAATACTGAGACTGCTACCTACTTCCTTTCCATGGTCACACACGTTGTAGCCTAAATACAATAGAGACACAAACACGAGACAGGTCAAGTGAGAAGCGAGAGCTTCCTGTGAAATACATCCTTCTGAAACCACAGCTTATCATGCAGGTTCTCTGAGCGACGAGATGAGGCTACTGATTCTCGTCTGTGTTTGCGTTGCTGCTTTCATCTTGCTGAGTGTCGGTGGCTACTGCTGCATGAAGTCCATATGTGAGTACTTGCCCGGTCTGGCACTCTCCGCCCACACAGATGATAGAAGAATAGTTGCAGTTTATTATTCCATTTGATTGATTGGTTGGTTTTAAAATAAAACATTTTTTTCAGCGTGTTGTAATGACCAGGACCAAACAAACAACCCTGAAGGTGCAGGTACTGAGGGTAAGCAATACTTTTACATTTACTGTTGCTTGGCACACAGTTACTTTTATAAGAGCACATTAAAACACAGTACAGTACAGCCAGTTAAGGCATCTTATAAGTTAGAGGCCTATTGCTGGCTACTGACACCCGGGTAAAAATAACATCCGCCACAAAAAAAAAAAAAAATCCACCCACTAACACCTCTGAAGCGTAGGCTATTAACACAACTGTGCATATTTTGTTGGTTTGATCCGTGGGAAATATGAAATATGACGTTTTAATTGGATTTTTAAAAACTTTAAACAGAGCCAGGCTAGTTATTTCCCCTAGTTCTAGTCTTTGTGTTAAGCTAAAATAGAATGGGAATATATGTTTACCAGATTGATATGAGCGTGGTATCGATCTACTCTTATAACTCTTGGCAAGAAAGCAAACAAGCATATTTCCCAAAATATCCAAACATTCCTTCAAGACGCTTCATATAATGTCTCACTGCAGGTGCTCAAACACACAGTTACTTTAATGGATATTATAAAGCGTATGTAATGCACATGTTGACTAGGACAAGTAGTATTTCTGTTGTGTTATTTAAAATCCCTTTACACAATGTGTTTCCTTTTCCTACAGGAGCAGGCAACGACAATATTGTCTATGGTGCGTTCACAAGGATCTTTCTTTCCAACATGTTTAAAGGATAATGTGTTTGTTATCCCACCTGAAAGATCATGTCTGACTCATTCTTTTCTAAACTTTATTTTAAAATATCAGAAAATGATGACCAGGACCCATCCATCCAGCAGGATGACGCCGGCAGAAATTATTCCGATCCATTACCAGGAGTTCTGCCTGATCCAGACCGGACTCAACCCACTCAAAGCACCAGTGGGATTAATCCAGACTCGAACCAGTTTGAGAGGACGCAGAGTCACAGAACAAAACATAGGTTTCATAGAGGTGCTTAGTATTCAGTAGAATTACTGCAGTTTTTGTTACTTGTGACTTGTATCATCTTATCATGACAACCTGGAGTAACTCAGTCCTCTCTCACCTCTCCAGAACTCTTCAGCAGATTACGGCAAGCAAGTTTAAGTCGGCATTATTACGGTAAGAAGCATTTATTATTATTATTATTATTATTATTGTCATTGGGTTTCAGTGCTGTCAGGAACTTCACTTATTCGGGGCGGTAGTAGCTCAGTTCATAGGTGACTGGGCCGGGAACTGGAGGGTTGCTGGTTCGAGTACCTGTGTGGACCCTGAATGGAGTGTGGACTGGTGGCTGGAGATGTGCCAGTTCATCTCCTGGGCACTGCCGAGGTGCTGGTGAGCAAGGCACCGAACCCCCAACTGCTCGGGGTGCCGGTCACTGGCAGCCCCCTCGCTCTGACATCTCTCCATTGGTTGCATGTATATAGGTCCTGTGTGTGTGTGTGTGTGTGTGTGTGTGTGTGTGTGTGTGTGTGTGTGTGTGTGTGTGTGTGTGTGTGTGTGTGTGTGTGTGTGTGTGTGTGTGTGTGTGTGTGTGATGAAAAAAATAAGAGTGAAAATTGAATTTCCCCATTCGCCGGACTAATAAAGGAATTCTTCTTCTAGTTAACCGAGATGAAGTCAACATGCAACAAGCCAGGTCGACTGGGGTGGAGAATCAACGCAGAGGTATTTTGATTTTTTTATTAAATGTATCACAATCTGTGTGTGTGAGAATAAATTTGCCTATAAAATAATCTGCTTCGTTATGTACTGACGCATTTTGTTTTTGCAGCAGGTTTGGGGAAGAAGAAAGCCAAAGAAAGTGAGTGCTGATTTCATCGTGCTGGCATGTTTGGGGTTGAAGGCTCAACCGCTCTAATATTTCTCTGTTGCTTCCCTGTCAGATGCTGAGTACAAAAACCCGATTTACAACAGGAGCACAGACCAGCTCAATCACCAATAGGGAACAACAGAGACTTTAAACAGCTTTTGAGATGTTTTGTTTTTTTTCCATTCTAATGGTAGTAATTGGTTATTCATATCATTTTAGGCTACATATTAAAGTTAATACATGTGCTCTTGTATTTGTGTTCTGTATACTGTATTTTCTATGCATATATCAGAGTGATTACTGTCACATTAACATGAAGACGTAGTCTGTATATGTGTTGAAGACTAACTTCTTATCCCTGTGAAAGCAAAAGAAGCAAAACTTTTTCAACCACATGAATAATAAATCAAAAATAAAATATAAAGGTGTGTGTGTGTGTGTGTGTGTGTGTGTGCGGCGTGCGTGCGTGCGTGCGTGCGCGTGCGTGCGTGCGTGTTCACATCAACAGACGGTTTGGAGCCTCATGTTCACCTGCATGTATTTTAACTGCGAGATGATACAGGGAGAACGAACAACCTCTAGTAAGACCCCAGAAACCGGCGGATTTTAAAAAAGCAGGCGACGATGGATAACCGAACAGGTCTACCGGGCACAGACCCAGGGGCACAAAGTGTTACCTGCAAAATGTCACTCAAGGGAGATGAATACCAACCTCGAAGAGATGTAAAATAACCACAAAGAAATATAAAATGACTGAAAAAAGAGATGCAAAACGACTGCAAAGAGACACAAAACCACAGAGAAATGTGAAATGAGTACACAGGGACATTAAATTAAAAAAAAAAAACAGGCGGAGGAATCACATAATCTGTCATTGCATGTCCTTGATCTCACATCCCATGTTAACTTGAGTAGCTTTTACTCATGAGAGTGGTGCTAATTGAGCCCAATGAGAGGCACCTGCTCCTCCACCTGTCACAGAGTCTCCGGATTAAAACATGAGGTCCTGCAGTACACACTTTGTTTTGGTGACGTTTATTTCATTATCACTGCTTCTTTTGAAAAATGAAGCACATGTTTCTTCCAAACTAATTCAAGCAACACTTAATAACACCATGAATAACGACACAACCGTGTGCCATGACGGCTTTATGTCTGTTCACATATCAAAGGTGCGCTTTGCAGGTCTCCCTTTCACCCTTTACGTTCAAGGTAAGTCATATAACACAAATATATCTCTGCGATGATGATGATAGCTTTGAAGTGTTGACTTTGCATTTGTTTGCGCCCAAATTCACACACAGATGAACACAGCGGATATTATCAAGCCATCGCTATAGCAAAGCAGTGCCACTACTTCCTTGACGAAACTGACACCTTTATGATCTTAACAGTTGCTTCCCATGGATGTTTTGTGAGAAGACAAGTGAGTAGAGTGTCTTGAGCTTATTTTTTATATTATATATATTATTTTTTATTTTTAATGCAGATACACAAACGTGTTCTCATATTCTCACCTTTGTTCGATAGAAACATATGACCTCTCTGATCGCTGTCATCTTGGCCCACGCAGACGGAGGAAGAGTTGAAATCATCCAGTCAATACCTCTCATCTGTGAACGGAAAATGAAGGGTAGAAAGTGTGAAGATACATATAATGACAGAATGCTTCAGAATCTAGTTTGTATTATTCATTCCCTGTGTGTTTTTATACAGAGGTGAAAAACAAAAAAAATGATAATCGACTGGTATCAAGACATTTTTTCTGCAACAAGAATGGGTTTAACATTACCATTCGTCGGAATGACACCGTCCCACCTCTGAACCTGGATGCAGTCTGGATCCCTTCCAGCCAAAGCCACAACTGTAAACCCCCCGAAAGATCCAAGGATGCTGTCACTTTCAGCTTTCCTTTTACTGATTGTGGCACCCAGTCCGTGGTAAATTTAAATTAATTTCCTCCCATCCACGGTCTTGAGACAGGTCCGGTTGTATTGCTGTGACCAAACGGGTTTGGTTGTGTCTCGCAGATAGCAGATGGACTTATAACCTACTGGGTCAACATTGGTGTAAAACAACATCCGCAGAACGTCTCTGCTATATTTCGTGACACTCCTTTCAAGTAAGAAATCAAAAATGTTCCACTTCTCCTGCTTTGTGAATGTGATGTACTCATTCAGATTGTCTTTGTTTTTGTAGACGTACTGTGTATTGTAGCTTTGCCCTGACCCAAGTTACTCAGCTGGGCGTCAAGGTTCAGGGAGAACAATCTGAGTACCCATCAACACTGAAGAGTGAGGGGACACTGAGGACTGAAATGAGGTTTGCCAAAGGTCAAGTTAGTCAAGTTTCATTCCTAATCTTTACTTTTTTTCTCCATGCAAATTATCCGGTCAAATGTATGTGTCTTAATATGTTTGGCTTACCCTAAAGCACGGGGCACGGTACGAATGGATGGTGTGAGTGCGCCCTCAGACAAAATGTAGAACCCTTTTCCTAGACAAATAACCAAGTCCAGCTTGTGAACACCCTCACTAGAGGTTCAATACCTGGATCTTCACACTAGATAGTTGGACCAGTCCCAGCCTGGTCAGATGCGTACATGAACTGATGAAGCCTCTTGGATGAGAGGTGAAACATCTTCCAAGACAAATAACCAAGTCCAGTTGCTTTTGACTGAAATTTCTTTGGGGATTACGATGACCTGGACAAATGCATTCACAGGCCTTAGACAAAATGTTTTAGGAAACATAATAAGTACAATCTGTCAAAGGACAAATTATTCTCATTTACTTGTATTTTAAGTTTCTACTGGAACATATTTGCATGTTTTTTACTGTTCAAATAAAAAAAGACACATTATTTAACTGTCTGCCTGAATATACCTGAATATACCCTCTGTTCTGAATGTCTTTTTAAGCATTTTTGATTCCTATTCTTTTATCTACAGATTCAAATTACAAGTCTTTCTATTCCTTTGGAGACCCTCTAATAGCTACTGAGCTGGGTCAGCCTGTGCATGTGGAGGTGTTTGTTCTCAAACATGAAGACAAGGATTTGGTTCTGCTGCTGCAGGACTGCTGGGCGACCCCGACTGAAGACCCACAAGACCCACAGAGATGGAACCTGCTCGTTAAAGGGTGAATTCCTGTGAAATCAACAGACATTATTTGACCATTTTAATAACTAACAGGTCATTAACATGCAGTGCTTGGCGATATGAAAAAACATTTCTATCACAGTATTTCTTAAAAGACTCTAGCGGTTTCACAGCATGTCACAATGTGTTTGTTTTTGTGTTGTTTTTTTTGCATGACTAGCCCTTATTATAAGTTTAGTGGCATATTCCACTGTCAGGAGTGCATATGTCCCGTTAAAGATCATTAGTTGTGGGTTATTCATTATTGAGTTAAATTTTATATAAAAAGTCCTGCCTATTCTTACAGTAATTGCTTCAGCTATGCACAGTATGGCGGTAAATGGGAAAAAAATAATTTTGGAAGTTCAAACCTGTATACTGCCAGCCCTATTTACCTGTAAACATCTTTTCCTGTGAGAAACCCAAGCTCATCTTTGTATGCAGATGTCCTTTCAGTGGTGATAGCCACACGACTGTTGTGTTGCCAGTTGTCCCCAGTAAGGAGCTGGAATATCCCACCCTTCATAAATGGTTTGTGGTCAAGCTGTTCTCATTCGTGAAGCCCCCATCATTTAAAAACCTGGTATGTAAGAGAGCGGGAAAAACACGTTATATGAATTAAAAACTTTTTTTAACATGATGTTCTCCTACAGGTATATTTCCACTGTGATATAGAGATCTGTAAAGGACCAGATTGTCTACAGTCCTGCAGCAATGGTAAGTGCAGCTGCAGTCTGTTGATCCTTTCATGAAGTCTAATGAATCTATCTTGGGTTATTAACTTGTTTGCATGTAACACTGAACGATCGTCTCTGTCTTTCAGGAAGGCGTAAATCAAGAAGAATCACACCAGAGCGAGGACAGAGGATTTTCCACAGCGTAATCTCTGGTGGACCTGTTCTTTATCTACTGTAAATAACAACAAAGTACTGCTATTTCAAGCACAGTAGAGTACAGCTCAGTCAAAAACTGTGTCCGATTTGGTAAGAAAAATAAAAGTGTTGCTTACTTTAATGGGCTTTTAAATGTTGATTTATCCTTTTCATTCTGGCATCAAACAAATGTGTTGATTTTATCAAATTAACCCTGGAAAATGTTTGCTGTCAGCTGGTCCACTTTAATTCAAGGTGCCTGTCTCCAAACTCACCTGTTACCCTACTCAAACTGGAGGCCTTTCCAAAAAGTAGCCTAGGTTTTCAGAGTCATATCTATCTGAAATTATATCCATAGTTTACATTTTTTGATGAAGCAGAGTTTCCATATTGAGAGCCCTCAATATATAGCCTACCTTTTACGATAATAAAAAAAGTAAAAATCGTATTTTTCGTATATTTCCGACAGCAAATGTCCTTTGGTCTACCATATTTGGTGATAGTATACACTGAGAAAAGGGCTGTAGTATTTAACATAAATAATATTTAGTAGACAGTCCCACCTTTTTTTTCACCACTGTTCTGACTCTTGTTCATTTAGTTGTAAACTATTATATAGGAAGATTCAGATATGTGCATTTGCATCTGTGGTAAGTATGTACATAGAAAAATGACATTTTTCTGATTTAAATCAAGTCATTTCATTATTATTCAAATATTTATTTGTATTGTTATAGGGTTTTGGTATACATTCAGCTTAATTTAAAAAAAAAAAAAAAAAAGTCCAGACACTTATTTATAGCTAGATCTGTATGCTTTTATTTTGGTGAAGGAGCTTCGGTCATGTGCCCCCAACCTGACCAATAGGAACGCCGATTGGGTTAGTTTGCGGAAGTAATTGAGCGAGCGTGTCGTCTATGAAACGACAGAGCGAAATATGGAAAAAGTCGCTGTTTTATGAAGTTGAATTCCGTCTGTGGACACACACCGCACGGTAAACGTCAGTATTTATATCGTCTGTTCATCTCCCCACGCTGTTGTTTACTCGTAAAGCTACTAGCTGTGTCAGACATGTCCAAACAAACGAGAATGGAGCCAAAAGAAAACGAATCACAACACCTACCGATCTACCAGCACAAAGACAAACTGGTGCGGGCTGTGAAAGCCAGCACTTTTCTGGTTGTCACCGGCGAGACTGGAAGCGGGAAAACCACACAACTCCCAAAGTATCTGCATGAAGCAGGTAAGCCGTCATGTTGTGATATTAGCTAAATAAAAAAAAGAGACCGAAAGACAGTATTTAGATATAACGTAATGCATATTTTGTTGGTTTCACCTACACAATGTGTCCACTGGACTCCTAATAAGAACCACATTTTGTGCAGGTCTCTGTAAAGAAGGCAAAATTGGCATCACCCAGCCCCGGCGGGTGGCTGCCATCACAGTGGCCCAGAGGGTCGCACAGGAGATGCAGTGCACTCTGGGTAGAGAGGTTGGCTACCAAGTGCGCTTCGATGACTGCACATCACAGGTGAGAGGCAAAGACGACTCATCCCCTGTACTAAGCTTGTCACCAGAGCTGTGGCCGCACGTGATGTCCTCGATTTTAAAAAACAAACAAACGTAGTTGACTAATTGATTAGTTGATTTAATCGCTAGATCTGTAAAAGTGAGTTTAGAATTAGAATAATTACTTTATTTATCCCGCATGGTGAAATTGAATTTTTTCACTCTTATTATTAGACATGTTACACACACAGGCCCGAACTACACACATGCACAAACAGGATCTATACATGCAATTAAGGAGAGATGTTAGAGCGAGGGGGCTGCCAGTGACCAGCGCCCCGAGCACTTGGGGGGGTTCGGTGCCTTGCTCAACAGCACCTCGGCAGTGCCCAGGATATGAACTGGCACCTCTCCAGCCACCAGTCCACGCTCCATTCATGGTCCAGACAGGAACTTGAACCAGCGACCCTACGGTTCCCAGCCAAGTCACCTATGGACTGAGCTACTGCCGCCCCAAAAATCATGCAAAACTTTAGAATGTCATGTTTATCATTGATGTGCTCATGCATTTCCTGGATGTGAGTCATTCAGCATTACAGATGGATGATTGACTAAAGAAGTCTTAGTCAACTTAAGACCAAAATGACTGATTAGTCGACTAATCGACTAATGGGTCAGCCCTAGTTGTCACAAGACCAGAATTTTAAACTTCATTGTGATACTAGTATAAAAACTCAGCTCAATTCCTTTTTTGATAACACTACAAAAAAAAAAGCTCAAACAAAATAGGTGGCACGCTTAACTCTAATAGTCTTTGGAGAGAAATGGGTGCCGACACAAAAATCATATGACGGGCAAATGAAGTCGTCTTTGATTTAATTTATCCGTTGAAAAAGAAAGAAATTATCAGATTATTTTTCTTTTCGACACTTTTTAATGTGGATATCATAATTTTTGGGTATTGATGTATCGATTCTTTTGACAACCTTACCCTGTGAAAAATGTACAATACCGTGTATTCATTATAAATATTTGTTAACATGAGGATGTGACTGTGTTTGAGCCAGAGCACGGTGGTGAAGTACTTGACGGACGGCTGTTTGCTCAGAGAGATCCTGGCAGATCCTGTACTTTCTCAGTACAGTGTTGTAATCTTGGATGAAGTCCACGAACGAAGCCTCAACACGGTGAGTCAATATGAGACTGATCCAATATCATCTATAATGTTTATATTTTCTGCACTATGCTGTTTGATCCTTACAGCTTGTGTCAGCGTGCAAAATGTACTTATTTCTGTCAGTCTTTCAACGCACACTTTGATTGTTTGTATTTGTTGCAGGATATTCTCCTGGGTTTACTGAAGAAAATGTTCTCCGACCCTTCTAAAGCCACGAAGGGCAGATCTATCCCTCTAAAGGTGGTGGTGATGTCGGCCACCTTGGAAACGGACAAACTTTCCGCCTTTCTCGGCGACTGTCCTGTCTTTACTATTCCTGGGAGGACTTTTCCTGTCACCTGCACATTTGGCTTCGCTGTAGGACCTAAAGACATAGAGAGCACTGGTTATGTTAAAGAGGTACGACGTTTCAGCTTCGAGTCAGGTCTTTATTGTGAGAGGAAAATAAAAAATGATTTTAACTTTGTGTCACTTAAACTTAACATTGCATTCTGTTGGTTTTCATTTAATTTGACATCTTTTGCTTCTCAGGTGGTCAAAGTGGCCCTCGATGTGCACACCAGTGAAATGGCTGGGGATATTCTTGTGTTTCTGACAGGTAACGCGTGATTATCATGCTCTATGATCACAGTCACTTTAACCCTGATAAAATCCACCACATTATTATCCCATGTTTGACAGGCCAGTCAGAGATCGAGCGTGCCTGTGACCTGTTATTTGAAAAAGCTGAGTCTATTGACTACCGCTACGATGTGCAGGACCAAACAGTGGACGGCCTTCTTATTTTGCCCCTTTATGGATCCATGCCTACTGGTAAAAACATACAACTGCTGCTATATTTTATTCATCGTTAAGTAGATAATCTTTTTCAAGATTAAGTCATTATCTTTCTTTGTGATGCCACTGTGGTAATACTGCAAAATAATAATTATAACTTGTTTTTGCTCTTGTGGTAGATCAACAGAGGCAGATCTTTCAGCCTCCACCTGCAGGAATACGGAAATGTGTAGTGGCCACAAACATAGCAGCGACATCTCTCACCATCAATGGCATAAAGTGAGTGAGGCCTGTGGTTATTGGCTGACCACTTGGCTGCATTTATCAGATATACAACAACTACTTGTGTAACGTCATTCAATCATATTATCAGGGTTCGTACGGGTGCTAGAAATCCTTGAAACACTTGAATTTTAGTGAGGTGTTCTCAAGGTTCATAACGTGCTTGAAACTGCTTAAAATATATGTTATATGGGATGCCATATGTGATATAAGTCAGAGAAAAGATCTCCATATTCGAGAGACTGAAAACAGTATTTTTTATGACATTTTGCATGAAAAATCACTTGATGATTAATGGATTATGAAAATAGTTCATTAAATTTCTGTGGATCTATCGGTGGAGTTAGTTTTCCATTAATTTGTCGTCCTTCTGTACAGTAGAAAGCTGTCTCAACACGTTGGTTGTTCATAGGACAATAATTTTATGTGATGAACAAGTGCAAAAGTAAGAATACTATTAGTATACAGTAGCATTGTACTGTATACAAATATGTCGTTTACCACAGCTGTAAGGTGCTGGAAAAGCATGAAATTGAAGCTTGAAATTATTGAAAAGTGCTTGAATTTGACTTTGTAACAGGTGTAGGAACCCTCTATAATGCAAAACATATTATAATCTAAATATTTCCCCCTAAAGGTACATCATAGACAGCGGGTTTGTCAAGCAACTCAACCACAACTCAAGGGTGGGCATGGATGTCTTGGAGGTGGTGCCTATTTCAAAGTGAGTTTTCAAATTAATAATTTCAGTTTGAAACCTGCATATTGGCTTGTTACAGTCATTTTCCTCCTAACACTCATGCCATTAAGGACGCTTGCCAACAGAGATTTAAACTGGATTTTTTGGGGGGGATTTTCTGTGATTAGGAGCGAGGCTCAGCAGAGAGCAGGCCGAGCTGGAAGAACCTCAGCCGGTAAATGCTTTCGAATCTACACCAAGGAATTCTGGGAGAAGAGCATGCCTGAATATACAGTTCCAGAGATCCAGAGGACAAGTCTGACCGCGGTGATACTCACACTCAAGTGCCTTGGCGTTCATGATGTCATTAGGTACGCGCTGATACCACTTCTGAGTCTGTTTGCTCTCTTATAGATTTATGCTCTCTTGACTTCATCAAGTAATGAGTCGGATTCTTTTAAGGTTCCCTTATCTGGACTGTCCAGAGGAAAGGTTTATCCTCGAGGCATTAAAACAGCTCTACCAATTTGATGCCATCGACAGGTGAGTGGTTATCTGTGTTCTTGCAAGCGCAGCAGTATTGGGTTTAAGTAAATCTCTCTGAAATTTAATGAGCTCTTATCCGTCCGTTGCGTTGACTGTAGGAGGGGCAGAGTGACCCAGCTGGGGGAGCTGATGGTGGAGTTCCCCCTGCACCCAGGCCTCACCAGGGCCGTGCTCAAAGCCGCTTCACTCGGCTGCCAGGACCTGCTGCTCCCTGTGGCCGCCATGCTGTCTGTAGAGAACATTTTCATCAGGCCAGGTCTGCAATTTAGCTTTAAAGCAGTAAGAAATAAAAACTATGAGTGAGGGGGGGTACGTAGTGCTTACATAAATAATGATATAGTATTTAGGTTATATTAAGGGAATTGTCTAGTAGCGGAGATACTAAATGTGTTAAATTTAGCGAGCCAAAGAAGTTCTGAGATATCAGGAAATGAAACGTGCAGAGAAGTGTAGTGTGAAGACTGATCCTTTCCTGCCTGCAGGCCACCCTGAGAAGCAGAAAGAAGCAGATGCAAAGCACAGAGCGCTGGCTACCAAGAGTGGCAGTATGAACGACTTTGCCACTCTCCTCAGTGTGTTTCAGTCATGTAAATCCAGGTAAAGAACTTAACTGATGCTATATGCCTCATCATTAGTTCTATTGAAATAAGAAATGAGGTCATTGTAAGTCTATCACTTGCCATGTATTCAGGACTTTATACTGCATGAGGATGTTATCGCAACCATCATGAGTGTGAGCCTTTCTTCTGCGTCTGACAGTGACAGACCCTCAGCGTGGTGTAAAGATAATTGGATCCACTGGAGGGCGCTGAAGTCGGCCTTTAGTGTGGAGACTCAGCTGCGAGAGATCCTCCTCCGCCTCCAGCAGGTACGGCAGTATAGAGAACTCATTTTCACACCACTGACGTGAAGCGTGTGGTGCATCCCTGTTAAATGCTTCGTCATGCTTTAAACACTATGCACATGTACAATTCTGCCTGTTTATTATTAGCTGTGATATATGCTCTCTGCCCACATTAATGTGATTCTTGAATATTTGTAATGGAAAACTTTGCAGATTACTGTGGTCAGATGTTGAACTCACATTGCTGTTAATAATTTAAGTGTCGTCCTCCTTTGTTTCAGAAGAGAGATTTCCCTGTCGAAACATTTGATGGCAATAAGAGTGAACTCTTCAGACGATGCCTGTGCACAGGATACTTCACCAACGTTGCCAGAAGGTATCACCAAGGTTAATTTCAAATGATCCGTCTTTAACTCTCCTTTTCTGTCTTAATTGTTCAGTTAATTCTTCTTATTTTAGGTCTGTTGGAAAGGTGTTTTGCACAATGGATGGCCATGGATCCATGGTTCACGTTCATCCATCATCATCGGTAAATGCATTTTTAAAAAAAGATCTTGATTAATAAAACACTTTTCATTGAGGACACATTATGTTTGGAATCTAAACTTTCATGCTTCTTCTCTGATTTCTCCTGTGATCTGATCCCTTGTTATTTCAAGCTGTTTGACCAGGAAGCTATGCTGAACTGGGTCATCTTCCACGATGTGCTGGTGACCTCACGGGTGTATATCAGGACCGCGTGTCCTATTCGATACGAGTGGGTGAAGGACTTATTACCCAAACTCCACGAGGTGGACGTCTATGAGCTGAGCAATGTGGCAAGAGAAGAAGTGACTGATGAGGAGATGAAAAAATGGGATGCCAGGGAAGCGGCCAAAAGACAACCAGGTTTTCAGAATTGTATATTTAAGAAAGTGTGATGTCGTACAGCGTAATGGTTAAATGGTCTCTGCTATGACCATATGTGAAATTATCAAAAAGAAGAGTCTATTAAAAGGCCATTTGGGCAGGAAGAACTTAAATTGTAAGTCCTTCATAACACAACTTCATAAATAGCTTTGTTTTTTTTCTTCAGATGTTTCTACTGAGGATGTCATGAAGAAGCTGGAGAAGCGAAACGACGAAAGCACCGTCAGCGACGCTCGTGCTCGCTACCTGCAACGAAAGCAACAAAGACAAAAACAAAATAAAGCTCTTTGACAGAGAGCGCTTGCCTTTAAGGACATGAGATTCATATATAGTGGGGCTCTTCTGTGTGGAGTTTGCATGTTCTCCCCGTGTCTGCGTGGGTTTTCCCCGGCTTCTTCCCACAATCCAAAGACATGCAGATGTTGGGCTAGTTGATGACTCAAGGTGTGAGTGTGTATGGTTGTCTGTCTCTGTTTGTCTTTATGTGCCCTGTCCAGGGTGTACCCCACCTCACGACTGATGTCAGCTGGGATCTGGCCCCCCCCCCGGCCCCGATAGGGACAAGTGGTTGAAGATGGATGGCTTCATACGTAGCACAAAGGATTCTTTTTAGAAAATATATCTCAACAATAAACATTTGTTACATTTCTAACATTGCCTTACTCTTCTTTCACCCCCCAGTCGATGGTTTTATGGGTCTTCTTACAAGGTTCACATCCAAATAAAACACATTATTTTTCTCAAACTGTTTGTCTAAATCAGAGGTGCCCAATCCTGCTCTCGGAGAACTACTGCCCTGCTTGTTTTAGGTTTCTCCCTGCTCACCCCTGCTCTAAATATACCTGTATTCATCCTCTGTCTAAAATGATCCATTTTAGCGCCTGTCTCTTTAAGCCCTCCTCCTGAAAAAGCCCAGACTGTTACTGCAGTCGGGGAATGACTGTAGTGGCACTTTATACCTATATTGTGTGTATATGTGTATATATGTATGTGTGTGTATATATGTATATATATATACATATATACACACATATATACAGTATATTCACATATATACACAAATATATGTTTATATACACACACATACATACACACATATATATGTGTGTATATATATATACATATGTATATATACGTGTGTGTATATGTGTATATATACATATATTTGTGTATATACTGTATATATGTGTGTATATATATGTATATACATATATACATACATTTATATATACATGTATGTGTGTATATACAGTATGTATGTGTATAGATACATTTATATATACATATATGTATGTGTATATATATGTGTATGTATATATATGTATATACGTATATATATATGTATATACGTGTATATATATATATATATATGTGTGTATATATATATATATATATATATATATATATATATGACCCCACAAACTACAGTACTCCTGACAGCTTGTTTACAGACATTTTCTGGGTGTGGGCATTTCTTTGTTGATTGAGCAACGTGATACTTTGACCATATTCATATTTATAGCAGCTCGGCCTGCTTTGTAATAAAGAACGAGACATGGAAATCTATTGTTTTTATGTTACGGATGTTAAAAAGAAGACTTTTGGTTTAAAGAGGAGGTAGGAACACTTGTACATGACTTTCTAGTCAAGTTTTTTTTTAGTTGTTGTTGCACTGCCTATCTCTCTACCAATCTGTGCAGCCGCTCTGTGCAGCCGGGGTGAGGTTAAGGTTACAGTATAGTACTTGATGTACTTTCACACCAACTGCTCAGGTGCAGTGGACCCTCTCTGGCCTCGTACGTCACTTCCTTTCCGTGTGCGTCTGCGGGGCTGTAGTGCTGTCTGGCTGGGACTGGAGTGCTTCCACGCTAAGCAGACGACTTAAACCACATTAAACCCATAAAAAAGGGGCGGTTTTATCTGTCCCGGGATTTTGGGGAAATAATTTCTAACTCACACTCGACATACAAATATCCATCAAGTTGGAGCATCAGTTGACTTTGTATTCTTCTCTCGCTGGTTTCATATACGCTTCAGTGAACCACTGCAGCAGCAACAGAAGAAGAAAAAGAAGCACGCCGCCGCCGACGCTGCTGTTGTTGTGAGAGAAGAATAAAACAAGCTTGAGCTGTGTGATCATTGACAGAGTTCAATACACACGAGCTTCAAGAAGTGGTATAGCTGCTGGGCCCTGTGCTGGATACCTCCGAGCCTCTTCAAGAACCGACCAACTGAGGATACATATTCGAGTCGAGGTAAGAAAAGAGAAAAGCTAAGTATTGAGAACCAGCGCGAGTCGCTAACTGACGTGCTAACTAGCTGTTAGCTCGGAAGCTATCTTGGCTAGCTGCCTTGTTTGAGTGTAATGCGGTCATCATGGTCACTGTCCTCGCTGCCCATCAGCTATTATAGCTGAAGTGTCGTAGCTACTTGTTTACTACGATAGAGAAGCTAACCTGCCGTATTACTTTACGAAGGTAACGTTTGTTGTTGACTTCGCCTCGGTTAGCTTACAAGCTAACACTGAAAGGACGAGGATGTGTGTAAACGTTAATGTTTACGCAAGGCACTTTTTCCCAGACATTCATTAACTGCTATAATCTTAACTGGCTAGGGGACGTTAGCCATGTAAAGTATTGCTGTGTAATCTATTACTATTTAAGCAAGTTGTGCCACACGTTAAACCAAGCCACCTTAATCTCAATTGGCAATTCAATTTGATTTATTGCCAAATCATAACAAAAGATATCTCAAGAGTAGGTCTGGATCACACTCTCTTACTTACTTATAAATTACAGAGACTAAACAATACCTCCATGAGCAGCGCCAAGTCGCACTATTTATAATAATAATAATATCCATACACAGTATTTATCTAGCAATATTGTGCACAAAGTGGAAACGAAACCTTACTTTTAACAGAGAGAGAGAGTACGTCAGTATGTCCCAGGGAAGCAAGCAACTGCAGAATGAACATTAACTGTAATAATATCCATATTAATGCTTAACTAAGTTGGATATTGTTTTAGCCAGATGCCAAGACCATTGAACTTTTAGTGTACATTGTAAAGTTGGGCTACATATTATTTATCCCATAGAGCAGCCAGTATCTCACTATTCAAATGAGTAACCATGTGTAGAGCTATGAGCCACCGTGGATGCACCTTAACGGCCATAACAAAGTCTGAAGTCGTGGGAAGCCTTATCTGTCTTTATCTTTGTAAACAAAGCCGTTCAAACAGTCTTTGTGTTCTGGTGACTGTACGCACTGTAATATTCAACCCCATCATTTTCACTGAAATACTGTGAAATTCTGGTAAACCTATTATCTAACATAAGCTGTTGATTCAGGGCTGACCCTGAATCACCAAGGCCTCTCCACAAACATTCAGCAAGAGCTGTGGGAGGCTTTAACTTTTGACAATACAGAGCTTTGCAGCCATTTAGATCAGTGGCATATTCGATATATGCGATTTCTACTTGACATCACTAGAGCAACAATATATTCAGATATATTGTGACACTGAAAAACTGATGCATGTCAGGGAGCGTCAGACGAGATGGTGGTGGTGCCTGGAGTTTAAATATCTAGCCCGTGGTCATGCTAGTTATTATGCTGATCCCATCTTGGATGTCACTGTCGTGAGTGTCGGATGAGCAGATATGAAGTGGCGAGCAGATGTGCAGATTTCAGCAGTTTTCCGTGTTGTGGTGTTGTGTTTCAGGGCAACACAATTCATCCAAGTGCAGTAACGTGGTGGTGGCAACACTCAGATAGGCATCAAGAGCAATACACAGAAAGTTTCCTGTGTTTTGAGAAGTCTGTTTCACTTTGTCTTCACCTCCACCTTCCTGGCTGTAGGTTTACTTCTGTTAGGCCCTAATTCTCACATATTTATGTAAAATTATTTCCCAAGGCTGTTGGCTGTTTTTATTCAAAGCGAGGAAATGAACTGTAAATAGTCCAAAGGCACACAGCTGGTTTGCTTACACCGTTACAAGCCAGCCTGTTTTTGAAAAGTATTTAACAAAAGTAGCAATGTACTTATATGAAGAATCCACATGGCATGCTGTTATTTTTGTGATTTAAAAAAAGAAAATGTATATGGGTGATGTATAGCCTTTCTCTTTGGAATTACATGTTACAGCTAACACAATTAGCATGTGTTCGTAATTTATGGACAGTTAGACGCTCATTATGTATTCTTCTTTAACAGTGTTTCCTTCTGTTTCTTTCCCTCCAGGTATTACATGATATAGTGTTGTTTTTTTATTTATCTGAGCCACTGTCGGGAACTTGACCAATAGGAACAGTTTGCACAATTTCCACCAGCTTGTCTGCACCCCCCTCCCAACCAAGACAGTCTTCTGCACCAGCATGAATGAAGTCAGTGTTGTGAGAGACGGATGGCTCCATAAGAGAGGTAAGGGGGCCCCTTGTGTTCGTCTCCATCTGAGTCTATATTAGAGTCATAGTCCATGCTAATATCTATATTTTGAGAATTAAATACTCCCGCCTGTATGCTTGTAAGGTGTCAAGCTTATAGGTTCCTCCTTAATGGTAAGCAGCTATGCTCAGCTTAGTTCAGTCACTTACTATGAATTTGCATAGTAATAATAGTGTGACACAGACTCGCCATAGTAAAGCTATATCACACAAGCGAATAACAAACAATAACTCTGTCTGCTTTCCAGGTGAATATATTAAAACATGGCGGCCTCGTTACTTCATCTTAAAGAGCGACGGCTCCTTCATCGGCTACAAAGAAAAGCCTGAGGTGTCCAGTGACCACAGCCTCCCACCACTCAACAACTTCTCTGTAGCAGGTCAGTTTTCCCTTCTGGCCTGAAAGTTTCAGAATGTGCCAGATTGTTCCAGATCTGTTTTTTGTTAGTGCATGTATAGCTGATGTGTCTCTGCCTTACAGAATGCCAGCTGATGAAGACGGAGCGCCCAAGGCCCAACACATTTGTCATTCGTTGTCTGCAATGGACCTCTGTTATTGAGCGCACCTTCCACGTAGACAGCAACGAGGAGCGGTAAAGAACATTCATCCCAAGGGTTTTATTTCAAGTTGTATTTTCTGTATCTTTGGTTGAGAAGGCCATAGTGAAAATGTGAGCGTGCAGCTTGTTGGGGGCGGCCATTTAATCTGAATATTCAATATACATGAGAATACAAAGTCTGTCTACAATGAAACACCAGAACAACATGAAAATGGCTAAATCTGGTTAGGAGTGAGATAGACAGATTGGCTACTCAGCTGAGTCCCGGCCCAGTAAAGCTCTGTTCTCTTGCCATTTAATCGTTCTCCTTGACGTCTTTTTCTTTTATCAAACAAATGTCTATCGATCAAAGCTGTGTGTTTACAAAGGCAAACCAGCTTTTAAGGTCAAATCATGTGTCACAAGATTCAGTACAGCATAAACATAAATGCAGTTAAAAAGTAATACCCCAATGTTGAATTAAGATGCATCATTTTTGGAAAGGATTTGTGGGTGTAAAACACTGGCCGTGTGTGAATGCGTTTACAGATTTAGCCCTCATAATGTAGACATCTCTCAGAATCCTAGCTTTCTCTCTCTATTTTAGGGCTGTCCTCAATTAAAGAAAGTTTTAGTCAACTAAGACTCATAGGATTTTGTTGACTAAACGATTAGTTGATTAATTGACAGAGCTGTAAAAGTGAGTTTCTCCTCAAAGAATAACGCAAAAAAAAAAACATGTATTTAAGTGCGCACATTACCACTCTATTGTAGATTAGAAAGGATGGGACAGAAGTAATGACAGTGTCTTGTGTCTTTCAAATGTGTTTTATCTGAGGAAAACTCAACATACGGTGCATAGTAAGGACAGAAAGACACAAGGAACAACATTTTATTGTTTGCAGTAGTACAGACATTAAAATCCATTTTAGTTTGCAAGAGAAGGAAAGACCATCATGCTTGAAATAGAATTTAGTGCCAGATTAGACTTGATTATTCTCCCCTAACCCAAGCAATCATCATTGAGTTTTGTTTACATCGCCTCTGCCAAGTACCAAATCCCAGAGTCCCCCAGATTATCCTCTACCTTCTAATTTGAGCTTGCTAGACTACCGTTTTTCCTTTAAGATATATTCTGGCACAACTTCTCAACCATCTGTCTGAATACAAAGGGTTTAAAAAATATGTCACAGCTAACTACAGTTTGTACCTTAAGGCAAAGTTTCTGCCAATTCAAATGTTTATAGAATCAACTCAGAGTAATGTAGACATAGCTTTGGCGAGATTTGATAAAGGTTATTTCCTCTGGATCAGGGAGGAATGGATGCGATCGATCCAGGCAGTGGCAAATAGCCTGAAGAGTCAGCAGCACGATGAGGAGCCCATGGAGATTAAATTTGGCTCACCAAGTGACAGCAGTGGCGCAGAGGAGATGGAGATTGCTGTGTCCAAATCCCGCACAAAAGTGGTCAGTATTTGCACAAGCAGTAGCTGGCAGCTGAGTGTTTGCTGTGTTTGTCCAGCTAAGCTCATCTTTATTGAGCAAGTTGTTTAAACTTTAAGCCTCTTTCTCAAAGCTTTTTTTTTTTTTTTGGGTAAAGGACCTTTTAAATGAGCGGAGGGCAACATTTGTGTGTGTATTTTGTCTGGTGCCGAGTCACTTCAATGGATTTTGAATGGCTCTGTTTTTACAGACTAAGCTTGTCTGTCCATGCAGCGCAAAAAGAAGTTTGTAGTTCAAAGTAGCTGGACTATTTTGTGGGAAACGTGTTTTGTTTTTTGTTTTTTTTTATGGACCTGTCCTTATTTGAGTGGTGGTGGTGGGGTTTGCATCATAAGTGCACCAACCAACAGCAGTGGGGACAGTACAATGGGGAGCCACCGACTTACCAAAATGCTCATCACAATCCTGTACATTTCAAAAATGGCATACATTTTTAAGTCCAACCGAATCTCACAGATGCACTTCTGTCATTGCATATCTTTGACCATTTGTCCTACAGACGATGAGTGACTTTGACTATCTGAAGCTGCTGGGAAAAGGGACCTTTGGTAAAGTGATCCTGGTGAAGGAGAAGGCCACAGGGATGTACTACGCCATGAAAATCCTCCGCAAAGAAGTCATCATTGCTAAAGTAAGTGCTGATCCCATCATAGTAAAATCTTCACTAATGACCTTGCAATCTATTTGTCATGTGGTCTTGTGGTCTCATGGTGTGTACCCTATACGTGTGTATTCCTCTAGGATGAAGTGGCACACACAGTTACAGAAAGCAGAGTTCTCCAAAATACGCGGCACCCCTTTCTTACGGTAAGTTACCAGTGCATGTATTGTTGCTTCAGTTTGTGCTTTCCATCTCCACCCGTTTATCTATAAAATACAGATGCTGATGTCTGTTTTCCTCCTCTTACAGACACTAAAATATGCATTTCAAACGCATGACCGCCTATGCTTTGTGATGGAGTATGCAAATGGAGGAGAAGTAGGTTCTTACTTTTTTCATCTGGCCTACAGTTGTGTCCAATGTAGACAAATGTTTAAACAGCCACCTTAAAAATGACCGGAAGGAATAACTAACAAATCATCTAGATTTCTATGAAATCAAGTATCTCAAGGAACACAAAGAAATCTTCTGTCCCTTATTCCTGTGTTTACCTTTTTATTCCTTTTCAGCTCTTCTTTCACTTATCGCGCGACAGAGTGTTCACAGAAGACAGAGCAAGATTCTACGGTGCAGAAATAGTGTCAGCACTGGAGTACCTACACTCACGCAATGTAGTTTACAGGGATTTAAAGGTAGGGCATCTGCTTGCTCTGGCATTATTACTTTCATTTTTGTACAGACGCTTGAGGGATATTCTTGATTATACTGTAACCTTCGTAACCTTAGATTATCATACATCTAGATCTGAGATAAAGCCATAGCCGCAAACTAATTTGACTATTTCCCCGCACAGCTGGAGAACCTCATGTTAGACAAGGATGGCCACATAAAGATAACAGACTTTGGGCTGTGTAAAGAGGGCATCACAGATGGTGCCACCATGAAAACCTTCTGTGGAACCCCGGAGTACCTGGCACCAGAGGTAACTCCACGATGACAATGACATCAATATCTTTTCTGACCAAAATTCTGAAAATAAAGCACTGATGCCACTAGTGAGATGAGCACATGATGGAAACTAGTTTTGATAAGTTGCAACTTTGGTAACTTCACTGTGCGGCATCATGTGAAAACTAGGAAGGACTTTAGTTCAGCTGGTAGAGCTGGGTGTTGGGGTTTTTTTTGTGGCAAAGATTTAGCATTTGATGTGACAGTTGGTGTAGGGTCGAACCATGGATGTGGAAGTGATATGGTGTCCAGCTTAACCATTAGGCTACTTGGGCTCCTGCACCTCACGCATGAAAATTGACAGCAGAGTGCATTATCTTGACTTTACCTGGAGATTAAAAACTGAACTTGACGTCTGGTCGGTTAATTGACTGTTTGGTCAATACGCTCTCTACAGTCGCTGGTGTTACTTTCATAAGGCTGTGTGTGTTCACAAAGGTATTTTGTCCCAGCTGGAAAGGTTGGTTTTTCGCATGATTTTGCGATATCCACGGAAGTAAAAATGTTGGCAAAAGGTAGAGTACCTGTTCTGAATGAGGCTGAAGCACGTAGTGAGAGAGGACAGATACTGTATATACAGCTAGCAGTATTCATTTCTCCTCTGTTGATGCTGTAGTTTAGCACTTGTACCTGGAGGAAGTGAAGGTTTGTCTTTTTGCGGTAGCCTATTTGTCCCACCTCTCCTCCATTGGGATTGGACAGCTGGGTTAAAACCGTGACATTGACCAGCGCAGCGTTTCAAGCTGAATATTTTTCAACTTTTGGTTACCAGAGAAAAACTCCAAACGTGCAATGTTTACCACCTCGTCAATTTGCAGGTGTTTGCAGATGAGTCTAAATAAATGGTTCTCCCATTGAAAGAATACATGTGTTCCTTTGCAAATTCAGATCTCAAGCCAATAAAGCCTTGTGAATTTTATTTAATTTGATGAAAAATATTAAGTACTCTCAGGACTTTGTTGAGCACAACACACGACTCAACACTACCAGGCAGAGTGCTCTCAAATGTTTTAAAAAAAAAAGATATTCCTGTTTTATTTGTCTCATAACTCTTGTCATTTCCACCCGTCAGGTGCTAGAAGACAACGACTACGGACGAGCGGTGGATTGGTGGGGACTTGGCGTGGTCATGTATGAGATGATGTGTGGTCGGTTGCCCTTCTACAACCAGGACCACGAGCGTCTCTTTGAGCTTATCCTCATGGAGGAGATCCGCTTCCCCAAGAACCTGGCTCCTGAAGCTAAAGCCCTGCTGGCCGGCCTGCTCAAAAAGGATCCCAAACAAAGGTATGCACATTTACACCATACACCTAGATAATCAAAAACAAATTGAATAAATACATGAAGAACAATTTGTAATATTTTGCTGATAATTGGGATAAAAAAAAACAACAACATTGTAACTCTATCAGTAAACCCACAACAGGACTCACTGATTATATCAGTAGTTAAAAGGTTGAAAATAAAAATTAAACCCACATTTTTGTAGAGGTATTTAACCAAAATAAGATTCCAGCTCCAACATATTTCTAGAAGTCAGTTATTGTAAATATTCAGTAAACACTGTTCCACCGCAGCCATATAAAAGATGTAGATAGCCTGACTGTATTAAGCAGCATTTCAAAATGTCAATTTATTGCCGCGCTGCTGTTTTGTGAGCATTTTTTGTGACATTTCAGGCTATTCTTTTAACATTAAATTTTTTTTTTTTTTTAATATGGATCCCTTATTGTCAGCCATACTGATGTGCCAGCCAGGCTGCACTTCATAGTACATAATCTCCAATTGATTTCTTTTCTTTATATCGAAAGGTTCTTTCTAAATATGTTATCGTCTGCACAGCACCATCCTAAATTTGTGAGTGGTGCAATGTTTTGATATTAACATAATTAACATGTAGGGTTTCTGTGTGAAAATGTGGCTGTTCAGCTGAATAACTGGCTTCTGAAGATGCAGCAGTACAGCTATAAAAAAAAAAAACCTTTCTTCCTGGGATTTGGCACCACGTCTGTAGCACTAGACTTGTGTTCTGAATCTTCCACTGCTCAAGGGCAGCACCACATATAGCTATAAGTAACCACATTATTAAGCCCTTGTTCCTGCTTGATTAGTTTTGGTACAGGGTAATGGCCATAAACAAGGACATAATTGATTGTTGTTTTGGTCGAGCCCCAGTGTTTCTGGGAACAGACATAGAAGTGCTAATATTAACACACCGGGCACTGCCTGGTTTACCGACACATGCACCTGTAAATAGTGAGGAAATTAGAAACACATTTGTCTCTAAATGGCGCAGCAGAGAACAACACAACATACGTGTGTGTTCATTTCTAATGATAGTGTTTGCGCAATTACCTGTATAAAAAAAGGTAGCTGGTGAATGGGTGATGATGATGATGATGATGATGATGAGAGTGATTTTGTTTTGTTTACAGGCTTGGAGGCGGACCAGACGATGCCAAAGAAGTGATGAGCCACAAGTTCTTCACTTCCATCAACTGGCAGGATGTTCTTGAAAAAAAGGTGAGCTACTGGGGAAAAGCAAAAGACAGGGCATTTAAAATAAGATGTTTGAATTGTAAAATGACTGGTATCTTTTTTGTTTTTCCCCTCAGCTTATTCCACCCTTCAAACCCCAGGTAACATCAGAGACGGACACGCGTTATTTCGATGATGAGTTCACAGCACAAACCATAACGATAACTCCCCCTGACAAGTGTAAGTATCGACATCTTTCATTTGTGCTTTGAGTTTGGATTCGTAAATGTTTTTATCTGAACTGGTGGGTTTTTTTTTTTCCTCTCTCCCTTTGTGTGTACTACAGATGACAGTTTAGATGCAGAGGATTCAGATCAGCGCACGCACTTCCCTCAGTTCTCCTACTCTGCCAGCATACGGGAATGATCACTCAGTCTCTTGAACAAGCAGGCAGGCTAACACACAATCACAATCCCACATACACACTTGCACTGCTGGGGAACGACACAAACAAAAACTGGCACAAGACACATTTTCATTCGGTCTTTAATGAGCACGTATATACACAGACACACACACACACACACACATATATCCTGGCTATTCAGACAAGACAGGGATCATCGAGTATGAAATGAACACACAGGCCGTGAATGACTGACCTCGGCAGGTTTGTGTGGATAGACTGGCAGCTTTGTCTCCGTGCGTCCTCTCAGGGTTGGCTTCAGGCTTCCCTGCAGGACCTCCGCCGCACTACGCTGGGGTACCACATCAAAGCCTTGACACTTTGAAAACCAGGTTATGCCAGCAAGTACCACCTCTTTACCAGCTGTACCCATGCTACACACATACCAACCCATGCATAGACTGCATATATATATATATACACACACACAAAAGTACTTGATAGAATTTTTAGCATAATCAAAATTCGGAAAAAATGGAAAAGATTTGGGGAAAAAGACAAAGTTTTATTTCATCGATTGTTACGGTTTTAAATGTAAAGCCATATTTCTGCATTTTTTTTGTGATTTTTCTTTTTTAATTTTTTTTTTAACAAGTGCTCTTTCTGGAACTTGCTGTTACAAATCAAGTGTGGGATCGTTCCTACAGTAGGGGGAAAGAGGGGAAGGGGAGGAGGGTTGCCATTTCTGTGTTTGCACTGCACGTGTGTGTGTGTGTGTGTGTGTGTATAAGCGAATGGACGAGTGAATGTATGTATGTGTGTGTGTGTGTGCGTGCGCGTGTGTGCATATGAGTGCAGGAGGATGTATGAACAACCCTTTTGATTCTCAACCATCCATTTGTGTCTGTTTTCATGCATGTTTTGAAACTATTGCTGGAATATCAACAAGACAGGACACTACACAACACACTCAATGGCCTTTTTTTTATTTTTTTTTAAAGGGAACAAGCATGTAATATATGAGTGCTGTGACCAGCTTGGCGCTAAATTGACTCAGTCAGGAGTAGAAACTGGGATCTCATGCATGGCTAACCTTCGCTTTAAAAGCTGCATTAATTGAACTCAAAGCGATGCAGCAGTCAGCCTCTTAGAATCCACGTCGCTGTGTCCAGACTGACTTACTGACCGTCTAGCTGCTGGTTGGAGGTGTAAGAGAGGCCAGTTGCTGTGTGTTGAAAAGAGCAAGAATAGAGGGTAAGGGGAGATTAGAGACTAGATGCTTCACACAGTTATTCCCCAACCTGTCTAGAGAGACCAACGTAGACGCACACAGCCATTCGCTGTCCTCGATCCAGTAATTCTCACTCCCTAGCTGGAGAGTTAGGCACCAATCTTTTGTTCATTTTCCGTTTGTAATATCAGTGTAAGTTTTTAAAGATATTTTTTTTGAATGTTTCCGTATTTAAAGAATGAGAGTTCAATTGTTGTTAAGTCTGTATAATGAGGCCAAAAAAAAATTGACTGACTTGGTGGACGTTTAACACAAATGATTCCACATCTGATGTTTAGAACCTTTTAGTTTGTGTTTTCTTTAATGCTACGTTGAGGCACTTAAATCTGAGTAGTAGTATGTCTGGAGCAACAGTCTGCAGGTTTACAGTGCAACTAAACGCTGCGAGAGCTGGTCGACCAACCTTCCGCCTGCAGACAGGAGGAACTAATCAAAACATCAGCTGACGTACCGTTGAGTTGAAATGAAAATCTGCATTCTTTGAGTCATGGCGGCACATGATGACACACGTTAAGTGCTCATATTGGCGCAAACATTTTATATTCCATATTTCCGGAGGAGCTGTTGGTTGCTCTTTACGCTTCACTAAATGAACATCGAGATCGTTTTTGTTTGTCATTGTTTTGTTTTTATGTCAGTTTATTTTTCTCCTTTTTTTGTCCATCTATTTCTCAAATTTTGGAAGACACATTGTCGTGTTTAAGTATACATTATATAAAAAAAATATATATTAAAAGTTTTTAAACGGCTTTCTTTTGGATTATGTTCTTCATTTCAAGGGGTTTCCATCCATCCAGAAATGCTTATTTAGGTGGTAACTCAGTAATCTGACTTTAAAGGGGTCATTTCTGGTTTTCTTTACTATTTCATGAACTGAATACATTGTTCATCATTCGCATAATTGAGCTTATATAAGGATATTTTCCTTCTCATAAGCTTAATTATTAAGGGAAATTAACATCAGTTTGATCCTTCTTTTGTAAACTACAGAGAAAAAGGTCCCTAAACAGTTCAAATTTACCTCCATTTTCCAGAATACATTTTAAAGTTGTGGTCCCTTTTTTGAAGAAAAAAAACAAAACTTAAAAATATATATTTTTCCCAGACAATGCCTAAACAAAGTAGATAAGACCCATCCATGGTCAAGAATGAATGGAAATTGGTAGTTTTCTACCATTCCCCGCAGAGCACTTATTCTACTGTTATGTTTAAATGTTTTGCAAAGACCTCTGAGCATTCCCTGGGATACCCCTCACGTCACATATTCATGTTTTTTTTTAAGTTTGCAGGAGTGACAGAGCGTGACCGTGAGATGTTTTGAGTGAAAGTGGTGATGAGGAAAGAAAAGCAGCAGGTTTTTTGAGTCCTGGTTGGGCAGCAGGTGGCCCCACTCCCTGCACATGATAATGTGATTGAATGGCTTTGATTTACAGTTCACAACTCCAGCACCTCTTCTCACTGGCTCAGGCACATCCATCATACTCTAGCCTAGTGTCCTGCTTTGGAAACGGCAGGATCGGATATCAGAACCACTGCACTGATTGACTCCACTGTGGATTTGCCTTCATTGCTATCATGGCCATAAGGGGGTGCTGCTGAACTTTTTTAATATTGGTTGTGAAGCCATACTCTGAACCTCGCTGCTGGCCACGCTTTAAGCAATGCTTCACAGCTGAACATGCAAGTTAATACCCCTGACCTCTCCTGTAGGCGTACACAGGCACAACAAGTGCCTCCTCACTATTGTGTAAATACCAAAAAAAAGTAGTTTGATGGTGAATGCAGCATTCGTAGAGGGGGAGGCCTGCAGCTTTGTAGTATTTGATTTGCAGCTTTACTATGGTTACCTTGCTTCTCTGTATAATTGAATGTGATCAACAGTCACGAATGTCACACCTGATGCTGGTGTAACAAGATTTTTTTTTGCTTGTTGCTGTTAGTTGAGGCTCAGAGGGCAATGGAGGAAAAAAAGCAATCTTTAAGGGGAGGACATTGTCCTGGTAGACAGTTTCAGCCCCCCTTTGCAAGACTTTACAATGTAACGGGTGATACCTGCTACAATATGGTAGCTTATAACATTTGCAACTATAATGTGCCAGTAAACATTTTTACTGAATAAAGCTGTGCGTGTCTTTTTTTTATGGAGGTAGAATTGACTCAAAAAGATTAGGACATAAAATGAAATCAAAATGATATGTATAGATATGCATAGATTTATAAATAAATACAAATAAAAAACCCTGCATATGAACAAGTAAGCTAATTTGTATGAATAAACGTGTTTTGTCTCAAACATTAATACATATAGAAATTATATAATATGCATACATTTATAAATAAAATACAAATATGCAAATATAAAACGTGAAATACAAAAACTAGTTTGTATAAATGAACGTGTATTTGTAAAAAATATTTTGAGATTTAAAAATGAATGCTTGAATTTGTGTTTGGATTTTGCATTTGTGGATCACTTTTTTGCTCTTTACGAAGTACTCATGAGACATTTGTACCGCAGATCCAGAGTCACAAATAAATGCCCCACTTTTGGTAAAAGCAGAGTAACTTTTTATACAATATTCGGGAAGAGGTTCATTCCTTTGAATAACTTTTTCCCATAATGCAATAAAAATTCATAAAATAATGATTTCTTTGCAAAACATTTGAGGTAGACCATTGAATGAACATCATGGGTTTGTAGAGAATTGACATTTTACTGCACACAGGAATAGCGGCATCTGTTTGAGCTTAACACTTAAAGATAACAAAGCACCTTGTAGAGGTTTGTACCCAGGGGGAATGGAGTGATTGAAGTGTAAAAGTAGGAAAAAAAATCCCCTTTTCCCTGATGACTGCAGCCATCTCTGGGTCCTTGGAGATCCTTTGAATGTTCATGTCCTCTGCAAAAACAACAAAGCCACACCAGTCAATGTAAGCTCATATGGTAGCTTGATGCTACCATAGCGCTAACATCAGTAAAAATAAATAAATAATAATAATAAAAGTGAACTGCATCACAGTTTGTTATATGTGATGTGATTTTCCAACTGGTATGACCACAAACTTAAGTCAAGGACATTTATGCTATCTGTGGAGTGGACTGTTAGCATTATCTAGCTAGCAGTTTACCACACATGGTGATAGTGCTAAGGGTTTTAAAAGATCTTTTAGTTTGACTTCATATTAATAAAAAGCTGTTTTGATGTCTTCCAGTCAGGATTTAGACAGCACCACAGCACCGAGATGGCTCTTGTTAAGGTCTTCAATGACATCCATTTAAACACGGACAATGGTAAAACTTCAGTCTTAGTATTATTGGATCTCAGTGCTGCATTTGACACAGTCGATCACAACATACTACTAGACCGTCTGGAAAACTCGGTGGGACTTTCTGGCACAGTATTAAAATGGTTTGAATCCTACTTGAAGGACAGGGACTACTTTGTGTCTATAGGTAAATACACATCTGAGCGGGCAAAAAATGACACATGGAGTTCCCCAAGGCTCCATTCTGGGGCCTCTACTTTTTAGTATCTACATGCTGCCACTGGCTCAGATCATGAAAAACAACTACATATGTTACCACAGCTATGCAGATGACACACAAATCTACATAACTATATCACCAGGCGACTATAGTCCAATACTAGCACTGAGCAGATGCATCAAGCAAATCAACAATGGGATGGAGCAGAATCTTCTCCGATTAAACAAAGAAAAAACTGAAATTACTGTTTTTGGAGCCAAGGAAGAACGAACAAAAATCAGCACCCAACTTCAAACAGTAATGCTAAAAACCACAAACCAGGCCAGAAACTTGTAATGTAATCATGGACTCTGAACTTCAACAGCCACATTAAAACAACATGTTTTAATTGACCTTTTATATTTAAATTACCCTTTTAAATTTATGTGTCATTTCTCCCAATGCTTTTAATGTTTTATTTGAAGCACTTTGAATTGCCTTGTTGTTAAATTGTGCTATACAAATTAACTTGCCTTGCCTTTGAGCGAGCTACTAGCTAACGCTAACGTTAGATTAGCTGCTGCTAACCTATCCAAAAGTTAGAAAGACAGGCTAGCTGCTCGTTGTTATCAACACCGTTTAATGACAGTTTCTCTGTGAAGATACTGATCTCATAACAGTGTAATGTGTGTATAATAATCCAAAATGAGTAATTCTTACAGGAGGTCCTTGATTTTGAGGTTCATCCATATTCATCGCGGTTCATCAGTCAACATCTTTACAGCACCACCCCCTGCTGGTTGAACAGGGAGGGTGCGTCCACATTAAAATCCAGGGGTATTTTTTAAAATTTAATCTGGATCTGCGGTAAGAATGTCTCAAAATTAGGTAATCGAGAGAAAAGCAAATCCACAAATGCAGAATCCAAACACAAATTCAAGCACATTTATTTTCAAATCTCAAAAATATTTTTACAAATACACGTATATTCATACAAATGAATAAATCTATTTATTTGTACATCACGTTTTTATATTTGTATTTGTTTATTTATAAATCTATGCCTTTTTATACATACCATTTCGATTTGTATTTATCTTTTTGAGACAATTCTACCTCCATATTTTTTTGCTATTTTTAAAGAGTACACTGAACGCCTGCATAGTACGGCGCAATCCATTGCCACAGCTTTGCAATCTTTTGTTCATTGAGACCGGATGTGTCAGGGAATTAAAGGGGTTTTAACCTTGTGATAACATGTTTCACGTGAGCTTTCTTTTTAAAGCCTGACTATGATCTTTTTCTTAGTCAAAAATGCTTTCATGTGGACAGTGTTGTGCCAGAAACACACAATAAAAAGAGTTGCTATTTCTCCACCAGAATTTCATTTCTAACTATAAAGCAAGTCTCTCTGTGTGTGAGTGTGTTTGTGATTCTCATATCTCAAGAACTGTCCATCCGGTCTGCTTCACACCTGGAAGATCTATTGGGAAATGTACCCTCGATAGCCTATTAACCTAAAACTTGGGTACAGCAGCTCGTGTATGGACCTGACTCTGAGGCATAATCAGAGAGCTGTTGATATTAGTTATTTTCAGGCTGCAGTAATGTTTAATTGCATGTTATGAAAAACATATTGCCATTATCCTTCCTCCCTCAAATAGCCCATGAAATAAAGATGCACAAAACAATCAGGCACCCCCCAAAAACAAAATGTTTATGATATATCCTTTTGCAGGGATAAGGGATTGCATTACACTAAAGATATCTTAAATTAATTTAAAAGCCAATTAACATAAAACAGAAGAATAGAATAGAATAGAATTACTTTAATGATCCCAGACTGGGAAATTATTTTGTAACAGCAGTAGTGGGTCAGCAAATAAACACTTTGTTCATAAAAGAAATAGAATCCAATATATACATAGTGTATATATACAGTGCACAGTGTGCTATGAATAATAAACATTAATAATATATACAACAAAATATGCAAAATGTACTATAACAATAACAACAATAATGATATATACAACAAAACAATAGAGAGAGCAGAGTTCTCTGTCTGGCAGAGGTGAGAGTTATTATATACAGTTATGGATTTTGTCAGGAAAGATATGACCAGTGTGAGTTGGAGAGGGTGGAGAGGATTATCCATGATGGAGAACAGTTTTTTCAGTGTCCTCTCCACCACAGCCTCCAGAGTGTCCTGTTTGCAGCCAATAACAGAGACACGTGGAGTGTGACGTTTTTGATGCCATCAAATGTTTCCTGTACGAATCTTGAAGGTTATTACTGTGTGACAAGCTATTTCACACTGATCCATTTAAAAACACATAAGCTGAACTTTCTGGTCCTTTCAAAGTAAAATATTATTGATTTACTTTCCCGCGGTTTATTTTATTTTTCAAACGTCGACCGGAAGTCCTACCCGTCTACCTTCGCACCTGTCCGTCCCCACTCCAATCAGCGTGGCCCACCTCCCGTCTTTATTAGCGGCCGCCCGGGCGGCGTGGCTGCCCTCTCTCTGCTCCAGGTCTCCGCCAACACCCGTGGATAAGTAGCTGCAGCGGCCCGGCACGGGAAGTCAGTCTCCGGCTGTGACCATGGCCAGGACCGGTTTCTGCGATTCCAAGCCTCTGCTGGACTTACACAAGAAGGTGAGCTTCTGCATCTTCGGGAAATAAAAAAAGTTTGCGCATGAAGTACTGTTCAAGGGTTTAAATTGAGATGTGTAGTTCTTCAATTATCCCATTATACGATCAAGCAATCAGTGAAGTTAACAAGAAAACAAATGGATCAATCATTGACTGCATGAACCCCACCCATTGATTTACCAAGGAAATAAATAAAAGTTCTGTAAACTATCCCATTTTTTATTTTTAAGTGCTTTACTTACTGTTTCTCAACCTCTACATGCACATACAGGCGTGCTCCATGTTTGTGTTTGTGTCAGAGGAGTAATTGGATCCACCTGCCATGATCCTAGGTGTCAAGGAAGGAGTAGCTGATTAGATGCGCGGAGAGTAGGTCCCTCTGAAGTGCACCACTATTCTGATGGTCGATTAATTGTTTCAGCCCCTCATATAGACTTTCTGCTTTTTCCTGTCATATCAAATTAAAGCTGAACTTATTGGACAGAAGACCTATTTTGTATCAATTTTAGACCAAATGATTCATTGATTTTTTTTTTTCTAAAAAATAAACATCCACTGATTTTTAATACAGTGATTGACCTGCGGCCAGCTACAGTCACTATCAAAGACAGCCTATTTTTTATTTTTGCCTCTCGTGAAGTGATAAAAATGTGTGGGACCTGATCACTTGGGTACCAGTGAGACTTTCTGTCGTCCCTCCAGGCGGATGAGAGGCGAGCCCCGTTAAGAACTTGGTCTAATGCCTGTGGCCCTATAGATCGTTGTCTGCCTGTAGAAGTGGAGGAGTCCAGGGTGGCCCCTGTCAAAGTGGAGCCAGAACGCAGATGGGTATGCCTACTTCCCTGCCTGTCATCTTCACACAACACGTACTACAGTGTCTCTCTCATCTTAGCTCTTGCTTTAATGTCTTTTCCAAGTTGAAAATGATGTGGTTGCTGATGATGTTGCTTTCACTGTAAACTTTAGGGGGTTAGGGTTAGTTTAGATTATTCATATTTATATACATGATCACAACAATCCTACTTCCAAGTGTCTGTGTGCAAAGTGTTGTCTGTTTGCAGGAAAGCTTATCGACGCAAACGAGCGAAAGCATCCTCATGGGGTTCCATGAAGACAGTCAAACATGCTCAGCTGGTAATAAATACCACGTTTATTTTCACCAGAGTCAAATAAATGCACTTAAATAATAATCTGCCATTTCTACACTTAATGTAAAAGTATCATAAAGACTGTAGCTGTCTGCTGTGTGTAGTATCTAGATTGTTTGATGTCAAGTTAGTGCCCAGATGGTGTACTTTATCATGTTGACAAGTGAAAGAAGATCTGCTTGCATGTTTTGTTCCTCCTTTTCCATCCTGTATAGCAGATGGGTGTGTGGGGGCGTCTGTGCTTCTTTACCCTCATGGGCTAAAGGGTCTTCACAGCCTACAGGCACTGGTGCCCAGCTTCCTGCGCCATGAAGTGGAGACGGCACTGGAGAAACTGGACCTCATATGGGACCGCACGTACGCCTGGGATATGTTCTTGGATATGATGGTGAGACGTCACGAGCGGAAGGGTTTTGTCTTTTTGATGTATCTATTGTTTCCATAAGAAAGGAATATTATCCTGACAAAGTGCTGTTTATGCAGACATCACAACTAATTATATACAAGAGGGGCAACCTAGAAGATTGGCACAAACATGTATCGCACTGTCTCTCTTTAAATATTTAGTCTGTGCCTTCTGTTTTCACCCTGTAGAGAACGCAAACACAAAACTCTTTACCCAACGCCGACCTGCCCCGGCATTTCACAAATGCCACTCTGTCTGTCCTGGTTGACTGGCTCATTCAAGTGCATGTAAGTCTCATTGTAGATGGAGGGTTTCTTCTTACTCAAAACAGAGCTGATCTAAATCTGAATGGGGGTTGTGGGTTTAGGCTGTGGAGGTGGGGATTTGATAAGATTGATGCCACTCATATCTGTACAATAAATATTAGGCTTTAGCAGCATGAAGACTTGAAACAGGAAACGGCTTGCCTGGCTCTGTCCACAGGCAACAAACCGGCACCGTTTTTAAAGCTCAATAATTAAAGTTGTATCCATTTTGTTTAATCCATACAAAAACCAACAAGTATAGTTGTGCGTTTATGTTTTTCAATCTTGATTGCCTGGTTTTATGTCCTACCAGGAGATGATGCATTTTCAGGAAGAGACCCTCTATCTGGCCATACACCTCCTCAACCGCTCCCTGCGTCTGCTCAAGGTGACCACCTTCAACCTGCAGCTCCTCGGCATGGTGTGCCTCTTTCTTGCTGCAAAGAAGGAAGAGTGTCTCCTCCCTGAGGTAAGCTGCCCCCCCCCCCCCCCCCCAAAAAAAATGTATATGCATGTTAAACCTGGTTACGTGCAGTGCCTGCTTAGATAGCTAAACGATCCATTATCTTCTTCTAGGTGTCTGGACTCTGCTACTTGATGGACCAAACTTACAATAGGCATCAGCTGCTGCGAATGGAGCGCAAAGTCCTTTTAGGGCTCAAGTTCGATCTGTCCTACTGTCCGCCTCTGCACTTCCTCCTCCTCCTTGCCTCCATTGCTCGTTGCAGTGCCAAGGTAGACCTGCATCGTGTGTTCTTCATTCATTCAGTTTCTTACCCTGTCGGTGAGGTTGTTTTCCAGTACGTAGAGATCTTTAGCCTCATCTGTGCCACCAGGTGGTGTGGATGGCTCGTTATCTGCTGGAGCTGTCTCTCCTGGAGAGCCAGTGTGTGGTGTTTCTGCCTGTGCAGCTGGCAGGAGCAGCCCTGTGCTTGTCCCGCCACCTTCTGCAGGAGCCCCCAACACCAGAAGGGGAGGCCGCATGGTGCCTGGCCTCCAATCTCCATGTCGGCAGGTGTGTGTGTCTTGACTTATGAGATCATGCACTCCCCTCATCCACGGTGCCCTTTAGTATCAGACTATACCTTTACCGCATTACTGAGTTCTGGCTTCTGTGGCCCCAACTTCACAGATGCAAAACTTTACTTTACCAGTGTTTTTGTGTTGGTCAGCGTTCATCCTACTACCTGTCAATTAAATCTGTATGCCCTGTGTTTTTCAGTGAGGATGCCCTGCTGAGGATCATGCATGTTATGGCCAGCATCGCAGCCGAGGCCGAGACCTGCGCTACTTTTATTAAATTCTCCTCCCTAAAGACCATGCATGTCAGCAGGCACCCAGCTCTAAAGAACGCCGTTGGGCTGCTAGGTGTGTGCAAATACCATTCCCAACTCCCAGAAACTGAAATTACCAAAGCTTCAAGGTAGGGATGCTATAAAAGCATCACATGAAGACATGACTTCTGTGCGGTCCAAGCCTCTCGCCAAGGCTGTGTATTCTTTGCTGGAGATACCATGGAGAATGGGTGAGGAAGAAGTGGAAATGATTTAAATGCCAAATATTGTCTGACAAAGGATTGTATGCACTTTGCCTGTATGTGATTAAGCCAATCAAGTGACACCTGTTTTATGATCTTATCTTGCAGCCAATTAAGAAAATATTTGAATTGTATTGATGTGTCCTTGTCTTGTTTATGAAGAGGATGTGGGCTGTCTGTCAAGCTATTATAACATTTTGAAAGTTTTAATGTGAAAATAAAGTATCTGCTGCAAAATTCTAAGTTCCAGCTGTTTTAGTTTGTTTGCACAAATGTGTGCACTTTCCAAAGTTCTACGTGACTGCATTGTTGGATAACAATCCTGCTGACACGTTTAAATGACTCTCTGTGGAGATGTTGGCTAGCTGGTATGCCATATTAGTATTCATTCATTCATCTTCAACCGCTTATCCCGGGGTCGGGGTCGCGGGGGTGCTGGAGCCGATCCCAGCTGCCATTGGGCGTGAGGCGGGGTACACCCTGGACAGGACGCCAGTCTATCACAGGGCACATAGAGACGAACAGAGACAGACAACCATTCACACCTACGGGCAATTTTAGAGTCAACAATGAACCTAACACGTGCATGTCTTTGGACTGTGGGAGGAAACCGGAGTACCCGGAGAAAATCCACGCTGACACATGGGAGAACATGCAAACTCCGCACAGAAAGGCCCAGGCCGGGATGCAAACCTGTAACCTTCTTGGTGTGAGGCGACAGTGCTAACCACTACACCACCGTGTAGCCATATTAGTATTTCAAATGTTAAAAAAAACTATGCACAATCTGAAAACTGGGTATTGCACACTTTCTTTTTCTTTCCCCAAACCTTTATTTGGAGCAATTCAGTACATTACAACTTCTTGTAGGAATATTGAATTTGCGTTTCTCAAAAACAAATGTATTCAAAGCTCTATTGACAGTAATTTAAGGTACATGCCTAAAAAAATTCAGTAAATGCATAAAGTAAAAATACTTCAGGCAAGGCATTATCCCCCTTCCATCAGTCAATATATCAGTCCTCTCAGGCTTCTATACACAACTAAATAAATGGATTAATCTATTTGTATTTTTAAATGGAGAATGAACAGAACACCGCCATCTAGTGTCTCAAGATCGTATTCGCAACAACAGAAAATAATTCCACCACTCAGGTTGGTCAGACCCGGCCCAGTAGCCTACAGGAGACCAGAGTCTGTTTGAACACGTCCCCTCCGGCAAATTGCACCATAAACGGTGTGCGTCTTTAATGCCGTTAAACTCCTTTATCTCAGTCCATTGAGTGAATCCCTGGCCTATACTGACACTTGTTTTTGCCCTCCTCCAGTCACTCAGCTAGTGGGACAAATAAGCAGCTGCAGGATTGGCAAACTCCATTTCACCCAGAGCCAGCCTACAGTAGCTGCACCCCAAACAGACAACCCGGGCTATACCGGCTGCTATTGGCTGGTACGCTGCAAAGAGAATGTGACAAAGTCATTGTCAAACCCGTAAAAGAGTTTAAATATTAATTCAGATTAAATATATTTTTTATGTAAAAGTAATACTCTGAAAAAACAATTCTGTACCCCTCAAAATGCCCTGTGGGTGTATTTTTTATTTTTTTTTAAATATAAGAAGAATTACTTTATTTATCCTGCACGGGGAAATTGAATTTTTTCACTCTTATTATTATACATGTTACACACACAGGCCAGAAATACACACATGCACAAACAGGACCTATACATGCAATTAAGGAGAGATTTTAGAGCGAGGGGGCTGCCAGTGACCAACATCCCAAGCAGTTGGGGGTTTGGTGCCTTGCTCAACAGCACCTCGGCAGTGCCCAGGAGATAAACTGGCACCTCTCCAGCCACCAGTCCACCCTCCATACATGGTCCACACAGGGACTTGGACCAGCGACCCTACGGTTCCCAGCCAAGTCACCTATGGACTGAGCTACTGCCGCCGCTAATAGCTTAAATATAGCTTTTAATGAAGATTCTACATATTCAACTTTTAATTGAACTATCTATCTAGAAAGTAACTAATCTAAAATCACCAAATAAACGTATTGGAGTAAAAAGTACAATCTTTCCTCTGAAATGCAGTGGAGTAGAAGTATAAAGTATCATAAAATGGAATCACTCAAGTAAAGTACATGTACCTAAAGTACTTAAGGAAATGTACCGGTACTCAGTTACTTCCCACCCCTGGAGGGAGGCGACAGACAGGGATGGCTTTCCTCTAGTATGTGTTCCTCACAGACTGTTGCTGCAACTAATGATTGGCAGTCGTAGTTGTCTCATTGGCCAATGTGCGCTCAGCTCCCGGGGAGAGCTCGTTTTTATTGCGTCTGGAAGGAGGTCCGACGGGCGTGTGTGGGTTCAACTGAGGTAACGCAGACAAATATCACCCGCATGTTTAACTGTGTAACAGGTGAAGCCTCTTTTCCATCTCTCGTGTGCCTTAACACAGTCTCGAATGATGTAACATGTCGATATTATGTTTTTTATTTTAAATCTCACTCCTTTTTTAACATGTCGTGGTCGCGTCAAGCTAGCTAGAATCTGACTAAAGCCCCCGGGATTTACAAAACAAAAGCGAGGGAATGTACCACCGTCGGATTAACGACCAGGTAACTAACTGACTGGGGATTTTAGAAATCAAAAATAATTGTAAATTGTGTATATCTTTATTATCATCAAATTAGGTGGTATTATTTGCAGAATCCAGCTTTTGTTTTACACGTGTGCGTTTTATTTTGAAATCAACTGACGTTAATGACGTTCCTGATTCTGGCTAACGTGACAGACGTGTGCAAAACGTAACTCCAGTTTCACTGTTGCCTTATCTAACGGCATATTTGACAAAGAGGGGGGAAATCAATCATGTTTTAAAACTGTGACATGACAATTTAACGCTAAAAGTTGTCTCAAAAGTGAGTTTGAGCGGGGGAAAACGTTCGTCATTGGAAATAAGTGGTTGTTTGACATTTTAAAGGTAAGTTTTATACTGCAGACAGGAGGGATGATAAATGATTTCGGCTTTCATCTTCCTCTCCTTTTTCTAACTTTTTCGTCTTTAAAATGGCTGTTAATGGCGCATGCAGTCGTCTAAATTTCGACCAAACGCTTTGAGTATGTGTTTGTAACGTTATGTGTTTGCAGCCAGTGCGAGAGGAAGTGCATTTTTAGAGTTTAGTGTTACATAACATGGCAGTCGACGAGGAGGAGAAGGGAGGGAGGGAGGGGGCCTGTTGTTTCAGCTGAGCTGTGCTGCCTTCATGGCCTCCGAAAAATAATCTCCAGCACAGGTTGAGCGTAGACAAATGGCCCAAACAAAAAAAAAGTTTTATTTCCTGTGAAAAGGGATGTTGTGGTAATAGTTACATGTTGACAGCACAGAAGTTGTACACCTGATCACACACACACACACACACACACACACACATATAAAATGTTAAGTCTAGTTGATACTTGTGACCTTAGAAACGAACCTATTCCTACTGCACACAGACTACTCTCAGGGAAGAGAACAGAGCAGTATGTTATGTAATTCAGGTTCAGCTGGTGGTCTATATCTGATTTCCCCTGCTGATCCCACCCCCCATGTACTCAGGACACAGGGAGACAAAAGAGTTATTCATAAAAACCGCTGACTGCTTCACAATTTGCATGTCATGTTTCTGTAACTGGAGGTTTAAGCTGAGTGCGGCCTGCCGTTTCCTTATTTGCATCATCTCTTAAAATCTTTAGGCACAGGGTTCGGAGTACACTACAATCTCTGATAGCTTTCACCATGTTGTGGACAGGACGTAAGACGTATAAACCCATTCTAACGGTGATCAATATATCAGTTGAAACCTGTTTGTGTTTTGTATATTTAGATGCCTCTCCTCAGACATGTACTGTATTTTAATGCTCAGGCATTTCTGAAAGGCCATTTGAGGACACACATGGAGCACCATCACACACGGGGCACCACTGTGGCTGCTACACCTTTAAAGATTGATAGTTGTCATAAAGCTGTGTATGAGATGTAATGGGAATTAATTAATGTTTAACCCAGGCAAAACGAGCGGCAACAACCCTATGGAAAAAATAATTTACCCTGTGCGCCATGTCTCTGCCTGTCAGCTTGAATTACAGGAATTGATTTGGGTATATGAGGTAACTGGCTCTTTCATCTCTGTGGACATAAAACAACACATGACCTTTGTATTTCATTGGCTCAGTGTTAATACACGTGAGCACACGCTTACGCACACCCACAAGAACAGTAGAAAAGGTGTCTCATGGACTTGAACATGTTGAGTAAGAGTTTTGCCACTGTTTTCCAGTTACCTGACACTTCTTAAATATGCAAATTATCTGAGTACATGTCAGTACAGCGCTGTATACTGTACCCTACTGTATTTACAGAGATATCAAGGACAGGCTGTTTAACTACCAGTATGCTCAAATACAGACTTTTAATACGTAACATTGTGAAACTAAATCTCTGTGCAGAGGTTCTTAGTGAGGTATTATCAGTGGGTATGCACATGATGTCATTCTGTGCGTGGGTTGCCATGGTTACGACCCTCAAAGGCAAATACACAAAGTCAGCATGTGGGGGGGGGGGAAACGTATGACTCTATTAAAAGGATGTTGTGCAATCACTGAACAAATTAAATTAAAAAAAAACGGCAAATGGTAACACTATTAAAGATAGGATTTTTAAAAAGCTATGTAGCATTAACAGCATACTTTTCTTTTTAAAATAAACTATACTGCAGATAAAGGGATGTTAGGTATTAGTATTTGTCACCTGACGTTTCAAAAATGGTGCACTCAAAATGTGCATTCTTTCAAGTGACTGATATGATAATTGTTTTGCATCTAAATTCTTTTAGATGCAAAACAATTATCAAAAAGAAGATCCCAGCATGCAATGGGTGATAGGCTGGGTACAACCTGAGCAGGCACCACTCTGTCAAAACATTTTTTCTGTTTTTATGCTGTGTATTTCTGGCATTCAGAGACAAACTAAATATCATATATTCTCCCAATAGAGTCCAGTATGCCGAAGGAACAGCCTTGCTTCAACGAGCACAGTCTTTGTGCATCAGCCAGCAAAAATGCTAAAAATAAAAGCAATTGTATGACTCTACTGGCGATGCGTGATACTAAAGACGCAGACGACACCAGTGGAATGGGCTCCCGCTGCAGCTCAGAAAAAGACTCTGGGTTTTCTGGTGAGTACAAGTGACTAAAATGTAACCACACCAACACAATTTGCCAAGTTTCATTCTCTACGGCTATTTCCCACACACTCCCATATATATTTACAAGTCGTTGACGTCTTTTTTTGTGAATCACCCTTTTTCTTCTCTGATTTCGGGTAGAAAAGTAATCAACGCGCCAACACTTGTTCGCTATGAATACACCACACATTGAGGAGCTGTATTCACACATGGTCTCATTTGCCGTCCTTGCCTTCTCACATAGAGCTTCTGGTTCACGTTTTAAGTGTATGTGTGAAAGAGGCTATAGACAGATGATGCAGCAAGTTAAATAAAGTGAAAACTACTAACTTATACTACCAGCATATCACACTATATCACGGCATCATCTTTTTGAGTATGGCTTTACTCTGTGTCGTTTACCATGTACTTCTTGTTCCAACTTGTCTGCAGATGGCTCAGACTGGCAGCAGACAGATGTGGAGGAACAACGGAGCAACAAAAGCCATTCCAGAGGCAGCAAGCATAGAGAAATGTCACAGCCAGGTCAAAGCAAAGACCTTGGTCAAGGGAATCTTGGGAATTCCACATTAATGACAGCAGACTTCAAGCTCCAACCTATTTACATCATCAATAACATGGTGCTAAAACAGGTGAGACAAGTGTAGGCGCAGACATTTAGCCTCTGAGCTTATCAATTCCAGTTGCGATTACAAAGCAATGATGTCAAACTCGCAACAAAACACAGGGAACGTTGGAAATGGTTATGTTTTTCTTCTCCCTCTTGCAAAACAAACCAAACTGAAACTGAAACCGCCAGGCAAAAAAACGTAGTATAAACCAAACTATATTAAATACTGTGTTTTAATCCATGTCTCATACTTGGTTCCTTTTTCCTCTCTGTCCCACCAGCCGGACATGATTCAGAAAAGAGCTCAGCTACCCCGGAGAAATGTAAGCAGGGATTCTGGCAGTTCTGGTGCTGACCATATGATCCTTTTCCCGGAGCCTAGCTTGTTGCCGGCCACCCCACAGCTCCACAAGCCCCTATCCCGGAAGTCCAACGTCACAGGGAAGAAAATAAATGGCCGTTACCTGCCCATTCTCAACTCCTACCCCCGCATTGCGCCACACCCCAGTAAGAAGCCACCCGATAAATCGTCATCGAATGATCAATCTCAGAATCTTAGTAAGAGGATGTGCACAGAACACAAGAGTGATGGCAAACCTGTGAACAGGAGTCTATCTGAGCAGCACCTATATAAGCAACCCAAATTAGCTGTCACAACCTCTGGGCTGCCATGTTCCTCTTCAACCAGAGATAGCCGATCCTCCTCCAGTCCCACTTCTGTCTCCTCAAGCCAAGGCTCCCAATCTGGGTCCAGTCTGAACACCACCTCTTCACTCACAACCAGAGGACTTCACAGAAACGGCACCCCCAGATCTTACCACTGCCGTTTCCCCAACACATTAGCAGTCCTCAAACAATCGGGTCTGTTGGACATTACGCTGCGCACAAACGAGCTGCTGCGCCAGAGTAACGCCACTGAGCAGAACATTGCCCAGCTCCGTCAGCACACAGAGCTACTGTGCCAGGCTGCCACCAACCCCAGCAGCAAGATCTTAGAAGATCTGTCCAGAGCCATGGCCGAGTCCGAAAGCTACCCAAACCTTAAAGTCCTGCAAAATGTACAAATCCCATGTAATCCAGATTCTGCCAGTCAGGCAGAAAGTATTTCCACAGTTGACAACAACGGGCCACCAGCTCCCGAGAGCTCAGAGGTGCCTCGCCTTCGGAGGGAGCTCGAGGCCAGAAATAAATCCTCAGAGAAAGTCACCTTTATGCCTCCTGATAGCTCTACCGGTTAGCACAATCTGCAGTGCCTTTTAAAGGGAGAGCGAGTACTCAGGACTATTTTTTGATATTATGTGTGGTTTAATGTTTTTTCCCTGGTTATTTAAACACGGATTGTGGAATATATCTCTACAGGTCAACGGGAATCCAACAATGACTTGAGGTTAGTACATATGGTAAATGTTGCAGTTATAACCCCCAGTTGCCTTACGTAGTCCACCATGATTACAGTATGTGACACCTGAAAGCTGATCTCCAATTAATTCACTGAAGTGCAATTCAGTCCTGAGGCACCATCTTATATTACCACTGCAGACCTTATAAAAGCACACAGATGCGAGGGCGTCTGCCTTTCATTTTCACATAATCCTTTAAGTGGCTCACAAGCAGAGGAAATGGCTTATACAACGGTGGCACTACTGTAGTTGGTTGTTTTTGGAAAATGCTTTCTTATAACCTGCTGTACCCAAGAGAGGGCCAGCAGTCCAAACAAGGTGATAAACAGGATCGGTGCCTTCAAAACAACACAGCTGAGTCAAAAGGCTCCCAGAAAAAATGGCACTTTAAGGAATCACGTAGCACAACTGGTGCTCAGGGCTGCAGAGAACATTTAACATCACATACTGCACTACACTGGACTGCTACAAGGACTTCTTACCAAATGCTCATCAACGAAGCCTTAAAAACTCTTTTTCACTTGACATTTTTGTGCCTTACTATCGTCACAGGTTATCACACCATTCATCATTTTACAAATACAGCACAGATCTTTTAACAATGGAAGAATTCAACCACAAACCACACATTCAACACATCACCACCACTATAATCGTTAATACGGTTTACTCTCATGCAGCAGCTTTGTAGCTTTGTTAGAATATTTGTATAACTATTTCTTTGTGCTTGTGCATGTGACGGACATCTCTGCCAAAGTGTTTCGGAGTGTATTTTCATAATTTTAAGGTATTTAAATAAAGCAATATATGACGAATACTTTGCCAGCCGAGGCTTTTTCAGTGTGTCATATGAATCTTTCAAATTTAGCCTCACATATCACGTGATCTTGAATAAATCCAGCTGCTACCATGGAAACTCAAGAGTCACCAAGGTCGTGATGCACATGTGAGAAGTACGGCTCCTGAAAGCCACATAAATAGTTTCCTTGCCAGGTTTTATATTGGGCTGCATGATATTTTTATCCTTGTGAATGTTCTGACAAGGAGACTATTGAAGAAGTTAGGAGTGTATCCTCCAATTTATTGTCAATATACATTTCTTGATATAACAGCATTTTGACCAGGTAAGTCATTTATTTTTTGACAGATAGATCTGATAGTGATTACGATGTAGCAAAAAAAGTATATTGAAAATGTGTTTCCTGTAAAACAGTTTGTTCTGTTTCATTCAGCGTGGGACATTGTCAGAACAAATCTGCTTTCAAAACTGTTTCACAGCGCTTTCAGTGAAAGCCATCATGGTATAACTAAAATAAATAGACAGGTCTTACTTCACTTTGACCTTTGGATTGTAGAGAAAGTAATACCACAATCAGTTACCAGTCCCATCTTGATTGTTTTACACGTAAATGCAGTTGACAAGGTGTCCAGGATCATTTAATGGTTCATCTGCTGCCTTGATGTGCTGCAGCTCAGTTTCTTTTCTGTGGGTCAGTGAGCAGTCAGGGTCGGGTCTGAGCAGACCATGGAAACGCTGAGAAATGGAGAGAAATAATTACCAATCATTTGAAGCAAAAGTGTAAAACAAGAGCTCTATCACATTGTTTTGAGAACACTAATACTGCATGTTGGCTGTATGCTGTTAGGTTCTTCATATCCACGCAAACTATGGAGAATGTAGTTTGACTGTTTTGTATATACTGTACAATTTCTTGGACTCATTATCACAATCAATTCAAGTTGTCCCACCTGACTGAGGGTCCCAGTTCCAGTTCCCAGTTTGTACAGCGCCCATCCCGGCACAAGCAGGATGGAGGAGAGTGCCATTATCCAGCCCAACACGTATGCCCAGGCTGGGTACACGTACCAGCGATTAAAGGTCAGAGGCTGGTACTCAACTAAAGAACATATAAAAGAGCCCTGAGGAAACGACGAGAGATTCAGTTGCAGACTTCAGTATAAACATTTCATCCAGAGTAGAAATCTAAAGGGTACAATAAAGTGACATTCAGGTGTAAATGCGGATGAGGACCAAAGCTGTGGGGTTATTTAATATGCATATATATGAACCATTGAAAGCTGACTCACCAGTGACACAAGCGGTGTGAGGTAAAGCCAGCAGATTTTAAAGAACGGGTTGGCGCGCACACCTGTCATGTCCTTTATGATTCCGTACAACCGCTCTGCCCCTTAATAAGAGATCATCAGTTTTAGTTTGTTTTTTTAAAGAACTCAAATGACTATAAGTCAAGATATTTCTACATCATGCCCCTTTTAAAAAACTTAATACCTACCAAACACCCATCCCAGTGCCAGAGTTTCAAACACACAGAGAAAGAGGATGCAGGCGCCATTGCAAGCGTAGTAGTCGAACATCTGGAACACATACATCCCTCCCTGGAGACGACATCAACAGACAAGATACAGTAATGAGTCGTTACAGGTGTGTAGTTGAGATCAAAATTTAAAAAAATGGCACAAACTTCGAGTGGGATTCAAGGTTGAGCTGATTAGCTTTTGGAAGTCAAAGGTCAAGGTTACTGTGACTTCACAAAACACATTTTTGGACATAACTCAAGAAGTCCAACGCAGGCGACATTACATTCAAATGTCTAATAGGATAAAATGGTAAAATTATGACTTTTTATATCCAAAAGGTTAACCGTCAACGTCATAGTGTTCTGCCCATTATTGGCCATTAATCAACAGCAAAACTCAGGACCAGAAGAAGAGATTGTGTCTATATTTTAGATTTGGGCGAATACTAAAAACTGATTGTATAGATCTTCTGTGCTTCCGGGTTGACTTTTGATTATAGTCTTCATGAGAATCTACAACTTGACTGGTTGGCAATCACTCTGGTTTCACATGATTACAATACAGTATACCAACAGCTTCATTAATTCCAATGTCATGAGCTTAAAGCATCTAGTTTGAATGATAAAAAAAAAGCCATGACGTGAAGATTGTTACATTTTGGTGGCAATACGCTGCCATAATGTAACCTGACTCTCGCCAAATGAAATTCATTCCGCCTTGCTTCCCTCATGCACCTGGGATCTCTTGACTGGGAAGTGATTTCAGGAGGCTGTGCCTAATCAAAAATCCTTGCATATGATTGGATAAACCACTTGTCCGCTGTCTTTATTGACGTGCTACTTCAACCACACATCAAAACCAACCAGTGACGCAGGGAAAAGCCAAACAGAACAACCAACATCGTTTCCACCAACAAAAGCCTTCAGAGCCGTTCTCTGGTGTTCTTTTAAAAGATAAATATTCGCTAGATTGGACAACACAGAGGAAATAGCAGCAATGATGTTGATGCCTGCTTCCTCGATGCCTTGAAGCGGCCACCGTCGTTTCTCTGCTAGGTCACATCTATAAAACCCCGCCCGGTGGTCCTGATTGGCCTGACCATTTTTTGCACACCCTGATATCACTTTCCTATGGATCGAATCCAAATGGTTGAGTGGAGCTAGGCGCAGTCAAGACGAAAGCAAGGCGGAACGAAAGTCCTATGGCGAGGGTCAGGTTAACCATAAGGCATTAGTAAATAAAGTTACACATTAGGCTGACCTCAGTGGTCATGACAAGTTGAGAGAAGAAGCATATGAGGCAGAAGAGGAGGAGGAAACGTTCCCGTCTTCCTGCCCTTCGCATTACTGTGGGAAACATATCTGTGACGGATGTCATCACCACCTCCATGGCAACAAACTGTACAGAGGAAGGACGAGAAAGAATAAGTACATTTCCAATTGTGAACATGTTCTTCCACAAAGACTTCAGCAACTTACTTGTGTGTCCATACCCAAGAGAATGAGCATGAAGAAGAAACAGATGGACCACAGTTGGGGAAAAGGCATCATGGCTACAGCCTGAGGGTATGCAATGAACGCCAAGCCTGGACCTGGAACACAACAACACTAGATTTGTCACCATCTACTATCCCACTATCGGCGTTGTTAGTTTTAAGTACTTTATACATAGATCATTTAGTCCTGTGGTTCCCTACCTAGGGGTCAAGCCCCACCAAAAGGTCACAGGATAAATCTAAGTGGTCATGAGATGATTAATGGGAGCAGAAGGGATTTCTGATATACAAATGTGGTCTCAGTGTTTTGGCGCCTAAAACAGTTTCGAATGAAACCATAGAGGGAAAATGTTTCTTTGGTGGAACCCAACCAGAATTGTTTTGTTGTTGCAAAGTAACAATTACCGTCCACCTTGGTCGTGGACTAGCCAGCCGTGCTTGGGCGTAGTGATGGGTGAGGTTAAGGGTAAATTCCAACTCTTTGGATGAAGCTGGATCTCATGGCTCCATTCCTGTCTGAGAAACGTTCAAAGGAGCGTATATATATTTTGAGGGATGGTGCCTTTTTAACAGCAGAAATAAATCAGGCATTGTGCATGCACACCTGCCTGTCACACATACAAGCATCAATAAAAGCTAATTTGGTGTGTTGCGACAGACCCTGCAGCCTATGCTGCTGCAGTTGTTCATAGTCAAGCAACAGTTCATTGTCTCAAGCGAGCATGAATCCAGTGCTGTAGATCTAGGGCAGGCATTGAAATTCGGTCCCAACAATAAAAACAACAGTTCTCAAGTACAACTCATTCCCTTCGTCATACCGTAAGAGCCGTTCTAAAGGACTGTTTCATTCAAGAATGTCACATCACTACTTCGGAGTGTAGGTAAGTGTCTCTTACTACTGTATAATGACAGTCATTTGGTACAGAAGGTCAATTTGAGTTTAAAGGTTCATTATTGAAATTGTAGTTTAACAGCAACAACAGAAGTCTTATGCTGTAACAGGGTGCCACAATGGTGTGATGCTTCTACTTTTGCAGGTAAATATGGCTTCATCTGTCTAAATATCTCTGGTGGCTTGCATTACCTGACTCAGCCACTTCCGCGATGGGAACACCCTGTTCGTGTGCCATGAATCCCAGTACAGAGAAGACTGCAAACCCAGCTACCACACTGGTGCCACTGTTGAGCAAACACAGCCACAGACAGTCCCTGCAAAACACACAAACGTGCATGCTCTATGAACTCATAGCAGCATTTCACAGCTCTTGTCATCTGTCAGAAAAGTTGACGTCAGAGCATTGGTTCAGTCACACATTGACGGATACATACTTATAGCAGTTGTTGTTGTAGGTGTTGTAGCTGCCTAGCACAGTTAGGGAGCCCACGCCCACACTGTACGAGAAGAAGATCTGGGCCCCAGCCTCCATCCAAACCTGTTCCAACAAAGCAGCAGTGGGTACATTTCAAACTGTTAAAGTATATCATGCAGCTTCTAGAATAGGATAGAAATACTTTAAAGATCCCAAGCTGGGAAATTGCAGTCAAGCTAGGAAATTGCAACTACCTGAGGGTCTTTGAGTCGTGAGGGTTCAGGCAGAAGATAAAACAGTATTCCTTGTTGAGCCCCAGGAAGAGAGAGTCCACGAATCAAAAGAATTACTAACATCACATAGGGGAAGGTAGCAGTGAAATACACCACCTAGAAAAAATTATGACCATTTAAGAATTATACTCATTAATCTTTTACCATATTACAAAGGCTTATATAAATACCTTTCCTGTAGACTTGACCCCTTTCCAGATACAAAAGTAGCAGGTGATCCACACTGCGATTAAACACAACAGCACCTCCCACCTGATGCTGCCTAGCTCCTCAATCCCCCCCGAGATAGCAAGTACTCTTCGTCTAGAAGGAAAAACAGATGAACAAAAATCTGTTATTGCGACTTACTAGGACTCATTTTGACATATTTAAAGAAACTTAAAGACATACTCCCAGAACTCTGTGGCTGCAGAGGTTGCGTTAGTCTGGTTGGTCTGTTCATAGGTTTTATTTTGTGTTGAAAAGTCTACACAGTCATCTGAAAGGAAAGTGAGAAAGAGAAATAAACTAATTATCACAAATTATAATTAATTATCACAGATGTATAGTGTGACCCGGATCATGACTTTAAATGCTAACAGCCTGCATTACAAGCTGGAGTTTATGGGGCTATTTACCAGGCAGGAAGGGTCTAATGAAAGACACTATCCAGTTGCATTATGGGGAATGAAGGACCCAGTGTTTCTGAAACCTGACCTATATAGCGGGGTAAATGTCAGGACACCTCGGCCTCTCTTGCTTTCAATTTCACCATTCTTTTATCTCACAAGTGTCTCAACTTTATGGGAGAGCAAAACATCTTTACACTGTCACACAACCTTATTTCATGTGACAGAATCCATTTTACCTGTGTTCCAGTAGTTGTTGCAGCTGGCCCAGGGGAGCTGCGAGCTGAAGGAGAAGACCAGGTAAAGCAAAGCCCAGGCCAGAATAATGATGTAGGCCATACAGCTGTACAAGAGGATCAGCTGACCACCATAGCCGATACCTGCAGGGCCACATTTGGACAACAATGATGAAATGAAAACCTGACCTATATTCAAATCGCTTAACAGTCAGGGTCATGGGAACCTGACTGACCAAACGTGCAACTAAAACTGCTCACTCACTCTGACGGACTAATTTCCCCTAAAGATGAATAGATTCAAAAACAATAAATTAGGTGAAATTTATTTTTAAAAATGCAAAATAAAAAACACCTAATTTTTCTCTTTTTTTCTATAAAACTGCACTGTAAATGACCAAAACAGGCTACTTCTTGAAAAATGGAGGAAACTTCATTGCTTGAGGTGTTTCGGAAAGATCATGGTTAAGGTATACACGGACTGAACCCAGTGCCCTTGGGGGGGAAAAAATCTGACTCAGGTACATTTGACTTCAATGTTTTAAGAGATTTAGCATTGTGTTTCTATAACATTGTTGGATTTATGGACAGTTTTTAAACAGACCGAGAGATATGAATTCCATGCATTCTCCTTCTTTATCAAAACCCACCGCCTACATTGCCCACAATGCAACTCAACCACTGACAGTTTAATCAGAGGTTCAGGTGTGTAATGTTAGTAGGGTGTAATGTAGCCTCGAGCTGCTGCAAGTAGACACCGGAGCAGGCTGCAGAAGCCCGGTAAGATCACTTATCTCTCTCCACATCAACTTTTTTTTCATTTTCAAACTTTGTGTTTGAACTTTGTTCAGCCCCAACCCAAGCTGACTCAAGTGACATCACTTGAGCTGCTGAAAAAGACCCACAAATTAAACGATCATCCACTCCTGAAGCTAATCAGTCAATCAATCAATCAGTCATTGAATCTTCAATCTTAAATTAAAGTTCTGAACAGCATACCTTCTGCAAGTGGACATAGTTTCCTCCAGCAGGTGATGCCTCCCTCCTGGGTGTACTGACCGATAGTCGTCTCCAGCAGGAACAGGGGTACGCCACACGTCACCACAAATACCATATATGGCACCAGAAATGCACCTGAATTTGCAAAGTATACAACAATTCCTGCCTGTGCTACAGATTTTGGCCAACAAGTTGTGAGCATCATATTTGTTTACCCCCTCCATTTTTGTAGCAGAGGTAAGGAAACCTCCACACGTTGCCCAGGCCGACAACATTTCCCGCCACGGCCAGGAGAAACTCCGTCTTACTGCCCCATTGTCCTCTCTCCTCCACCTTCGCTTGCTTGTATTTTGTTGCACATTTGTTATTCGACATTCCCCAAAAGCTCAGACTGAACCCAATCGTCCTCTTAAGCAGGTCCCCTCTGCCTTTATATTCACTACATATTCTGTCATGTTACATGTAATGAGCAACTACCTGAGCAGTTAATCAGTTCTCAGTGTAAATGTGAATTATCTGCAGGCTGAGCCTGGGTTGCAACCTCTAAACAAACAACTGAATGTAAAAGTTTCCACAACTGATGTTAAATATAAATGAAACCAATGCAAAGTATTGGTTTCCCACACATGTCCTTTTCAATAACCAAAGGAAACAGTATGAATGTCTTGTGGTGTAGCTCAAATGTTCCTCATGTGTTCTTTCAGATGTACCAAAGTTTTCTCAGTTGGTTTCTCAATATGCCCTTGTGGTATGTGTGATGTGTAATTGAAATTCAACAAGTTGCACAACTACAGACCATGCTTAGTTGCCCCTATGTTGTCACCTTTCTTGCCTTCATCTGGATTGGACAATACATCTGTGTACATTCACACACATCCTTTATTACAAGCAGCTAGACACTCAAACCCCTCAGTTAGACTGCTGTAAATGTCACTTCAAAGTCACTGTGAGGGCAGGAATGGCAGAGACTAGGGGTGACTAATAAAATCATATTTGATCAGATTTAATCTGGCTTCAAATATCTGCATCAGCAGCACAGAGGTGTCATTTTTCAAATCCATGTAACCGAAATGAATCCGGGGCTGGGATGATGTTTTGTATCATGATGTTAATTCATTATTTGCACGTGTCAAGTAGTTCAATTATTATTCAGACGTTTTTATTTATAGTGCTGTATCTGTTCTTACCTGCTGAATTTTATTGGACAACCAGCCTGATAAACAGACTGCAAGGGAGAGTTCAGTTAAATCGTGAGTCCTTCAACTTCAGGATTGGACAGTTCAATCCCAGCTCCTCCTGTCCACAAGTCGAAGTGTCCTTGGGCAAGACACTGAACCCCAAATAAGTAGTAGTTTGGTAGTTTGCAGCCATGTGTGTGTGTGTGTGTGTGTGTGTGTGTGTGTGTGTGTGTGTGTGTGTGTGTGTGTGTGTGTGTGTGTGTGTGTGTGTGTGTGTGTGTGTGTGTGTGTGTGTGTGTGTGTGTGTGTGTGTGTGTGTGTGTGTGTGTGTGTGTGTGTGTGTGTGTGTGTGTGTGTGTGTGTGTGTGTGTGTGTGTGTGTGTGTGTCTGTGTGTGTGTGTGTGTGTGTGTGTGTGCGTGTGCATGTGTGTGTGTGAATGGGTAAATGTGAAGCTAAAATTGTAAAGCACTTTGCTGTCCTCAGCTCCAATGACAGTACTACTAAAACAGATTATTTTTTTATTCAGTGCACCCTCTTTACAATTTACAGCAGCAAGTACATAATCAGTAACTGGGAAAGACTTCTTTGCACTAAGTGCTTATTTCAAAATTCAAATTTGTTTATCCAGCTGTATCTGTCTCTGTCCTCCAAAAAAGTTTGGTATCTTTCGTTGGAATCTGGAATCCAGTGATCAACACTTTTCAGATTAGTTTGACCTGCAAAACATTGGTAATCACATCGACCTAAAGCAGAGAAGAGCACAGCAGACCCAACAACCAGAACGAGACGCCTGCGAGTGTAATCCGCCCAGCTCCACTGGTTTCTGTGCTCCTGTCTCCTAGCTGCCTCTGCTGGCCAGATATTAGATGGCAGCGCTTCATGTTTCCAGCTGTGTCCCAAACCAGCAGCTCAGCCTGAACAGAGCAGCAACTGGATGTGTATTTCACCCACAGTGGCTGAGATGAGCCCGGAACCCATCCAGATACATTCAAAGGGGGGTCTCCTTTCTCTAATTTGGCTTTGTGGTGGTGGTGTTGGTGGTGTTGGTGGTAGTGCTGGCCTTCACTGTTTGCCTGTTGCTGGTCCAGGCCGGGCTGAGGCATTTCCAGGCTGTCCTCTGTGGGTGGGGGGCTGTGGAATAAAGTCAGAATTCCTTCGCCCTTCCGTAGCTGGAGGGCAGCAAGGCCGGAGCGCCCCCTGTCTGACACGACCAGAGATACGCTCCAGCTAGACTCGTTGCAAATGGAAGGACAGGTAGACTGTACTCGTGCAGCGGAGCAGGATGGTGGGGACGTGTCAGGATCCTACAAGAGAAAGAGGAAGTGAGTCTATTACACAGTTTATGAATTATCTATACATGCAATGAAAGAACTGGAGATTTCAAAACAATACAAGCAGACTTAAAAGCAGACTCTTAACAGAGTATATTGTTATTGGATTTTGGTGAGTGCTCACCGGGGGGATCACGGTCAAGTAGGCTACTGCGTAATTTGAATCTGGAGAGTCAAGAGCGTGCACCGTGAGCGTAAGGGTGACAGTCGCTCCTGCTTGAGCAGTGGCAGGAGTGAGGAGGTCCACCTGGCCGCGGAAAGATCCCTGTTCTGCAACGTGGAACCTGAGGGACAGAAATTGTCCAGGTCAAATTATATACTTCAAAACAACAATACTTAAATGGTATGACATGTTATTTTCTAATATTACCAAAACATTCATATGACTTTACATGAGAGCAAAGTGAGAACACATACTGTAAGACATTAAATGGCTCTTGCTTTACCTGTGAGGGCCCCTCTTATGAAGATATCCACAGTCATCATCAGCGGTCAGACTGAAGAGTCGAGCTGGGCCATGGTTCAGGATGTCAAAATCCACCATTGTGCTGTGACCGGGTACCAGGCGGGGGACGGACAACACCTAAAGACACAGAGACACATAGACAATGAAAGATTATCACAACAAGAGCCAGTGGAGATGACGTGCATCAATGTGAAATTGTTTGAATCAGACGTTGCCATTACCTGTATCTGAACGTGAGTGGGCTGAACCATCTCCGTGGAGACCCTCTCCAGCTTGTTTCCTCTGCTGTCTCGGCCCGTGAGTCGAACACAGAAGGGGACTCTGGGAACAGAGTCCACCCGTCCCACCAGCTCCTGCACAGAATAGGAGGATGAAGAGGAGGAGGAGTTCAGCTTCACCTGCTGGAGGCTCTCCCCGTCTGCTCCAAGCAGTGTCACGTGAGTGAAAGTCGCCTCCTCATCTGGAGCCAAGCCTGTTACAGCCAGCACCAGAAAAGCCGCGACACCTGACGAATCAGAGAAGGAGCAAGACGGTTTTGCTAAATGTCAGACACAATCCTGGTTGTGAGGCTACTGTATGATGTCACTGATACATATTAATAGATAGATAGATAGATAGATAGATAGATAGATAGATACATAGATACATAGATGGATAGATCATTTAGATAATTTTCTCAGTGAGTGAGACACATGACCATTAACGTCAATAACGTAAAAACAACCGCTGACTAGACCCCAATTTCAAATTTCCCACAAATTGTATTAGACTTACCTGCTACGGGACTCCCCTCCACTCTGGCCAAACCTGGGTGTGTCTCATTGGTTACGGTGGCAAAGTAATACAGGAAATCTACACTGCTGTCACCTGTCGGAGTGCAGATCAAAAGACAACTCTTTGTCTCTTCTCAGTTCAACATTTATTAACAACTAATGTGTCCAACTGTGTTCTTTTACCTATTACATTGAATGTCAGGTGTCCGTCACTCTTGGCTTGGAGTTTCCACTGGCCTGGCTGTATAGGGGAGAGCAGGCTGATGCGGTAGAAACCCTCGAAGCGCTCCAACTCTGCCAGAGGGCCTTGCTCGCTCAGCAGAGACTGACTTTGGTCTAACAAGGAAAGGAGGAGGAACATCTGGGCTTATTTTGACATCAAATGCAAAGAAGGGCAGTGGTATTAAAAGACTGTATGAGAAAGTATCAAGTGCAGTTAACTTTGCCCTACAGTTACCTAAAGGACTGGTAAGGATGCACTCTGTCAGGATGCCAGTGACGTGTAGTGTGACGTTTTTTACTGAGCTGTCAACTCTGAAAGAATGGGAGGACATCAACTCTTGGTCAGTTTCCACATGGAGGAGGGTCACCTGGGGAAGAAGAAGAAGAAAAATGTAAATGGCATACAATATAGTTATGATAAAAATTGTATGTAAAAGGGGTCTTTTACGTATAAGCAAACAGTTAATAATGTCAAATAATGGCGCTCCCCTCAGCTCTACTGAGCGTTTTAGTGTTATTGATCTCATTGTTCTGGTTTTACAGCTGTTTTGGTTCTCCCTCACCACTCTCGACCTCATTTTAAGCTACACCAAGAAGCTGTTTTCAGCACAAAAACTAAAACCTCACTGTACGCTACCTACCTAACACTAAAGGTAGCACCTAGCTGGTGACCATATAGATCATTTAGCAGCAGAAGAGTCAGATATTTCCCTCAGGAGTTGGTGGTGATCAAAAACAGAGCTAAAAGGAAGGTGAATATTAAATTCATCAGGTGACATGACTCTGAATGAATGATAATGATACTGGATCTGGATGTGTAAACAGACATATTTATGATGATGATGATAATTCAAAGCTGTTTATCTATGACATACCAAGCTGGCAGCTATTTACTAAGATTGGTGGAAGTTGTTCACATCAGTATGAAACAGACACTCATGATGTAGCTCAGTTAAGTATGAGTTATTTTGCATCTTCAGGCCTTTGAAATTCTTTAAATAAAATAAAGGGGTAAATTACTGAGGTCATAATCAGACATACGGGACCAGTGACAAGGAGTTGTAAGTAATGTCTACTTGGAGGTGGTCACAAGCCAAAAACACTGGTAACCACTCATGCTTTCTTGGCCTTGAGAACTTGGATGAAGCATTGGCTCTTGCTGTAGTACCTTGTCGGCGGCTGTGTTATCCTCCACTATGGTAGAGACCCCGCGGATGTCAGAGTTGGTGGTGAATATTGTCAGTCCTCCTGACAGCGAGGACAGGGCAGAGTAGAGAGAGAAACGATCAGGGGACAAAGATTCCTTACTTCTCCTCCTCCTCCTCCTCCTCCTCTTCCTCCTCCCTGTGCGCTCTGACGTGTAGTTGGGGTCTTCAGTCAGGAGAAACGTCACCTTTTGGAAAATCAGCACATAACGTGACCAATGTTTGGCTGCAGACCAAATCCATCCTAAAGATAATGTAGCTTTTTATTAGAGAGGAATCATCTAAAGAATCCAAACCTACCCTGCTCTGTTTCTCAAGTGCGAGGGCCTTTACCACATCGAACAAGTGGGCGTCTTTAGGGGAGGCGTCGGTGAATACGAAGATCTCTGACAGCGGTGGACTGTGAGTGAGTGCCAGCTTAAAACACACAGCAAGAATAAAATCAGCTGCCACATGCATTTGTTATTCTCATACTGTACATGTGTTCTTAGACTCATGCACAAAACCTCATCACTGTAGAAAAGAAACAACATCTAAATGTACCTGAACGGCAGAGAGACACATCTCAGGTTCGTCTCCTCCTCCCAGCGCCATCAGGCTCTCCATGTGCTGCATAAACTGGTCTGGGTCATCCGTCTCATACACTGGTCCTACCTCTGCAGGGTGTAGGAGATAGAAATGTTAGAATGTTAGCCATCCCATTGAACTTGTGAAACAATTGAAGCTTAATTCAAATGCTGAGACAAACTTCAGTTGGCCTTATGCTCTTTCACGCTCTGTGCAGTACTGTGTAGTTCCTGACTGCGACAAATATGTGTAACCAAGTCTTGCAAGGTTAAGTCTTTGGTGCACTATATCCATGTCACCCATGCTTTAGACGACCAGTGTGTGGGATTCAGGGTGTATTAGTTGCCACACAATTTTACACACAGGTCCTTTAACTTGCGTTTGCCGCAGATAACATTCGCCAGGTGATCTGCTTCCTTAAGGATCACAGGTGAGCGGGGGGCGTGGCCTGTAGGACAATGGGAAGTGAATTGTTTGGGGTGGAGAAAAGGGAAATGTTTGTGGAGTTACACGGAGGAATGAAGGAGCCATGCATCCTTCAGTCAAGTGGGGGAAAGCATTAAGCTCCTTTTAAAGGTTGCACTTTATCCATCTGAAGTGAACATGAATCAGTGTGATTTGAGGACCATAATTATTTAAGAACTGGAACTCGAGACCATTTCTCCATACTTCATCTGGTGAGTTCAGTTCTTTATGAGAGGGTTTTGCAATGCACTGTTTTTCTCAATTTGTACTTTTGCATTTTGAAGGGAGGACATATACTCCATGTGTGCTTTTTGGAAAGCAGCTTTGTTAAGGAGGACTTTTTTTTAGTTGGACAAACCTTGTGGACATTATTGTTGTTTTCTTGTGAACCTATTTGGGGCCGGGGTAGCTTTCCTTTTATCAAAGCATACATTTAAGTTTCCTTGATCCTGTGATGCTTTCCTTTGTTGTTGTCAGGAGGGCTTTAAAGGCACCCAATGAATGAATTTCCTATTTTTACCTGGTGTTGTATCACCGTAGCTCTCAAATCATGATTGTAACTTGGCTTAAAGGGGAAAACGTAGCTTTTCAGCTCTTGTGCACATACATTTGAGTACAATCCAGTCAGTTTTTGTGAGCTGAAAACATGGGATTCAACCAGCCAGCCAAGTCAGATTTGGCTCCCCTACCTATGTCCCATGCAGGCTCATTAGAAAATACAGCCCCCCCATCTGAGTATCTCCACCCACAGCTTTGGAACAACCTTTTTGAAGGTGTGCCAGATATTTCTTGTATGCCAGTCAGAGCGGTGTGAGAAATCTTTTTTTTTTTTTTTTTACAATTAAAGCAGGTACAATTTTCTGGTAGAAACCCAAAAACTATGTGAACCTGAATATGAGCATAATTTAAACTGTTCTAACTCTAACATAACTTTTAAAATGTAAGCTGATTGTTATCCTCTCACCTGGGTCATGGAAGGGCACAAGTAGAAATGTGCCAGGCTGCCCGGGGCTGCCGGCTCGGCTCTGGATGATGGAGTGGGCCCGGAAGCGAGCAGCGGTGATCTCCTCAAACATGCTGCCTGTGGTGTCCATGACAAACACCAAAGCAGGGACCTGCTTCACACTGAAGAGCCTGTCGAAGGACGTTTAGAGGAAAATCATGACTTATGTTATTTAACTAAACAACGTACAGCATATTGAAATATTAATCTGAGCCCAGTGTGTTTTGTCTTTGGGAAATTACAAAAACTACCTGCAAAACAGTTGTCAAAATCTACCTGAGGAATGTTTTATGGCCCACAGTGTCTCTGAGGTCTTTCAGGACACTCAGGGTGGCCTCCGTAGCCAAATTGGCAGCTTTCACATGGAGATAATGGTGAGGGGAAAAAAGGGGTGAGGTGCTGTCCTTGTTGATGCCCCCTTTGGCCCCCATATAGCGGCTACTGTCCAGAATACCTCCATGACTACATTTTCCTGAAAAAGAAAAAGTCAATATATTTAAAGTGTTATGAAAAAAAGCTCTCCTTTGAATGTATTTTTTCCTTTGGGGACTGGTGGATGAAGTTTCACCGACGTACCATATGGTTTTGGAGGGAAAGTGCTGAAGTAGCCAGTGGTGAGCAGCCGGGTGTCATGCTGTGTGTTTGTCATCCTTGGAAGGAGGTTGTCTCGACAGGTGGCACTGAAGCACTCCATACAGGTAGGAGTGTCTTCTGTGGACAGAAGGAAAGAGGGGTTGGTCTAATATTAATGAGGCACAATGAAGATCCAAATGATCACTGCTTCATCTTAATGTAATGTTTGCGCAATTTCCTTTTTTAACAAAAGCATCTGTAAAAAATGGTGGGGGGAAAGTTTTGTCAGGATTTTCTAAATGTTGGTTGTTGTAAAACCGATATCGGCCACAAGAGTGCACCACTACCCCGTGATCTAAATGAGACTAGAAGCATTCATGTTTCGCTCTAAAAACAAGATGTTATGTGTTAGCAGCCTAGTTTATATTAATGTCATGTCTGTCTTTTAAATGTATTTTACTCTACTGTTGCTTTTATGTAGAACATGGGGTGGTGGTCCCCTTCAGCCCTTCAGAGTAGTACGACAACAAACCTGATCCTGACAACTTTTTTTTCACATCCAAAACCTTTTTTCACCAGCTGTTTCACAGATTAAATTTTTTTAAAGGAACTTATAAAGATTATCCTGACTAAATGTTTTTTTTTCTTATTTGTTCTTAAGTCATGAACCCAGAAGAGAAAACTATTTACATCAGCAGAAAAAGTGAATATTGTTACATTAAAGTCTAGGCCACAGGTGTACTTTTCAGATCATGTGATGGCAGATTCATCCACTCTCTCATCTCTGTGCATCAGCCACATGCCTGCACACCCTGTTTCCACCGTTAACATTCACAGTGTGAGTGTACTGTATATATAATCATAGTTTCCACTGTTTAGTGGCCAGAATGTTTACATTACTAGGCGTGGTTGTAGAACCAGATCGCTGCCTGTTCTAACTGCCTTTCTATTGACAAATCACTGACCTCTCATATAGTTATCTAAGCTTTAAGTTAACATGCCTTGCCTGTGTGTCTGCATTTGGCTTCACAAATTCAATAGTGACAAAAGCATGCAATGACTACAATCTATAAAAATGTCTGGTTAACGCTACAGTCAATAGAATATAAATACTTTACTGATCCCAAGCTGGGAAATTACAGAAAGATTGAATACTGTATACGAGCATATGACTTTAAATACTACACAACGATAATAGTGTGGTACTAAACGACAGTAGTTGACACATCATGAACTTATCTACAGCAACTTTTGAAAAAATCCCCAAATTCTTGCGATCAAATTCTACTCCTTGTACAACCATATCCGGTCCTTTAATATAACCTGGAGCACAAATGTTTTGCCTTTAAGGAACTCAAAGGTCAGGGGAATGTGACTGAAATCAAACCATTATAATGATCTCAATCACAATAGGCAATCAACACAGTTAGGCAAACATGCAATCACAAAACTGAAATAATTGTGCTCATATTCAAAGTGACTCGATGTGTGTTTTAAGATAATCTATAAAAGATATCCTCATCATTTTCAGATGAAATTCAATAACCTTAATCATCTCCTAGTCCTGGGATCACTTTTTAATGTGATAACGTTCTTAGTGACAGATATGATGAAGTACCTTCAGCCACAGGGATGGCAGGCTCCTCTGGCTGCAGCAGGTGGAGGTAAATGAAGCGCTGGCCCATCTCCACCCAGTTACTGTGGCTGTAGAAGTCCTAGGATATAAATGGACAAAGCAATACTTGTGTAAATATTGATTCAACAGTCATGTCAATTTCAACATACAGAATTATATTCAGGTTCATTCAGAATTCAGAATGTAAATGGAGAAAAACTGTACCGCTAATAAGACAAGAAGATAACAGACATGCAGAAGAACACCACTGTTATCAGTGAATGTACTTTAACTGAGCCTGCATCACCACAATTGGGATCTCCAAATAGCACGCCACAAAGGTTTTTGCTTCTGCACTTAAACTTGCTTTTCTTTTGTGTGTATTTACATGTGCCTAAGAAGTTTGTTCTCAAATTGTTAAACAATATTGCTAAAAAGTAATGCAGCCTTTATTGCCATTGCCCATAAGTGGGGTGACCTGTTGCTCTGCACTGATTTGAATTGGTTCCGGTGGCGGTACCTCCTAATTGGGGCATCAGAGTTAGTATTACATCCCATCTCATCTCATCTTCATCTGCATATCCGGGGTCGGGTCGTGGGGGCAGCAGCTTTAGCAGGGACCCCAAACTTCCCTTTTCCGGGCCACATTAACCAGCTCTAACTGGGGGATCCCGAGGCGTTCCCAGGCCAGTGTGGAGATATAATCTCTCCACCTAGTCCTGGGTCTTCCCCGCGGCCTCCTCCCAGCTGGACTTGCCTGGAACACCTCCCTAGGGAGGCGCCCCAGGGGGCATCCTTACTAGATGCCCGAACCACCTCAACTGGCTCCTTTCAACGCAAAGGAGCCCTTGAGGTTATTGCAAGATGGCCACAAGAGACCAGAGACAAGAGAAGCATGGCATCAACTTCCACTACCCTCCTCATCCATACATCTTCTGGCGCTCACTGTGCTGTTGTGTACCTGCAGGGAGTGAAATAGCTGGCCCAAGCTGTGACGAGCACTTTGGTATTCTTTGGCCCGTACTGAGAGCAGAGTCTGAGCCCAGAACTGCCGTAACATCCCCATGGCGCTGTCCACACGCTCTGAATCAAAGTGGTACACGGGGTCGGACCTGGTGGAGTTCAGGAAGTCCATGGCCGCGTTGGACTTCACCACTTCTCCCACTGCTCGCCAGAAGCCACGGCCCAGTCTGGTCTGGGAGAGATACAGGCTGTTTAACCTTTTTTATTATCAGAAGATCAAGTGGGATTTAATTGAATTGTTCACTTTTTAACAGTATAGCTCTTAATTTCGCTGTGTAATTATAAATAGCAGGTGTTTTATATATTTTTATACTGGATGTAAATCTACTCACTGGTTCCTCTGCAGGGTTTCCCAGGTGTTTTCTGCTGCTCCTCAGAGTCTCCAGGGTGACATTGAGAATAGCCCTCTCTGTGATGTACTGGTGTGTTTGCGAATCCCAGGACAGTGTTAACACTCGGGACCAAAAGTTGGGGAGGAAGCCCATGCATGGTAAAGCCAGGAGGAGAAGGTAAGTGAGAATAAACTGCTTTCCACTCCCTTCCCAAATTCTCCCTCTGCCCTGTGACATCGTGTCCCACAGATGGGGTGAGCAGATCACATCCTACCTGTTTGAAATCAGATCATTTGCAGTCAGTTTAAATACAAAACACTCTTGTATCCAGTCTGATGGCATCTGATAACATAGGCTATCTTTTAAAGCTGAATGCAATAGCTTAGAATTCTATAATCATTTGCCCCACAAATCTTTTAGGTCATGACAAAACACAACTTTTAGATTTGGCATCACGCAACTAATTTACACACACAGCAGACGCAGAGCAACATAAGCATTCGTTTTCTGGACACCTGAAACTCACTAATGACTGTAGCTTCTAAATGCTCCATTATGTTCACCAAATTGTCATTATGTGTGTGCCTATCTTTTCCCCCGATGCTGGCGTACAGTTTGTTTATCCCAGTCTTTTTCTTCTGCTGCTGCTGACCAATATACTTAAACAGTAAAGTTGTGGGCTAGAAAACCAAAATGATGATGCTAAAATGGATTGAGCTGAGGTGGGCTGCAGATGATGCATTGTTCCATAAGAACAAATTTCATCTAATATCAACTTTTTATCTTGAAACCTTTATTGTTGGAGCTGTAATTGGTGCCTGTTTGAGTGTTGTTGGTTCAAACATTAAAACACATTCAGCTGAACTGAACAATCATTACCTACATTACTTCTTAAATAATGAGTCATGATTTAGTCATCCGCTCACTAAACGGATGAATATGCACTGACCTAATGCCCTTTTGTTCAGCAACGTTTTGTGCTAATTTGATCACTTTGGTGCCAGTCATCCATGTGTCCTTTTCTGTCAGTGGCCACTCCTTATCCCCCCCCCCCACCCCCACCCCCAAAAAAACTCCTCTCACATTTTTCTCAGTCTTGTCTGTACAGAGGCTACTATTGTTCTTAGTCATCTTTATTCAGATACAATACTTTGGTTTTGTTCTCACAGTCTGTGCTTTCACAAGGTTGAGACGGAAACAAAGCGTGAGGCCTATAAACAACTGCTCCCTCTGCTCTGCCAGTCTCCATTCAGCACAGCAGTCTTAATTGATTGGCGTGGTCTCTTAAATTCAGAGCACAAAGACTCCTGCATTCACTCGTTCTGCAGGAGCGAAGCCACAACTCAAACACTGGTTATTTAAAACATAACAATTTTCTAACATTTCTAACGTGTAATATGTGTATCGTGGTTCACTTCAAGTAACTGCCTGTATTTAGTATGCCCATCAACAAACTCAGGCATGCACGTACAGTATATTACCAAGAGATTGGCTTAACACCAAACTTCCACTTTCACTTCCACTTGCATCACAGTGCAATAATGTCAACGACTATACAACAATGCAACTATTTCTTATCACTAAGACAAAGTGCAAAATAAGTGCATGCTGTTTAGGTTTTTTTTTTTTGGTTATTTTTTTATATTACCAGGCAACTACAAACTTAAATCTGTACTTTCTGAACAAAATAAAAATGTTCTCACCTCAGTTCATCGTGGCAGACTTTTGTTCACACACCACAGCATTCAGCAGAGATGTCACAGTCCTGTACGTGCAGATGAACACCACACATGCACCATATGACAGCACAGACTTTCACCACAACCTGTCAACAGTGGAAACTGTGCACAGTCTCACAGCATTACTGTCTGTGTAACAAAACTATTGAGTCTTCGGATGTGTCTGTCCTTGGGGCTCTCGTCTGGGGCCAGCTCCTCCAGTAACAAGAAAATGAACCAAGATATGAAATGAAGAAGCACTTGGTGTAACTCGGATAAGAGTCTGCGAGACGCTGAGCTGTTTCGGGGGGCACGACATGAGGCAGAAGACATCTCGTCATAGCTCCCCTACAGCCCCGTGCCCCTCCTTACCCCCCATTATTGCACGGTGCATTGATTCATCACAATAGGGCCGAATATATTACAAGCCAGGGTGTTCAACTTAGGCCTTCCCCAACCCCCCCTGTCCTCTATCCATCACTCTCTCTTTTACTCACAAAACCAAAAAAACACTGCCTTCCACAACTGCAAACACTTCATTCCCTTCCTCTCTCCATAGTGACCCACATTTCTAACAGCAATGCAAAGAAGGGTATCAGTTGCTAGCCAACGCTAGGGACATGTAGAACTTCAGTTTATTGGATTGAATGTTATGAAAGAAAATGGGCTATTTTCCAGTTTGGGCCTTCTGTTGTTTCACATGTTTGGTTCTGTTGTTCTTCTCAACTACCTCACAAGTAATACACAGTTTTAAAATATTTGATCTGGGAAGTGAAAGGAAAACAAAGAGCCAAGAGGAACTGTTTAATCAGAAGAGTGTCATCTATGATATGTTTCATTGCAACTCCTTGGCAAAGTTTGTAAAAAACTGTCATGTATATGTTTTTATCTGATGAGCAATTCATACAAGTGAATGCAGTTCAGTGGGAGGTTAGACCGCAGAGAATCACAGCACCACTAGTTTGCACTGCTGGACCATAAGTGCTGGAGTATAGAGCACCAGAGAGTCAGGAAAGGAGGATTGGGGAGAAACCTGCACAGACGATGTGAAATGCATGTGACTATGAGTGCACTGTTAACCGAGAACTTGTGTCAGCTTAAACCGTTTAAGTAACTTTGATTAAAAATTTTGAGTTTTGTTGCATTTCTTAAACGGTTTAAGTACGTTGTACTATTATGATGTGATCACTGGGTGTACAAACTGTTTTAAGATGAACAAACATCAAAACATATTTTTTGGACTGAAGTCAGCATGTGTCAGAATCTTATTGACTAATTGTGAACTTCAGCAAGTCAAAATCTCATTGGCTAATCCACTCAAGGCGAGTCTGGGCTTGTTTGATGGAGAAGGTTGCCTTTGTCTTGTTTTCACAATAAGTAAATTAATTTTGCTCAAAATATCTGGACAAAAACTCTGGACTAGCCTGACTAAGCTGCACGTGCTTGAAAAAACCTGCATTTTTCTCAGTCAGAGGACAACAAAGTAAATTGACAGAGGACTGCAAGAAGATGGCATTTTCCCCGTCCATTGGTTTCTCTCATTCTGGAAGTCGGTGAGTTATTTTTCATGTTAAACTGATGGAAAGAAAATATTGTATTGTCTATGAAGCTCTAGTCAACTTAGAAAAATGCAATGCGTTTGAATTTTGGTGTGTAGCCTACATTTGAGTTCAACTTTAACTTGGACATTTTCAACTTTTTCTTTTTCACACTGTTGGGCAGAGCTGCCGTAGTTCACAATACAACTGATTGAATTGTACTTTTATGGGCCCTAGAGCTAATGTCTGTATGTTTGTCATGGAAGCTGATAGAAACTTGCTCTGAAACACAATCTTTTTCTCCTCTGCAGACTATTCACTTAAAAGTTACCACACCACAAAGTCAACCATCCCTATAAACTGTGACTGTCAGAGCAGTGTAGACTCCACTTTCAATGCACACATATTTACAGACAAGTTGTAGTAGACATGATGTCTTTTTGTCCGTTTAACTCTGTAGGGTCTTCGTGATGCAGACCTTTTAGACATTCAAGCTAGCGTCCTCTGCTTTGAGGAAAGCCAGCTGCCCCTCAACTGAACCCTGTCACAGGAATTTTGGATACTTGTAATTAATAAATCATAATCTTTTATTAGGCCAACCATGAACCCTGAATTTTCTGTGTTATACTGTTTAACACAGCCTGCTGTCTGGTACCTCATCCCATGACCTGAAGAGATCGTCCCGTTTGTACATCTCTGAGTAGGCTTGTGATAATGTGTGACTACAGCATGACATGAGATAACTCCAGAAGAGACAGAGGCGTTGTGTGGCCCATGCATCCTGTTCTGTATGGATGGGAGATGAAAAATCCGTATTGCTTGCATGTGTGTTGGTGAGCAATGATGAAACTGAAAAGTGCTCCGTTCCTGTCTTAAAACATCATCCAGCTGAGCTCTTGTCTTTTGACCTTCTGTGTTTTGTCTCCTCCTTAAAAGGAGAATCACTCTAAGGGTCCGGGGTCTCTTCTTCTGATTCTAGCCTTGTGCATGAAGCGGCTGGAGTGAACATTTTTCTGCAGAGAAATACTTTGACAATAAACCATGGAGAAAAGCTGATCCTGTTACATTTGATCTTTATTGACCAGATCCTTCCACAACAACCCCTCAAGAGTCCAACAGAATGGGCATCAATAGGAACTCTTTTGACAGTGACTTTTGTGACTTTGCAACATTGTGTTTTTGCAACTTTGAATAAAGTTGAGCACAAATGAGCTGAATTTTGTGTGCATTTCTTTATGAGTACATGTCAAGATTTTGGTGGTGAATTTATTTTCAAGTGTTAACAACCTAAAATTGTACTTTAATGAACGAGACATTCAACTGAACGCTGAGTTGAACGACTGGAAAGTGGAGTCGATTTTACAGGATATTTGAAGTACAAATGATTTGCCTTTTAGTGTGTTCAACTTAAATGGTTAAGTCCAGTCCTACTTAAACAAATTACGCATCTGTTACTTAAATGGTTTAAGTGGAATCTCATGCCTCATTTTTCCAAAGTAACGTCCTCTTATCCTGGCGTACAGTGTGGGGGAACTATTCTACTATAAAACCTCCCAATGGACTGGAAGCCAGCTGCAGGTGAGGTGAGGTTAGAGCATGGTTCCTGTGGTAAGGTCACTGCAGTTTCAGTGTTGATACTTTCTCAGACTGAGTTTGCTGCAGATAGATCTTCAGTCTCACCGCAAATCCACACATGGCACATGACACATGACATACTGCTCGCCTCAGCCAGAGGAGTTGTTTCTTTTCTTTTTTAAATTTACTTTATTTTCAATTTCAAATTTGCTTTACAGATATATGCAGGTAGGAGGCATGCACGCTGCGGATCAGACTGCGCATGTGCAGAGAAGCCGATCCCCATTCCATAGGGTGCGTGCCAGGCGCGTCACATGTAGGCGTGGCGGGGGATTGACTCATACAGTCTGTAATTTGACTGCATCCCAACTAGAAGACTTCCTTATCTGATATCCCACTCCCGACCTTCATACAGTCCACTTTGTTCTTCGCAGAGGTAGGAACCTGATGTATTGCTTAAATGATTAGGATAAGAGTTTAAAGAAAAGAAAAGAAAAGGCTGGTGACTGTAGTCTACATTAGTGTGAAGATCAGGACGTTTTCTATGTTAAAACGTGTATTTTGAAGTCCAACTATTCATGAAGATAAGCCTAATTTCAGAGGTTAATGATAATTAATAATTATCATTATGAATAATGGTGCAGAGGTTACTGGTTGTTAGGTAACATTTGCCATTGGTAGCCTATACTTTTTTTTTTTTTGGTGGTTATTAATTCTACTGATCTCTAAAATGTAGCTGTTTGGACTGGAAGAAGGGATTGTTTTAGGAAATTAACACTTCCATAAAGTATGCAATAGTGGCTTTGCTTTGCCTCGTTAGCATCACTGTTTAATCCCACTTTAACACCATTATTTTCACAGCAATAATACAGACAGTAGTAATAACCTGTTGACCGGGCATGATGATGGACTGCTGCTGTGGTCTGCTCACCATCAATGAGGAACCAGGTACGAAGCTGTTAGAAAAACATGTTTAATTTGGACATGATGTTTCATGTGCAAAATTGTTTGTGGGTGTGTACATACTGCTTGTGTGTGCTGATATTTATCCATGCAAAAGTGTGTGTTTGGGCTTCACGGTGGCAGGAAGGAATATACAATGTAAACATTTGGGAAAAAGGGAAAGAGAAATCTTGATCTAATCTTAATTTTGTATCCTCATTCTTTTTCAAATATTGTCAACGACAAAACAAATAAGTTTTCACACAGTATTTCATTGTGTTTCCCTGACAGTTCCTCTGAAGAGCATTGATGTGGAGGTGGAGGTGAGGGACCATGTGGCTACAGTGGTCTCCACTCTGAACTATGAGAACAAGGAGGACAAACCACTAGAGGCTGTGTTTGTCTTCCCTCTGCCTGGAGATGCTGCTGTCTGTCACTTCAGTGCTCAGATTGGACAGACACAGATTGTAGCTGAGGTGAAGGAGAAGCAGAAGGTGAGCTGGACAGTAAAGACTTACTCACTACAATGGGGTTTGAAAACACATTGCAGACAGTGAATGTTGCTCACATGTGTCATCTGTACTCCAGGCCCGTGAGGAGTATGATGATGCTTTGAGCTCCGGTCAGCAGGCCTTCCTGTTGGAGGAGAGCGATCAGAGTCCAGATATATTCTCTCTGAGTGTGGGCAGTCTGCCTCCAGGAGAGAGCGCCTCCATCAGGCTGGAGTACGTCACTGAGCTGGCTGTGCAGGCCGATGAAGGGCTGAGGTTTTGTCTGCCTGCTGTGCTCAACCCTCGCTACCAACCTCAGGGTAGGAAAACCAGACAACAGCTTCATCAGGAGCCCTTAAGCTTCAGCTTAGTGCACACCACACCTTCTTAAACAGAGGGTTTTATTGCAACAGTGTCACACTTTGTGATAATAGAGCACTTGTCCTGCAAAAAAAACAAAACACAAAATTAATGCATTTCTGTAAACTTCAGTAGATGTCTTCCAAATCGGTCGATTTGCCATCTGTGGATTGGTTCAGATATCCATGGGGTCCAGTAGACAAAACCAAATTTCTTTTTTGATCCACTGACTTTTCCTTGACCTCAAACATTTCTCCAATATATTGGTGTGTGACCAAATACTTGAAAAACTAGGAGAGCTCAGACCTCAGCCAAGGCCATCTTTCAGTGTTGATGAAAGAGAAAAATAATTTGTGTATCTGAACTATGATTCAGATTTTTGCTTTAAAATGTAATGGCTTCTTCCTTCGCCCATGCTACATCCTCCAACCAAGTGTCCTGAAAATTGGGCCAAAAGTTTTTCCGTAATCCTGCTGACAAACAAAACCAAACCTCCTTGGCGGAGCTAACAATGACATTGCCCTAAGCTGTACTTTGTGTCAGTTGCAGTAATTTTACCTGCAAAACTGTCAGCATGTTAGCCTGCTACGGTTTTAGTTCAAGGCACTACTGTGTCTAAATACAGAACAGCTTGCATGCAAGTAGAGCCTTAATGTTGTTTTTAAGTTATTTACAATAGATATTTTCATTCTACTGTAGAATGTACAAGTAGAGAGAGAGAGAGTAGGAAAAAAGCCCCTGGCTGGAAGTGAACCGGCAACATTGGTTATGTGGCATGTGCTGTAACCACTTGGCTACCAAGGCGCTCCCGATTATAGCATTTCTATCTTGTTCACAGGGTGCGGAGGTAGTGAAGGTGTCATTGTCAAGGTGACCTCTGTTCCAGCCTCTCTGGTGCCCTACAGTCTGTCTTTCTCTGCCCGAGTGTCCTCTTCTCGTCCAGTCTCCAAAATAGAGTCCGACTGTTCCCTGGACCCTCTCCAGTACCTGAACACAGAGCAAACCCAGGCCACGGTAGGTAGAGTGCAGTACAGTCGTTCCTCAATACTGACAACAAGCTATATGACTTTATTTACATGTATGAGTGTGTTTTGTGAACTGCAGGTCAAGTTGGCTGCAGGACACAAGTTTGACAGAGATGTTGAACTGCTGATTTATTACAAAGATGCCCACCAGCCCTCTGCTGTGGTGGAGGCAGGACAGGCCTCTGCCAAGCCTGGTGAGTACAAATGAGTGAAGGTGTTACTTTGCAAATAAAACATTGATTATCCTCATCAGGTTTGTGGTACAAGCGGACGAAATGGGTTTTCTCAGGAGGGTGGCTGGAGTCTCCCTTAGAGAAAGGGTGAGAAGTTCAGCCATCCGTGAGGAACTCGGAGCAGAGCCGCTGCTCCTTTGCGTTGAAAGGAGCCAGTTGAGGTGGTTCGGGCATCTAGTAAGAATGCGCCCTAGGCGCCTCCCTAGGGAGGTGTTCCAGGCAAGTCCAGCTGGGAGGAGGTCTCGGGGAAGACCCAGGACCAGGTGGAGAGATTATATCTCCACACTGGCCTGGGAACGCCTTGGGATCCCCCAGTTAGAGCTGGTTAATGTGGCCCGGGAAAGGGAAGTTTGGGGTCCCCTGCCAAAGCTGCTGCCCCCACGACCCGGCCCCGGATCAGCAGTTGAAGATGAGATGAGATTTGTGGTTCTCCTCTGTGTTTCAGGCTCTCTGATGGGTGATCCAGTAGTGATGCTGAGCCTGTACCCCGAGTTCCCCAAGGCTGTGATGTCTTCCGTCGCCTCATGTGGAGAGTTTGTGTTCTTATTGGATCGATCTGGCAGTATGGATGGGCCACGTATAAAGAGTGCCAGGGTATTCCTTTTGTGTTATTTCTATCATAAAATCATCCCAACTGTCCCTCTCACACTGTGACCTTCACAATCTTTTCTACCTTCCCTTAAGGACACTCTGCTGCTCCTGTTGAAGAGCTTACCTATGGGATGCTACTTCAACATCCACAGTTTTGGGTCGAGCTATGAACACATCTTCCCGTAAGTCACTCCCTCATGTCACTCAGTATTGTACCTGATAGGGGAGAGAGAGATTCAAAGTCTAGAGTTCTTGGGGGCGGAGAGGGGAGAGAAGGGAGAGTCCTGGCAGCCTGGTGGATGAATCTGTTTGCTAGTGGAACAGGCTTGAGGTGCGTTTCCACTATGGTCGACAACTGGAATGAGGCGGGTCTATATTGCCAAACACGCCCCTAATGTGCATGTGAGTCGCTAAGGAGGCCATTTGCCTGGGTAGAAAATGTTCCCTGAGATATACCCGATTGCTGACTGGATAACGCTAAGCGGGGTGTGACGTGTGGTAGTACAGATGCCACAACAACACGGTGAAGTAGAGTAGATACTTTTATCCAGTGGTGTAGTTGAACGCAGCACAGAAAATTATCTGTGCATGCACTTGCAGCGTGCTCTCTCTCCCTCTCATTCATACACACACACCGTAACATTAGTACTGAAAGCAAGGTTATGGCTTGTCTGCCAACACACACTTTCACAGCGCCTTGAATCTTTAAGGTGGAGTGTTTTCTTTCTTTCAAGTTACTTAAGCCTGTGAAAATTCTCATTTGTCCAGGTCATCATTATCCTCAAAGCAATAGCAATCAAAGCAACTGGACTTGGTTATTTGTCTAGGAAGACGTCAAAGAACAACTGTTCACAAATGGCTTCCTGTGACTCCAACGACTGTCGTTATGACCCAGTAGAGCACCAACGAAGTCGATATCAACCTCCCACCGATGACTGACACTCTAACGACGGTCATTGGCACTTGGTGCACAAAGGGTCACAGTGACATCATCGGCCTTGTGAGAGGTTAAATACCTGGATCTCCACACCAGTTAGTTGGACCAGTCCCAGCTTGGTCAGATGCGTACATGAACTGATGAAGCCTCTTGGATGAGAGGTGAAGTGTCTTCCTAGACAAATAATCAAGTCCAGTTGCTTTTGACTGAAATTGCTTTGAGGGTTTCATGTTACTTGTACATAAGTTGGCATTGTGAATCATACTGGCCACCTTAAATCCAACTAATCTGTATTTCTCACTTTGAGGAAGTGGGGTGCAGCGCTGTATCACTGATCAACTGATCACTGGCGATCTAAACCCATTCAGAGTGATACGTCACTTTTGGAGTCTCGTAAATCCCTGTCGGGCCTTTTTTTTGTCATGGAAACACGGCGAACAACCATTTGACAGGGTGTGCCCCGAGCAGCTATTCTATAGGGCTAGTGGAAACCTTTGGAGGCTCCAGTACCTTCTCCAAGGCGGCTAAAGAGGCTGTGTGAGGGGTGGCTGGGGTCACCCACAATGCTGGTTGCTTTGCGGGTTAGGAAGGTACTATAGATGTCTAGGAGTGTTTCAGTGCTTGTTCATGAATCTGTGTTTGTGCAGTAAGAGTGTGGAGTACAGCCAGAAGACGATGGAAGAGGCTCTGAAGAAAGTTGGGGAGATGGAGGCTGATTTGGGAGGAACAGAGATCCTGAGGCCCCTCGAAAATATTTACAGCCAGCCCTGCATTCCCAACCAACCGAGACAAGTAATACACAAAAAAGCACACATTGTTGGTAACAATACCATACCTTTAGGAGTGATAAATTCTATTTTTTTTTTACCAAAGTACAAGTACAATCCTGTACTAACAGGTGTGTCTTACCACACCTTCTTTACACTTTATAATACATACAAAACCACTTGAGTTACAGCAAACTAATGCAGCTCTCAGAGAATTATGTGGATGACTCAATGCATGGCACATGTTTCTGGGTGTGATGTTATGTTAGAGTCATATGTAAACTCTCCTCCCTAGCTGTTTGTCTTTACTGACGGAGAGGTGGGGAACACCAAAGAAGTTATCAACCTGGTGAAGAAGAATTCAGGTTCCCACAGGTGAAACCACAAAAAAAACTCAACAACCACCTATACAAATGTCTACAATATGTCCTATGTTTATTAAAATACAATTACTGTATTGTAGGTGCTTCTCTTTTGGGATTGGGGAAGGGGCCAGCTCTGCTCTTATCAACGGGTTGGCCAAGGAAGGAGGAGGTCACGCTCAGTTCATCACTGGCAATGACAGGATGCAACCCAAAGTAAGAAAAGCATTCAACACAATGAAACTGTTGAATTAAACAACATTTGTACTTGGAAATCCTCCTCCTATGAAGTAACAAGGCAGTGTTTTTACTCAACAGGTGATGCAGTCGCTGCGTTTCGCTCTGCAACCAGCTGTGGAGGACATCTCAGTCAAATGGGATTTGCCAAAGGGAGTCTCTGTCACTGCTCTCTCTCCACCAATCACAGCTCTTTTCCAGGGTCAGAGGTCACTGGTTTATGCCCAGATCACTGGACAGGTAGGAGCAGCACCACCTCATAGTGAAATAACTTTATGGTTCGATTTTTCAGCCTTAAAAAATATATAATATAACAGTGATAGTGAGCGATAAGATTGGTTTCCAACACTGTAATGCTTTCTCAGAGTTCAGAGGCAGCAGAGGGATGTGTGACGGTGAAGTACAGTCTGGCAGGTCATCCCTCTCAGAACCAGCTCCACTTCGGTCTCAAACCTGCAGAGGACACTGGGTAAACTGGTTTTAATCCGACAACACTGTTATGCATTGGGTCCTGATTCCTGTTAAGTACTCAGTGGCTTTCATACACAATTTTGGAGAACACACTTAACGCTACAAGACGCTAGACAAAAGCAAGACACATCAAATATATATATATATACTTTTCTCTGCTGTTTGCAGCTTAACAGTCCACCGGTTGGCTGCTCGGACTCTGATTCGCTCCCTGGAGACGGAGGAGAGAGAAGAAGAAGGAGAGGAAGAAAGAAAGGAAGATGAGGGCGTGAAGAAGAAGGTGGTGGAGCTCAGTGTCCAATCAGGAGTGAGCAGTGCCTTCACTGCCTTCATTGCTGTCAACAAAGAAGACAGCGAGCCGATCCAAGGACCTCTGGTTCGCAGAAATGTTCCAGCACCCAGTGAGTGTTTCCAAGGGGAAAAAAATCCAATCTTCAAAAATCTTCTTGTCTTATTCATTGCTCACAGAATCTGTTCACATGTTCCCGTGTCTTTGAGTTTGTATGTAAAAAACACTTTGGAGAATTTGAAAGACTTGACTGTTCCAATTACTATTTGAACTGCTTGTTGTGAGTCATTGTAATAAGCTTAGCAAACAAAAAGTTTTTTATTGAAACTAAATCTCTTGACCTCCATTTTTTTTCAATCTCAAAGTGATGATGTCCTGCATGATGAGGTGTGCTCCAGTGCCCTGCACTCCTATGATGTATAGTAAGTAAAAGGCTGAATGGGAGTGGAACCCACATCTGTGTAATTCTGTAAATACATGTCATGTATGTCAAACACTGTATGGTAGGAACTGTATTGGCTCTAGTGTGCTTTGGTGGTCATGATGTAGACAACATGCAGCAAGGGATGAAGGATTGTGTGTGTGTTTGTGTGTTTATAATAATCTCATAAACCAGTGGTTAAGTGGTTGATATTTATCTTTACTCGTCATGTAACATCCTTATTTAATGGTCTTTTTCTTTTCAATCTCAAAGTGGACTGTTCGGCGAATAGCTGTTCCTTTGATGATCCCCGTAAGTATAAAAGCTAAATGTGATTTTTAACACATCTTTGTAGATCCATAAATACAGTATATCGATACACACTGAGCAGAGATTTGCTTCATAATGATGACGACAGACAGTGGATTTGTTCTGCAACATCTCTACACTGTGCTAGGGCAGACTGCTGAGAGGAACGCATTTCACCGGGGTTGTGTGCATTTTTAATAATTTTTTCATCACAAGTCAAATCATGTGAGGTTAAGATAATCTGTAGCAGTTTCCACTTTAAATCAGTTCAAAGACAGTGGTCATTAGTGTTTTGTTTTCCCCATTAACGGAAACTGTTGTCGCCCTTAAATGCATGAGTCAGGAACCTCTCAGTTCATTTTCAATTTCCAAAGGGGCATTATTATCTACGGTGCAGAGGAAAATACCACTGGGCGAAATTAGATAGACCTACAACCAATGAGAGAACAGAACCATATAGCGCTGAGCGACACATGCAACTTGCTCCAGTTGTCCTGTTGTGATGATCATGAATAGATTTGTGCACACAGCTGCAACGTTCAATAACTTACAACATGTCAGGGCAGATATTTAACAGTTTACCACATCACACTGGTATAACTACAACACACTTTACTCAATCATTGACTGTTTAATGTTCACTCTCAGGGTCTTTTGCTGTAAAATATTTCTTTGAATTACCCAAATATACCACAGGTGGTATCAGCACAATTGTGCCAGGGACAAACGGTTGTCCGTCTCTGTTCGTCTCTATGTGCCCTGTGATAGACTGGCGTCCTGTCCAGGGTGGACCCCACCTCACGCCCAATGACAGCTGGGATCGGCTCCAGCCCCCCGCCACCCCGACAGGGACAAGCGGTTGAAGATGAATGAATTAATGAATATCAGTGATTTAATACACCAGTGGGTGGTCTAGTGTTTATTGTTAAAGTGGATATTATTGTAAAAACAGATATCAGGGACATGAGCAGGACGTTGAAAGGTAATCTCAACTATTAGACAGGGAACTCTTTGTCATTTTATTTCATCTCATCTCATCTTCAACCGCTTATCCGGGGTCGGGTCACGGGGGCAGCAGCTTTAGCAATTCTAGGAATTCTTTGTCATTTTGTGTAGGTGAGATTTAGTAGAAGAGTATGTTCTCAATTATTTTTTAAGAACCCTTTGAATTGTTTTTGAGTTTGGAAATGCAGACGGGAGTTGAACTTTGTATATGGGAGGGCTGCTTTTGATTCCTCTGTTGTTAAAATATACATTACACATTCATCATGCAATATTGTATTGAATATGTAATTACTAACATAACTAAGACAAAATCCTATTAAATCATGTTTTCTGCATGTTGTATAAGAGTTGTTTTTGTTAGCTCTCTGCCCTAGTTTCTGCTGCAGTGGTTCATACATTGAGAATTTCTGTGTATTTCAATATATATTTACTGTTGTTGCCTCTGTGTAATGTTCTGCTTCTCTTTTGTTTAAGCGATGGATTTGAATGAGGACGATGAAGGTAAGCATGCCGATTTCTGACTCGTATTTCCAAGTGTAGTAATTCACTTGAAAATTTGAACTGCGATGTAAACACATCATCAGCAAAAATGAGGAAAAAGGCAGAAAGACCGTACAGTAATCCACCAAGATTGTTTCATCTTTGCACCTTGATTTTCTCTACAGAAAGCTTGTCCCAGCCGCCACCCAAAGACCCTTTGCTGGAGCTGGTCTCACTCCAGAAGGCTTCTGGCTGCTGGGTGCTGGATCCAGCTCTGGCTGCTGCTCTGGGGAAGACCAGCGAGGAGGTGGAAAAACCAAAGCCTGCATCGGTGTGTTACTGTCAGAAACACTCATATGGGACTTTTTTAATACACATCTCATTACATGGTTTAAAATAGGAATATCACGTATGACAATAAATCAATAAACAAAAGATACGTCACTGCATAAAAAATCAGGTGTCAAAGCCAACCAGCAGCATTTCTCTTTTTGGTTTGGTGAATTAGGTAAACAAGGAGGTGTGGGCCACCATTCTGGCTCTGGTCTGGCTTCATGGTTTTAAGATGGATGCTCGGGACGAGTGGGAGCTTCTGGTTATGAAGTCTGTGTCATGGCTCCGTGCTCAGAATGGTAATAACCAGAATGATACGTGCTGATGTGTTTTAATCAGTGTGTGCTGGCTAAAATCAACTGTTTTTCTCACATCCTCCCTTTCCTGCTGGTGACTTATGTGTTTGTTGTTGTTTTCAGCACCTTGTGTGACAGAGTGTGTGGAAGCTGCAAACGCTTTGTTGGGTTGCAACGTGCAGCGAGACGCCCTGGGACTCTGAGATTTCTGTTAGCCTGCAGCTTCTCTCCACCCTACAACCTTTGACTGTATCAACATTGCACTATACTATCTGCCTAGTAACAATTGATGCACATTGTTTTATGTGCTCTATTTGGTGAATTGTTTTTTACGTTGATTGATCTTTTAAATTTTTATCATTGTAAAAGTAAAGTAAATTATGACTTTTATGTCAATTTGTGTCTAAATCAACTGCAAATTAAACTTTTTGCTTTGAACAAAATGAGCATTAGTGTCTTAATTTGAGACCCCACACCTCTATTCACTGTGCAGTAAAGTGACACCAGGTTTAAAGGATGTGCAAGTCAAACCTTGAGCTCCTAATTATGGAATTTTATTTCAACACCTAACATTGAAGCTTTAGGAGGATTTATTTTTTTAAGGTTGTAATTGTAAGATAGAAAAGCTCCCCATAAAAGTTTCTGATTCCCATAAAGTTACTTCTAAGCTGGTCCGTAGTGTATAAACATACTTTCCCCCTCACAAATGTTACATTTGGAATGACCAAGATACATGTTTTAAATGCAAGTCATCGTTTTTAAAGAATTGGGTCGGGTTTTGGTATTTTTCAAAAGGTATTTCCTGATTAAAAAGTTGCATGTTTTTAATCGTTTCTTATAATTCGTGAAATCCTATATACACACTACCAAATGTGCGAACCAGGAAATTGTTTTCATTTCTTCCTTTAATTCTAACCTGCACGCACTAAAGTACTGCACTAAAGGACATGTGAATGACAACTTTGTGTTTTGATGTGATTTCCATGATAGAATCTGCAGTTTGCCCCCAAATACTATTGCGAGAATGAAAAACATAAATCTGACAACAGGGCATGACCATGACTCGTATTTCAACTTCAAGCCCCGCCCACCCGGTGCTTTCCTGTAGGGAAATCGAGCATACCCGGTGGCCGTGACTTTCACTTTTACATCTGTGACTGGATCTCCAACTTTTCTGCACATACAAAGGGGGATTGTGATAAAACATCACCAGAGGTAGGCATTCTTCTGTGTTTATACTGAAATAGCCTGAGAGACCTTGAGAATCACTGAAATAGATGAATAACAGAAACAGAAAGAACTGCTAAGGCTCAGTTTTCCCTTTGTTTAGCTGAATCATGCTGTTGAACAGGTGTTAGCTCCCCCGTTGACTTTGCTCATGTGCACTTATACTGAACTTTATATAGCACACTGTGTTATGCTATCGTCCATGGTCATAGGGCGTGTGGTTCAATATTTACCTCTGCAGTGGCGTCATCAGTTGCTATGTCCCAATCAAACCGCCAGATGTCGCTGTTTGCAGCCACAGGTGAATTCCCCCCTGCTCACTTTTAGTTCTTCTGTTCAGGGGTCTCCAACGTGTTTTAGGCCAAGGACCCCGTAGCTGAAAGAGAGTTGAAGCAGGGACCCCTACTACAAATATTAAATTATGATGCATATTTAATTTGGCCTAACAGCTAGGGTGGCCTAAAGCGAATACACTGATTTTTATGGTGCATTCAATACTAAGATATTACAATGATCATTATTGACATATTCAAATATTTATGCATCGTAATGTTAAACATACATTTAGAAGGCATGCTCATTGTATCTGTGCATGGATACCATAGTGTCTATTAACCAGTAAGGCTATCATTAAGGTTTTTGTTGATGTAATTTCTTTCCCAAAAATGTGTCTTTGTTAATACGCTGCATTCATGCTGATGTATATTTACAGACATTTTTAAAAAAAGGAAAAAAAAAAAACGTTGGAAAGATGATAAAACAATATGGCGGACCCCCTGTAGTAACTCTGAGGTGTAGTAAATGTATATTGTTTGGGACTCATATGCTTTTTAGGAGTTTTCCTCAGTCCTGTGTTAATAATTGTTGAAAACTTGTTTTGAATGCTGAAGAAAGTACCGTCATTACCATTCAGTGCTAAAACAGGAAGTCCTCATATGTCCTTGTTTATTGTTGCACAGGTATGATGGAGAACTGCTGTGGTCTGCTCACTTCGCAGAAGGAACCAGGTATGGAGCTGTTCAAAACCACACACACAAACAATTCTGAACTTCTCCTTGTTTGTACTCATGCACACTTCAAGTGCTCGTGTTAGCTGTAATCGGGCACATGATGGTATCCTGCTTTCTGCTATAAGTCAGAGGCAGGTTAACATCAAAATGCAACAATTCAGTAGAGAAGAAGCCGTAAGCAGTATCCTCAACAATGAGGGAAAAATGTCACAGTGCAAAAAAAGTTCACACGTGGTCTGTGTTAATTTTTTTCTTCTGTTTTCTCTTTCAGTTCCTCTGAAGAGCATTGATGTGGAGGTGGAGGTGAGGGACCATGTGGCTACAGTGGTCTCCACTCTGAACTATGAGAACAAGGAGGACAAACCACTAGAGGCTGTGTTTGTCTTCCCTCTGCCTGGAGATGCTGCTGTCTGTCACTTCAGTGCTCAGATTGGACAGACACAGATTGTAGCTGAGGTGAAGGAGAAGCAGAAGGTGAGCTGGACAGTAAAGACTTACTCACTACAATGGGGTTTGAAAACACATTGCAGACAGTGAATGTTGCTCACATGTGTCATCTGTACTCCAGGCCCGTGAGGAGTATGATGATGCTTTGAGCTCCGGTCAGCAGGCCTTCCTGTTGGAGGAGAGCGATCAGAGTCCAGATATATTCTCTCTGAGTGTGGGCAGTCTGCCTCCAGGAGAGAGCGCCTCCATCAGGCTGGAGTACGTCACTGAGCTGGCTGTGCAGGCCGATGAAGGGCTGAGGTTTTGTCTGCCTGCTGTGCTCAACCCTCGCTACCAACCTCAGGGTAGGATAACCAGACAACAGCTTCATCAGGAGCCCTTAAGCTTCAGCTTAGTCCACACCCCACATGACACATGTCCATTATAAAATCAGTATTGATATTATAGAAAACGTGATGCAGGCTAATATTCTTTTTTTTTTCTACGAACAAAAAGCTGTGATTCAGTGTTTCTTACCAAAACTAATTATCCTTGAGATCTGCTCTGTTCATTCAGAACTCTATCTCTACCTTCTCTTACAATATTCCTAACCTGTCTGATCTTGTTTTACAGGTAGTGAAGGTGGTAGTGTTGTGGTGACCTCTGTTCCAGCCTCTCTGGTGCCTTACAGTCTGTCTTTCTCTGCCCGAGTGTCCTCTCCTCGTCCAGTCTCTAAAATAGAGTCTGACTGTTCCCTGGACCCTCTCCAGTACCTGAACACAGAGCAAACCCAGGCCACGGTAGGTAGAGTGCAGCGCAGTCGTTCCTCAATACTGACAACAAGCTATATGACTTTATTTACATGTATGAGTGTGTTTTGTGAACTGCAGGTCAAGTTGGCTGCAGGACACAAGTTTGACAGAGATGTTGAACTGCTGATTTATTACAAAGATGCCCACCAGCCCACTGCTGTGGTGGAGGCAGGACAGGCCTCTGCCAAGCCTGGTGAGTGCAAATGAGTGAAGGTGTTACTTTGCAAATAAAACATTCATTATCCTCATCAGATTTGTGGTTCTCCTCTGTGTTTCAGGCTCTCTGATGGGTGATCCAGCAGTGATGCTGAGCCTGTACCCCGAGTTCCCCCAGGCTGTGATGTCTTCAGTCGCCTCACGTGGAGAGTTTGTGTTCTTATTGGATCGATCTGGCAGTATGGATTCACCTCTGAACACCACTGGGAGTCAGGATCGCATTGGCAGTGCAAGAGTATCTATGTGCTATTTCTCTCATAAAATCATCCCAACTGTCCCTCTCACACTGTGACCTTCACAATCTTTTCTCCCGTCCCTTAAGGACACTCTGCTGCTCCTGTTGAAGAGCTTACCAATGGGCTGCTACTTCAACATCCACAGTTTTGGGTCCAGCTATGAACACATCTTCCCGTAAGTCAGTTCCTCATGTCACTCAAAAAGTTGGCCTGAGACTGGATGTGAATTCTGAATTGCAATGAGAAGTTGGTAGTACCTGACTTGTTCTGTTTGTTTGTGCAGTAAGAGTGTGGAGTACAGCCAGGCGACTATGGACGAGGCTCTGAACAAAGTCCAAGAGATGGGCCCTGATCTGGGAGGAACAGAGATCCTTCAGCCCCTCAAACACATTTACAGCCAGCCTTGCATTCCCAATCAACCAAGACAAGTACTACACACAAACACAGACACAGACACAGACAAATGCACGCTTTGGACAAGAGTGTTAGGCCAGTAAAATGGTACACAATTAAGTCTTTAAGTTTGTTTGACAGAACTACAATGCCCCAATAGTTATTTTGGTATTAGGTCTGTTTGGTATTTTTGTGTCAAAGTGGTCATTGTTCAAAGGTTAGAGACACAACCAGGTGGGGGATGAATCAAGTTTATCCCAGTCACCCATCATTGCACACATGAGTTGTGCTGTTGTTCATAAGTCCACCTACAGAACTATGGAATCCCCAGGCGGCACCCTCTGCAGGACCTCACCCATCAACTCCAGCAAGATTGGATACTATTGTTCAGTGGGGATTCCACACCACGAAAGTGACGTTCCACATTGTTAGAGCCATTCTTTTGTAAGCTAGGGTCAGCGTGTTAAGGCCCCTGCGTTCACCTTCGACACAACTGGCAACAGACCCCACCCTTTCATACGACCTATCGAGTGGCGAAGTTCCTTCCACTGGACCCCAGTTGGACCTCTGATATCTTAAAAAAATGAATGGGTCTCAGTGCAGATAATTACATGATTTGCTGGTCCCAGTCGTTATCTGCCCTGAATTAAAAATATGTTGTTTGTGGATTTAAATGATAATTTTTCACGTCAAGATTTTGTCAGTTTATTGTGCAATTGTTCAGTTTAAGGCTGTAGCGCAAACACAGTGAGAAAGACTACATGTCATGTTGCGTGTGTCACGTCACAGCATCACCCTCTCTCACAACGTAAGTGAAGCTCTCCACATGCCCCGACTTATGTTTTTTTTTTTTTTACCCCTTTAATGTCGCCGTGTCTGTATCAGAGTACCAAGCGCGGGTGGTGACGTATATCATTTGCGTCGAGAGCAGCAAAGAGCTGTATTTCACAACGCGGCCTCACACAAAAACCTACCATTATCACACTTCGATAAATCGTATTTTTTTTTACATTAAAAATTATCTTTAAAACCCACAAACAACATCTGTGAAATTCATGGCACAATTCAAACGGCACCAGCTGTTGTTCTTCATTCTTCACTATTTAAACCACTTGTGTTAACAAAACAACATTATAAAACAGCTGTCAGAAAATGACTTTCAGCACATGCTGCATGTTTTTTTCCAGTTTTTAAAAAAATGTTATATAACTCATATGTAAGTTATGTAAACTCTCCTCCCTAGCTGTTTGTCTTTACTGACGGAGAGGTTTGGAACACCAAAGACATCATCAATCTGGTGAAGAAGAATTCAAGTTTCCACAGGTTAAAAGCACAAAAATGCAACAACCACCCAAAAAGGTTCCCACAAAATGTCCTATGTTTGTATAATAAAAGGGGACTACTGTTTTGTAGGTGTTTCTCTTTTGGGATTGGGGAAGGGGCCAGCTCTGCTCTTATCAACGGGTTGGCCAAGGAAGGAGGAGGTCACGCTCAGTTCATCACTGGGAATGACAGGATGCAACCCAAAGTAAGACAGTCATTACTGTATATGCATTTGAATGCAATTTGGACGGAAAACATTATTACAAATGTAAGTAAACACATTCTGTAAAGACCCAGTGCCTTTTTGTCAACTATTTTTACTCAACAGGTGATGCAGTCGCTGCGTTTTGCTCTGCAACCAGCTGTGGAGGACATCTCGGTCACATGGGATTTGCCAAAGGGAGTCTCTGTCACGGCTCTCTCTCCACCAATCACATTTCTTTTCCAGGGTCAGAGGTCACTGGTTTATGCCCAGATCACTGGACAGGTAGGAGCAGCATCACCTCATAGTGAAATAACTTTATGGTTCGATTTTTCAGCCTTGAAAAAATATATAATATAACAGTGATAGTGAGAGATGACATTGGTTTCCAACACTGTAATGCTTTCTCAGAGTTCAGAGGCAGCAGAGGGATGTGTGACGGTGAAGTACAGTCTGGCAGGTCATCCCTCTCAGAACCAGCTCCACTTCGGTCTCAAACCTACAGAGGATACTGGGTAAAACTGTTTTTTAAAAGATTAGATTAGAAAAGTCAAAATGCCAATAAAGATTTACTGGTAGCCTTGTTTTTAATCCATCCATGGATGTCATTTTCTAAGAATGGCCCTTAATATATAATCACGTTAAACATTACCTGCTTTTCCAGTTCACAGAGAGCAATGGACCAATGACTGTTGCCTCTGCCAACATGTAATTGACTACTATATTGGAAAATATGTTCTCTGTTTACTCCTCCTCTCCTGTCTACAGATTAACAGTCCACCGGTTGGCTGCTCGGACTCTGATTCGCTCCCTGGAGACGGAGGAGAGAGACGAAGAAAGAGAGGAAGAAGGAGAGGAAGATGAGGGCGTGAAGAAGAAGGTGGTGGAGCTCAGTGTCCAATCAGGAGTGAGCAGCGCCTTCACTGCCTTCATTGCTGTCAACAAAGGCAATGACGAGATGATTCAAGGACCCCTGGTCCGCAGAAATGTTCCAACACCCAGTGAGTGTATTTTTTCGAGAAGAAGTTAAGAAGAAACTTGTCCAGTTCAACCACACGGTGCAACACAAAGTTCACAGATGCACTACATGATTATTGACTAAATAAGTATTGGCCTTCATTTAATACCCTTCTCTCTTTTTATTGCAGTGTATGCTTGTTACAGTTTGATGTCCCCTGCCTGTAGAGGCCCTTGTAAGTAAAGGGTACACTGTTTTGTTTTGTTTTTTTGCACACACTGGTGTATTTCTACATCCGGCTTCTCACAAAACGTGATCAGTCAGCACTCCTGTAAGGTCTATGGAATTTCTGATCAGCGTTTTCTTCTTTTTACAAGATGCGGTGCTTTAAAAATACAAGACCTAAATGGGTTTATTCCAGAAAAGGCAAACATTAGTTATACAAAGGCTTTTTTTTATACCACCGACAGTTAAGCTCTTTCGTAGAGATTTCTCCCTCATTTGTGAAATAATGTGGAGTTCATTGGGTGTCTTCAGGTTGTTTCTCAAGCTCATTTGATGTAATTAATATTTGGAATGCTGTACAGTCAACTGGTGTGTTACAAGTCTGGATTAACACTCAGAATGAGGATCTGAGAGTGTGTGAATCGAGTCGGAGTCCTAGAGAAGTATACAGGCGGAGCAAACCGCGGGGAGGTACGGAGGAGCTCAGGGCGAGAAGATGCAGCATCAATGGAGTGTTTTGCGCACTTTAATGTGCAATTAGGAAACTCGTTCATTTTGATAAGAAGTAATAGGTTGGTATGCTTTTGCTTTTGTAAAGGTGCATTTCTTGTGTGACAGCATTTCAGGCTTGCAGTCCGCAGCTAATGGAGTTTGATTATGACGGTGCAAGCATGGATGACTGGGAAGAGGAATGCACTGATGAAGGTATCTGTTTTCAGACTTAATAATAATAATAATAAAAATTCATTTTATTAATAGAGCGATTTTCAGTGACCCAAAGACGCTTACAATGACATGAAAACCAAAACCAAAACAAGAAAGGGGTAATGACCGTGAGGGCGGGAGAAGCAAAGACAGCATAACAGTAAACAGTAGCACTAATGAATGTGGCATAAATAATAATAATAATGATAAAAGTACAGACAGAAACAGAGCAGGTACAGAGACAGTTACATTAGGGACATGGTGGTGAGGAGGGATTGGAGATTGCAGGTGGGTCTGATGGGGAGAGAGGGAGGGGGCGGCTGTGGAGAGTAGAGGGGGAAGGCGAGGGGAGGAGACGGGTGAAGGTGGTTCGGGATAGGGGAGGTCAAAAGCCTGGGCAAAGAGGGCGGTTTTTAGGCGGGATTTGAATGTTGGGAGTGAGGGAGAGTCGCGGACAGGTTGAGGTAGAGGAGTTCCTTTTCAGTCTGGAGGGTGGAACGGTCAGGGCAGGAGTGGAGGAGGATCGGAGGGCCCGGGAGGGGTGATGGGTGATGAGGAGGTCAGACAGGTGGGTTGGGGGGAGAGTATTTTGAAATTGATGCATTGTTTGATGGGGAGCCAGTGGAGAGTGCGGAGAACAGGAGTGATGTGTTCAGGGGACCGGGTGTGAGTGAGGTGGGCGGGCTGCAGAGTTTTGGACCATCAGAAGTCTGTGGAGGGAACAGGACTATTTTTGTACAGACTGATGCTGGTGTTTGCCCGTGGAGGTAGAAAAAAATGAATATTGAAAGTATAGATGGCAACTCCTTCATTTCAGTGAGACCTCCTCACATACTGTAGACTTAATGAACACTTTCCGCCGTCTGTGACCATTATGGATTTGCACCTGTGTCTTTCCCTTGTTTAGAACTGCCTGCACTAATTAATTACGTCAAAAAGAAAAGTCTTGGTGCCTTTTTAATACATGTGTTACCTCATGAATGACATTGTGATTATTCAAAAAATACCTTTTTTTTAAATATGTGGTATCCTCAGATTGCTCTCTGGGTCCCAAGCAGGATGTCATGGTTTCTTAACTGCCAAAGTATTGTCTGTATAACAGTCCTTAAATATAATAATGTTGTTTCATTCACATCTAATGCTAAATCTGTAACAGCCATCTGAGTTTGATGAACTTTGCACTTTTCATTTAAAGAAAAACAACCTTGATGCCATGATGAGCGGTTTCAAACTTAACGCTCTTATTTGAACTAAATCTCGGCTGGAGCCAGATCACTGTATTACTGGTTTCAAACATCACCTTTTGTGTTTTTGTACAACTCAGTTAAATGCACTTCTCTTTAGAATGTATTCAATGTTTATTAGATTTTCTTCCATTTAAGCCAGCATTACGTTTTTTTATTGCATACATTGGAGAAATAGAAGCCATATACAAATACGTAAGCAAAGGCATGATTCAGACTGATAAGCAGGCTGCTCAAATGGTCTCATCTGCAATAAATAATATCTACGCATCAGTATCAAATAGGCAGCAATATACTCATACCAGGAGAAGGATCTACTGGGATCATTTTATCTTTGCACTTTTCTAGGATGTATTTCCTTATGTGATGAAGAAGTTGAAGTCGTACAGCCCAAACAGCCTCGCAGGGACCCTTTGCTGCAGATGGTCTCCCTCCAGAAGGCGTCTGGCTGCTGGGTGCTGGATCCGGCTCTGGCTGCTGCACTGGGGAAGACCAGCCAGGAGGTGGAGAACACAATACCTTCAGGGGTGAGTCCCTGTCAAAAATAATAACACAACTATGTGCCCTGCGATAGACTGGGGTCCTGTCCAGGGTGTGCCCCGCCTCATGCCCGATGTCAGCTGGGATCGGCTCCAGCCCCCCGCGACCCCGACAGGGACAAGCGGTTGTAGATGAATGAATGAATGATGAATGATAAGGCATATTTCAAAGCACATTCATGGTATGGTGTGTTTTAATGACATTTAGAAGAAGAAGAAGAATTCCTTTATTCATCCCGCAATGGGGAAATTCAATTTTAGCTCTATTTTTTCATTTTACACACAAACAGGCCCGAAATACACACACATGCACAGACAGGACCTATATACATGCAACTAGTGGAGAGATGTTAGAGCGAGGGGGCTGCCAGTGACCAGCGCCCCGAGCAGTTGGGGGTTCGATGCCTTGCTCAACAGCACCGAGAGCAGTGCCCAGGAGATGAACTGGCACCTCTCCAGCCACCAGTCCACGCTCCATTTATGGTCCACACAGGGACTCGAACCAGCGACCCTCCAGTTCCCAGCCAAGTCACTTATGGGCTGAGCTGAGCCGCCCCCAACTTTATTAAAAGTTGATTTAATGAAGCCCTCACTCACAAGTAAATACAACTTGAAAGAAGGACCATAAATGCAACGCTATACAGTATGTATAATACTAAAAAAGCAAGCTAAGATACATTTCCCCCTGATATCCTTTTTCTCGATTAATTTCTTATATTTTCTCTTCTCCTTAACATCTGCATTTCTACGATTTGTTGAATTAGGTGAACAAGGAAGTGTGGGCCACCATTCTGGCTCTGGTCTGGCTTCATGGTTTCAAGATGGATGCTCAGGACGAGTGGGAGCTTCTGGTTATGAAGGCTGTGTCATGGCTCCGTGCTCAGAAAGGTACAGTAATAACCGCAATGTTAACGCATAACATGATAATAATATAATTTAAGTTTAATCAAAAGCTTATACAAATATACTTTTACTCCTGCGTATAAATATATTTACCACATACCTTCAAAAGTGTTCTTCATTGTAAGTGTACTTTGAAAAAAAAGATTATCAATTGCAAATACTTAGTGTTAATTTGGTATAGTTATGGAAAGTATACTTATTATCAAGTCCTTTGTAATACACTTTTAGTATGCTTTAATAAAGTGTACTTTAATTTCCCTCTGTTAGAAGCACACTAAAGTATTCTACACTATCAATTGAACTACAACGCCTTTTAAGTATATTTGAGGAGCTCTTTTCCAAAACGCTAAAAATCCATTTGAATAGTTTTCAGGAAAATAACATTTTTTACCTAGACCCACACATTTGGTTAATATTCAATGTATCTTGTCAAAATGGTTCATGGCTCAGTCTGAACATGTTGAACGGATGGACGAAACAAAAACCTCTCCCGCTTCAGAGCGCCGCCATGTTGGATCGCATAGAACGCTCCCTGAATTCTGATTGGTCGAGAGGACGTATCGCATTTAGGCTAAAAACAGGTTTGGCGCTGGTCGCGGTTTGGAAAGGAACTGCATCTTGAGGATCATTTTAAACAAGGAAATATAGAGATTTGGCATGAAACATTGATGAAGCAGTGAAAAGGTTCTGTTTACAGCAAAGTGGCATGACTAACTCATTTTTTTTAAATTTGGCTTTTATCTCGTTTTGGAAAAGAGCTCTTCATTTGCAACCCATTGGTGATATTATACAATTGTACTGCAAGTCTGTTTCCAATGCACACAAATATTGATTTTCACTAGTGTACTGAAGTACACTTCAAGTTTGTGAAATGCAAATTAGGCATACAATTTAAAACTTAAAGTACTTTGAAGTAGTAGTGAAAGACTAGTTGCGTATACTTAAGTATACTTCAAAGTGACAAAAAAAGCACAAAGTACAGTAACATGCTGAAAAGTGTACTTACAATATTCTTTCACAGGTATAGTTGATGTTATTGTTGTTCTATAATAACCTGGGATGTTGTGATGATTGTTTTTTTTTGTGTGTGTATTTTTTTTCAGCACCATGTGTGACAGAGTGTGTGGAAGCTGGGAATGCTCTGTTGGGTTGTAACGTGCGTAAAGACGTGGTTTCTCTGTAGGATCGGTACACAGGAGCAGATTTACTCCGCCCTACAACTTTTACGTTGCCGTAACTCTTTGCACTATCTACCTGTATTATATTGTGTGCCTTATAGTATAGTTGTACTGTGCTTCATCTAATCAGGATCAGCCATGTTACAAGTTCTTCTGCTTTTTACCTCTAATGTTGCTTTGTATTGTAAATTGTGTCCCTTAAAACATTTAAGGATGAATATTTAGAACGGAAATGTTATTCATGAATCGCGCATGGAAGCACAAATAAGAGACCAACATTCTCCGTGCAGCCTCCATAACACAGTTTGAGAAATCATGGAAGCAGGATACAGAGGGATACATGGACTTTAGTGGACACTGAATAAAAAATAAAGTTCATTAACACACAAAAAAAAAATCAACGGACACTGTGCTTTTTGTCCTGAGGATGTTTTTATCTTATTTTATTTCTTATTTTAATATAATAGCCTAATTGAATTTGCTTTTAGGGGCAGACACAAAGCATTTGATTATTATATGAGGGACTAAAGGGAATACTATATCAGACTACTTTATGCATGATTGATTGCTATGGATGAATATCAAAATAAAGGCCTTTGTTTTTTAAAGCCTGCTGATCATCAGCGTCTGTGTAAGAAACGACCCGTTCATTTGCATGGTAGTGAAGGAGACCAGAGATGGGATGAGGAGTCAGAAATGTATTTGTCAAACATTGTTTATTTCAATCTTTATTTCTTTCAATAATTTAATTTGAGATGTGAATCTAAAATGTGAAGTCTAAAAGTACATTTGTTCCATTTTGAATAAATTAGGGTATTTTTTATGGGGGGGGGGGGGGGTGCACAACCAAAGCCAATACAATATATGTGTCAAACTTTACATACATACATCTATTATCCTATGCTATGACCACTTTTATCTTAAAACTGTTCAGGTGGACTTTTGTTTCTGTTTTTTTTTTCTTCCTCACAACTTTTATTTGCCCATTCTTACAAACATCATGTGACACAAACACTTATAGACATATATATATATATATATATATATATATATATATATATATATATATATATATATATATATATATATATATATATATATATATTAATTTTCCATCAATTAACATGATAAGACGTCCAATACACTTTCAAACGAGGCCGCGCAGTGAAGCCACGCCCACTCAGGACACCGGAAGAGAATCCCATTGGTGCAGCCTGAAGTGCGGAGCTGCCTGGTCTACTCTACTGTACCTGTGCTCTGCATCGTAGTCATCCCTGTTCTTCACTTGTAAACCTACACGTTGACTCCATATAGGCTACCTGCAGGAGGGAACTACCACTTTTACGGCCCCGGACACCAAAGCTTCTCTTCAAAGGTAGGAGTCCTGTTTTTCTTTAAGTGTCATGTGTGACGCACGCAGACTCCTCGCAGTTCAGCCTTCTCTAGACTTAGACAGAGAGCGTGCTGTTGTGGCTGTAAGTGTTGGTTTTACACAGTTTCGACATTTCTGGAGCAGTTTATTATAAAAATAAAAATCACGGAAGTTAATACACATCGCTTACTGGAAATCAGCACAGCACAGAGTGTGGGCGTTCCTGGCCGCGGTCGGGTCAGGGGCGTAGCAGCTGGGAAGTGTACTCACGTTGATCAGGGTCGGGGGAGCGGCTGAACTTGGGTTCACCTCATAGCAGATTCAAGATTCAAGAAGCTTTATTTATTCCGAGGGAAATTACAGTTTCAATACAAAGATGGGAAAGGATCAGAGTGACAATAAGCATAAAAAACATAAATCAAATCAAAATAAAGCTAATATAAAATAAATCAAACAATAACTAAATGTGACAGAGTGCAACAATAGGCACCGTGCAGTTTAGCAGCATAATGGAATAAAATAAGTACAAACTAAATAAGTGATAAGGAGCGATGAGTGTTAACAGTGTTAAAAACTGTGTTAACAATGTAGCAGCAACTCCCCCTGTTCAGATTTGCATGTTTTAAACCACATTACCAGTTCAAAGTTCACTAAGATGTTAAAATGTTTGTTGTTTATTTGTTTATCATCATCTTGCTTTGCTAAACGCCATTATGATCGAATATAAAAGTATAATAATAATCCTCAGTTACTTCAAATGGATCAGCTACCTGAACATTATGTGAGGTGTTGTTTTTGTGTGTGTTTGTTTATTTACATTTAGTTGCATATTAATAATGATTCAGGAAGTGACAATACACATTCTGTTTAAGGCACTTGATAAGAAAAGGGCTGGGCTATACATAAGATTTTTTCTTCTTTCCACTCCTTTTCAGGCACAAATTGCATTCAAATGTTGCCATTTTCTGTGCAAATGCTATTGTAGTGAATGCTCATCTCATCGCCTCTTCATCCTCTTATCCGGGGTCGGGTCGCAGGGGCAGCAGCTTTAGCAGGGGACCCCAAACTTCCCTTTCCCGGGCCACATTAGTAGTGAATGCTGCCTGAAATCAATGAAAATGAATGAATGAAAATGGTGTGACCCAGTAAAACCTATAGTAAACAGTCACTTTCACACTGCTTCTAGTTGTAATACAATAAAATGTAATAAAAAAAAACACGTTATGACAGATGTTTTCCTCGGACACCTTTATGGCCCTGGGTAATGGCCTGGTTTATGACCTGGGGGTGCACACAAAATCATTTTAATAGCAACTTATCTCACAAGAAAAAATGCATTTCTTAATATATTTATCCCTCAGACTTTTTTTTCTGGCTTTAAAGATGAATTAACTTATTCCTGTTTTTATTAAGCAGTAATATTATTATATTAGTTGGGATTTTTGAAAAAGACCATTACACAGCTAGGTCTACTGTTCTGTGGTCATATTCACCCACATACTAATTTGGCTATCTCTTAAATATAATTTATATGCAAATAGAATAGTATTGGAAAATGTAAATGGATATGTCTCTTTACACAGGTACAAAGATGAACTGCTGTGGTCTGCTGACTGCCCAGAAGGAACCAGGTAAAGAGTCGCTGGCAAACATTTAAACCTAACCATTGATTCTCAACATTTCAGACCTAATAACAGACGTGTTTGCTATTGTGCTTTGCTGCATATGCTTAACTGTTTGTCTTTGTTTTCTTTTGTGTATTTCCTTCTGTACTCTATTCATGGTCAATGGTCAATGGACTTGTACTTATACAGCGCCTTCTAATCTTCTGACTAGTCAAGGCACTTTCACAGTGTTTGTCACATTCACCCATTCACACAGACATACACACTGATTGCAGTGGACACCTACATACCATCTAATCTAATCATTCACACCACATTTACACACCCATGCGCAATTCGGGGTTCAGTGTCTTGCCCAAGGACACTTCGACATGTGGACCAGGGGAGGTGGGGATCGAGTTTTGGGAAATTTACTGGTGTGTGTGTGTGTGTGTGTGTGTGTGTGTGTGTGTGTGTGTGTGTGTGTGTGTGTGTGTGTGTGTGTGTGTGTGTGTGTGTGTGTGTGTGTGTGTGTGTGTGTGTGTGTGTGTGTGTGTGTGTGTGTGTGTGTGTGTGTGTGTGTGTGTGTGTGTGTGTGTGTGTGTGTGTGTGTGTGTGTGTGTGTGTGTGTGTGTGTGTGTGTGTGTGTGTGTGTGTGTGTGTGTGCAGATAATGTTAGGGTGTGTTTGGGTCATAGGGCAGCAGCAAATTACCTTTTCTAATCATTATTGAATACTTACAGTTTCATGGTAAAGGAGAGAATGAAAATTCAGACATTTCTGATTTAACTGCGTACAGTTAAAAATCAGTGTTGATCTGCGTCATGAATCATTTGTGAAGATTTAATTCTGTTTTCTCTTTCAGTTCCTCTGAAGAGCATTGATGTGGAGGTGGAGGTGAGGGACCATGTGGCTACAGTGGTCTCCACTCTGAACTATGAGAACAAGGAGGACAAACCAATAGAGGCTGTGTTTGTCTTCCCTCTGCCTGGAGATGCTGCTGTCTGTCACTTCAGTGCTCAGATTGGACGGACACAGATTGTAGCTGAGGTGAAGGAGAAGCAGAAGGTGAGCTGGACAGTAAAGACTTACTCACTTCAATGGAGTTTGAAAACACATTGCAGACAGTGAATGTTGCTCACATGTGTCATCTGTACTCCAGGCTCGTGAGGAGTATGATGATGCTTTGAGCTCCGGTCAGCAGGCCTTCCTGTTGGAGGAGAGCGATCAGAGTCCAGATATATTCTCTCTGAGTGTGGGCAGTCTGCCTCCAGGAGAGAGCGCCTCCATCAGGCTGGAGTACGTCACTGAGCTGGCTGTGCAGGCCGATGAAGGGCTGAGGTTTTGTCTGCCTGCTGTGCTCAACCCTCGCTACCAACCTCAGGGTAGGAAAACCAGACGACAGCTTCATCAGGAGCCCTTAAGCTTCAGCTTAGTCCACACCACACCTTCTTAAACAGAGGGTTTTATTTGAAAAGTCATATGCCTAACAGCATACTGGTGAAACTAGAAAAGGCTTTGTTCATTACACTGGGACAACACAATGGCCCATTTCCAATCCAGCCACTACATACTCCCCCTAACCCACTCTCTCCGTTTAGGCATTTGCATGGAGGGCGAGTCTGCATCGATACGAGGCACCGAGGCTTGCAAACCACCCTCCTCTCAAATGCAGCACTTCTTTCGTGTTCGGAGGAAACTCTACATACACAACCCTTGTTTAGGCTGCAAAATGGTTAATTTGATTGTTAAGTGTTGTGTGTTGGGACTGTGGCAAAAACCAGGAAGCTCATAAACATTACATTAAAAGAAAAAGAGAAAATGCTTAAAAAGAAAGAAAAGAAAAGCTACCAAAGCAGTTTGGGAGTAAGGGCCATAATCTCATAACATCTGCTGTAGGGTGTAAATGGTCTTACAACTTCCTCATAGTTGTGACCATAAAACCATGCATGATGGTACACTTCTTTTGCTTTACTGTCAGTAGGAACAGTCATAGAGCATTTCAGTTATAATCAATGAACAAAGAAAAGAAAAACAGAACTGAATAAATAAACCATATACCTGTGTATATAACAATAATCCATTACACTGATTCGTCTGGAAGTGGTGTGCATAAATTAAAAAAAGACAAAACTGAGACATACCATGACTTTATTTCCATATTTATTGGAGAATAATCCACATATAATGATATGTTTTTTTATTCATTGTCACTCTTTCAAATTTCAGCATCTGTAAAATGTTTTTGGGCCTGTTATTCTGCTTTTGTGTTCCTTTTTAAAAATCACTGGTAGTCTAATATTTGGCCGTCCTGACAATATTATTGTAATTGCACTTTCCCTACTCTGGTCTCCCTGTGTCATTCACAGTTACAACAATGATATCATTGTTTAAAGCCTATTTGTTTACATAATTCCTAACCTGTCTGATCTTGTTTTACAGGTAGTGAAGGTGGTAGTGTCGTGGTGACCTCTGTTCCAGCCTCTCTGGTGCCCTACAGTCTGTCTTTCTCTGCCCGAGTGTCCTCTCCTCGTCCAGTCTCTAAAATAGAGTCCGACTGTTCCCTGGACCCTCTCCAGTACCTGAACACACTGCAAACCCATGCCACGGTAGGTAGAGTGCAGCGCAGTCGTTCCTCAATACTGACAACAAGCTATATGACTTTATTTACATGTATGAGTGTGTTTTGTGAACTACAGGTCAAGTTGGCTGCAGGACACAAGTTTGACAGAGATGTTAAACTGCTGATTTATTACAAAGATGCCCACCAGCCCACTGCTGTGGTGGAGGCAGGACAGGCCTCTGCCAAGCCTGGTGAGAGCAAATGAGTGCAGGTGTTACTTTGCAAATAAAACATTCATTATCCTCATCAGATTTGTGGTTCTCCTCTGTGTTTCAGGCTCTCTGATGGGTGATCCAGCAGTGATGTTGAGCCTGTACCCTGAGTTCCCCCAGGCTGTGATGTCTTCAGTCGCCTCATGTGGAGAGTTTGTGTTCTTATTGGATCGATCTGGCAGTATGCGGGGGCCACGTATAAAGAGTGCCAGGGTATTCCATTTGTGTTATTTCTATCATAAAATGATCCCAACTGTCCCTCTCACACTGTGACCTTCACTATCTTTTCTCTCGTCCCTTAAGGATACTCTGCTGCTCCTGTTGAAGAGCTTACCAATGGGCTGCTACTTCAACATCCACAGTTTTGGGTCCAGCTATGAACACATCTTTCCGTAAGTCACTCCCTCATGTCACTCATGTCAGCAGATGTATTCCTGCCTTAGTCTCAGTGCTTGTTTGTTTGTGTGTATGTGTGTGTATTTGTGTTTGTGCAGAAAGAGTGTGGAGTACAGCCAGAAGACGATGGAAGAGGCTCTGAAGAAAGTTGGGGAGATGGAGGCTAATTTGGGAGGAACAGAGATCCTGAGGCCCCTCGAAAATATTTACAGCCAGCCCTGCATTCCCAATCAACCAAGACAAGTAATACACGCAAATGCAATTTCAACAGGTTGTAAAAATATCTGTTGTCGGAAACAATACCACACCTTTCAGTCAGAACTTCACACTATTCTATTCATAACTAAGTACACGTGCAATCCTGAACTAACAGGTTTGTTTTTTGTTTCAGGTTAATTCTTACCACACATTCTTTACACCTTGCATTACATACAAAACCACCTGAGTTACTGAAACAGCAAACTAATGCAGCGCTCAGAGAATTATGTGGATGACTCAACTCATGGCACATGTTTCTGGGTGTAATGTTATGTTAGAGTCATATGTGAACTCTCCTCCCTAGCTGTTTGTCTTTACTGACGGAGAGGTGGGGAACACCAAACAAGTTATCGACCTGGTGAAGAAGAATTCAGGTTCCCACAGGTGAAACCACAAAAACGCAACAACCACCTATACAAATGTCAACAATATGTCCTATGTTTATTAAATACAATTACTGTATTGTAGGTGCTTCTCTTTTGGGATTGGGGAAGGGGCCAGCTCTGCTCTTATCAACGGGTTGGCCAAGGAAGGAGGAGGTCACGCTCAGTTCATCACTGGGAATGACAGGATGCAACCCAAAGTAAGAAAGACATTCAACACAATGAAACTGTTGAATTAAACAATGCAACAGCACATTTGTACTTGGAAATCCTCCTCCTATGAAGTAACAAGGCAGTGTTTTTACTCAACAGGTGATGCAGTCGCTGCGTTTTGCTCTGCAACCAGCTGTGGTGGACATCTCAGTTAATTGGGATTTGCCAAAGGGAGTCTCTGTTACGGCTCTCTCTCCACCAATCACAGCTCTTTTCCAGGGTCAGAGGTCACTGGTTTATGCCCAGATCACTGGTCAGGTAGGAGCAGCACCATCTCATACTGATCTGATTTTCAAATGAAGGGAACCAAGTACCAAGTGTGTCTAGTGGTACTTATCCAGTTGGATAATATGGCCAAATAGCACACAATTATTTTCAATGGTTCAATTTCTCTTTTGAGCTATCATATTTCAAGAATCTTCAGTGCACAAGTCGATTACATCCTAACTGCATTCATTATAAATCCTAATATGACATTTTCCAGAGGTTTGTGTTAGGCCTAGGGGTGGCCAAAAAGGTTATTATGCTACACTCTGCGATTCTGCACACTCTAGTCCTCTCTATTATATCTGAGTACCATATATTACTGCTTATAAGTGTAACAACAACAAGACAGCTTGCTTAAACACAAGAAATATAATCTTGTGGGGACTACACCCAAACTCATTCATAGTCTTTTTCATGAATTGCCCCCCGGGGACAAATAAAGTTTTTTGAATTGAATTGATAATCTTTTAATGAATTGGTACATTACAAAAATGCTGTAAATAACATGTTGCAGTCAAAAAAAATATTTTTCTTACTGCTGCGATCGCCATTATTGCTTTGATTTGTGTGGGTCAGATTTTTAAAATAACTTTCCTACGGTGGCAATGTCAAATAAAAAAGCTTCCTTTGAGACAGGAGCATAAGCAAAACATTTTTTTTAATTTTGAAGCAGAGGAGAAATTAATCAGGAGGAGGAATACGATATGAAGATGTTTGAATAACAATAAACCTAATGCTTCAAATGTTTCTTAAATAATTCTGCACTTCTGTTTACTAAACACGGTTTCCAACACTGTAATGCTTTCTCAGAGTTCAGAGGCAGCAGAGGGATGTGTGACGGTGAAGTACAGTCTGGCAGGTCATCCCTCTCAGAACCAGCTCCACTTCAGTCTCAAACCTGCAGAGGACACTGGGTAAAAGAGCAGAAGTGTAGTATACTGGCATACATAAAAATAAAAAAAATTACGTTAAAAAGAGGTCACTGGGGTGCGTCACTACCAGTGCATTTTCTGTAGCGCAAGAGATGCAAATCAAATTATGGTAATTGCTGATATATCATTAGCCCTATGTTTTAGACCTAACATGTGACATTATATAGATTTACAGACTTCTCTCCTGTTCTCTCCTGCAGATTAACAGTCCACCGGTTGGCTGCTCGGACTCTGATTCGCTCCCTGGAGACGGAGGAGAGAGAGCGCAGAGGAGAGCAAGATGAGGGAGTGAAGCAGAAGGTGGTGGAGCTCGGTGTCCAATCAGGAGTGAGCAGTGCCTTCACTGCCTTCATTGCTGTCAACAAAGAAAACAGCGAGCCGATCCAAGGACCTCTGGTTCGCAGAAATGTTCCGACACCCAGTGAGTGTTTCTTTTTAATTTGCAAAGCAAAAACTAACGTGTCATCCACTACGTTGATAGTACTGAAGTGAATTATAGTGCTGAACTTCAAAACTATGCAATCACTTTTACTTTTGCTGCAATTTCTGTTTTCTCCAAGTTTACTGTGCAACATTTTTTGAAAATGTCTACAAAGATACATTCCAGTGCTTCTGGGATGCATGTTAGTTGTTCCCCTCATCCTTTGATGTGTTTCAGACATTTAGATAACCATTGATTCTGTAAATGTTGTGTCAGTGATTTCAGTGACATTTGCAAGATACCAGGGTTTTATTTCTGTTCTTTACTCAAAAGGGAGGATGCTTTGCGGACGGCCACAGGCCAACTTTATGATGCGTAGTAAGTACCAAGTCAAAGCCACTCTTTAACACACATCTATGTCATTTAATTTGTGTTTTGGTTTTTATTCAAACTAGCTTTACATGTGAACCAATCCATGGGGTGTATGTAGTTGCCGACGGCCATATTTTAAGAGAATGACACCGATTTTAGTTGCTTTCTAAAGAATATTGTTTTAGTATTAATTGAAGTGATAGTGGTATTTTTTAATTAAGTCTGAAAGCAGCGATTTAACTTCATATTCGTGTTTGTTCAAATATAGAGCAGGTGGTTAAAAATGATTCACTCTTGAAGGGGTTTGACAGAAGGTAACAAGTCAACTGCTTTTCATAAACACACGTATCATATACAGCTGAAAACTAACAATAGGTTACATTCCCAACTCTATATTTGATATAAATAATATTATATCAAATATTAAATTAAATATTTGACTGTGCATTCAGAAAAATGTCAAATTACTGGAGCTCCTTGAAACCTGGTGAGATTTGAACGCAGTCTTTCTGAGCCGTCAAAGGCAGAAGTAGTCAAGTACACTCCACATGTAGTCCTGCTCACCAGATGTACAGTGCTGGGATAAAGCCTGAATCCTGCACCAGATGCCAGACCCCTTCCACTGTTTCCAACATTACCGGGGCTTAGTGCCACTCTAGACAAATGGTTTAAAGAGATACAAACACTTTGCTTTTTCTCCCTGCCAGTGTAACCAGACCGTACTCCAGCACTAACACATACATGCGGAGCTAGGTCTGGTTATGAAAGACTTCTCCACATGCAGCAACTAAATGTGTGTTGTCACCATGTAGAAATTCACAATGTAATAGTACATAATGTAATAAACATCACAAGTCTAGACTGTGTTATCTAAACAACTGTTCAATGAATTGGTACAAAACTTGGTAAAGTCATACATGAATGTCCTTTTCCGCTAATATAATTCAGTTAACTGTGCCGTATGTTTTGAATATTTCTACACAGTTGCATTCAAGGGCTTCTGGGAAATATGACTCTGGGGTAAAAAAGTGAAAGTGAATTTAGTAGAACTTGAAAAGTTTTCAAAACAACAACGTACACCTAATGAACTGCGTGCGTACATGTATATTTGGGAACTGTTGGGATTTGTTCTTCTTCTGTGAGTACATGGGATGTGTTCAAGATATATAGATAAGTTCGGTCAACAATATGAATGAGTGTTGCAAGAGACCAAAGCTGATCATGACTCTTTTTTTGCTTCAAAGTGCCGAAGATGTGCGGTGCTCGTAGTTATGGCAGTTTTGGCAGTGTTGGGGAGGGAGTTGGTAGTGGTCCTCTGCGGTCCAATAGGAAGATAAGTAGTAAGTAGCAAGTTCACTTTCAGTTTCAGTTCACTTCTGTATATAGTTACTTATTTGTCTTGATATTAACACCGAACAATTCATCTCTCCTGTAAGGACAGTGTTTACATCCTTACAAGCTTTACATGTCACCCTTTCCCCGTGGTGTGTGTAGTCGCTGGTGACAACATTGTTAAGAGAATGACAATTTAGTGTGTAGTTGCTTTTTAAAATGTGTTTTTTTTTTACTTCAGTCTAAACTCAAAGCAGCTTTCTTAAAAGATACTCCATTCTTGTTTCTTTTAGGGTGTGCAGAGACTCCTCCTGCAGGTTGGAGCGCATTTGCATCGATGGATTGTGATAGTAAGTAACAAGTCAAAGGCACTGTCAAAGACACACTTTCACATACACTTTCACCTAAATACTATCAGAACATTTGTCCAGTATGAAGAATGAAAAGCCAGAATGTGAAGGGAACCACGATGCTCTTAGTTTGGCTTTTTTCCATCCATTAAAAAAAAGGTGAATTATACCAAAAAGTTCCTTAAATATAAGAGCATTTGAAAAATGAAGGGTAATTCTTCAAAGTGAAAAATCTACTAAAGATGCCGTTGCTTACTTGAAATTTTATTGGGTCAGTTCACATCATAAATCAGACTCTTTCTTTAGTAGGAAGTCGATCAGGGGAAAACTAAAAAGCGAGGTCGGTGGATCAGACTGAGTAATGCGATGTTTGGTGTGGAGTTCTTCTGTGGCCAAAATCAATGAGAATGCAACTTAAATGTTGTCGCTTTCACATTTTTCTTTCAGGCTTTTCAAATTGTGTGTGTTTGCTCCTCATTTTAGATACGGACTTAGTCCCACTTTCAGGTGCGAGCACTGAGCCCAAACAGCCTCGCAGGGACCCTTTGCTGCAGCTGGTCTCCCTCCAGAAGGCATCTGGCTGCTGGGTGCTGGATCCAGCTCTGGCTGCTGCTCTGGGGAAGACCAGCGAGGAGGTGGAAAAACCAAAGCCTGCGTCGGTCAGTTACCATTTACTGATTATTAACTTTAAAAATATGACATAAATAGCAATATTATCAGGGCTGTATCATAAAGCATATCAGTTCAGTTAACAGTAATCCAGGGAGCACATGCGGACTCATGGCACACACACATACATTACGCACAAAAAAAAGAAGTCGGATTCCAGCAGCCAGCGTCTGTAGACTCTGCTTTCATTCTCCTACCCAGCTCCTTTTGCGCCATCTTGGATTTGGTTTCATTTAAAAGAAGATGAATGAATGGGTTGGAGGCGGAGGAGCGGAGGTGCGTGTGTGACAAGAAGTGGCATGTTTGATGATGAGGCCACATAACTTTTCGTGGAAGTGATAGCAGATTGCTACACAGTCATATTTTAGGGGAGGAGAATGTAGTGACTTTTTATACACGTATACACAAGACTGTTCAAAGCAATCACACAACCGTCTTTGTTCTCTGTGATTTTTTTTTCTCATGTCACCCCTGCTCCATGTTTCTTCCTTTTGATTTGGTGAATTAGGTGAACAAGGAGGTGTGGGCCACCATTCTGGCTCTGGTCTGGCTTCATGGTTTCAAGATGGATGCTCGGGACGAGTGGGAGCTTCTGGTTATGAAGGCTGTGTCATGGCTCCGTGCTCAGAATGGTAATAACCAGAATGATACGTGTTAATCTGTTGCTTTAAGAAGTCTGTGCTGGTTAATATCAGCCGTTCTCTTCTGATAACTTGCTGTTTTTCTTTTCAGCACCCTGTGTGGCGGAGTGTGTGGAAGCTGGAAATGCCCTGCTGGGTTGTAAGGTGCAGAAAGACGCACTGGGACACTGAGGTTTTTTACTCCGTCCTACAACCTTTACTTAACCGCCATTTATTTTTTGCACTATTCCTATTTTAATTGTGCAGGAGCCTGTTTAGGCCCATTGGAAATGTATTGATTTAAATCCTTTGCACTTTTTTATGTAAAGCTATTTTTTTAACTTGCAAAATACTACATCCCTCCAGGGTTAAAACCTGTGACAAAGAGTTGTTATTTTGCTATAAGCCTTAATATCCGTTTTACTCGTGAAAATACAACCTGGGACTCTGATAAATGACATATGAACGAAGAAGCCCATCAGCCTTTGCATAGGCATAAAAAATGCCAAAAAATCTTTCCATGAATCTGAAAAGTGACAAAGACACTGCTATACATTGCAATTACAAACTGCCAGGGGTAGGATTTACAAGGGAGTTGCCTATATTGTGATAGTTGGCTTTCATAGTGTTGTTTTTAAAGGGGCTGATTTAACAAATGAAATTTTTCTTTCCATACAAAATGTTATGATGTTTGTTATTGATTATACCAGCGAGAGGAGATCTAACCCTAGTTTCCCCGTGTTGCAACAGTCCAGTGGGCGTGGCAGTCCTCAGGCGGGTCTGTAATGAATATTTCACCTGAAGTGTTGACCTAGAGCTAGTTTAACAGCATATTTGGAGAGCCTCATGATAGTATGAACAAAACAAGTTGGCTATATATATAAAAAACAGTGCTTATTTTTATTATTACTTACTAAAAGTAAGTCCATATTCAAATAAATAAAATACATTTTAAGTCACTATTTTGTGTCAAATAATTGAGTATGTAGTCAGTGCATAATAAGCAGGATTATGTAAATGAGTGAGTCATTACTGCAAATGAAACCCCTTTAGGGTGATTCAAGATCTGCATTACCCTGTCAAGGTTTCATTTGAAATGATGACCTATCCCATACTGATGCCATATGAGAACAATAGCAACTTGCTAGATACTATATGTACCTATCAACTGTAGTTGGTTTTATTATCCAACCATAACACCACTATAAGACCTTCACCTGGTCTTTCATTCCCACCTAGTGGTCGGTATTTGTGCATGACTTTCCTGCATAGCTCCGGATCTTCGACTACTTTTTGCCTGTAGTTCCTCTATGTCACAAGTTAAAAGGTTCTGTTATAAGTGATCGTCAACTGGCGAATCGCAGGCCCCCACAATATCAACCCTCCATAGTGTATCGTAATCAAAAAATTACCAACAGGAAGTACTGAGGCCCCAGAAGAACCAGAAGGCTTCAGTCAGCCAGTAGTTCGACAGTTTTAGAAACGTAACAGCTAAAGTGACCATTTTAAAGCATCTCAAAACAAAATCCCAGATGATTTAGGGGAGAGAGGTGAAGAGGGTAACTATTTAAACTAACAGATATAACCCGGGAAAGGGAAGTTTGGGGTCCCCTGCTAAAGCTGCTGCCCCCGCGACCCGACCCCGGATAAGAGGTTGGAGATGAGATAAGATGAGATATAACCATCAATGAAACTTCCTCTTAGATCACTTACATTAAGAAACACATTTTTTGCATTGCAAGTTTTCTGAAATTGTATGTTTAAATATGCAAATGAGGCATTATCTCATGCTAACATTTAGGAGAAAATAAACACCAAATGTGTAATTTGGATGTTTTTATACCTCCAGTCTGAAAGAAGACATGATGAGGAAGGAACCAAATGATGATTTTGCATTAAATGTTTCACCTTAAGTAATGTTACATTGAAGGTTTTTCTGTTATGTTTAGTATTACAAGGCCCACTCACAAGCTTCATGATCAGGGTGAAACAATTCAAAATGTAGGTGTTGTTACAGATCATTAATTGTAGTGTTGGTAAATAGTGAGAAGTTTCTTCTTTCCTAACAAAAGTTACGGGGACACATTCTTTCAGGCGGTATTTTCTGCAGTTTTCTACAGTCTGCTACTAAATGTAACCCCTCTCTATAAAGCACAGATTATGTCCTACCATCAAGTGTTTCATTTTGCACATATTTCAGATCATAACTACTGTAGTAACTTTGGTAAGTAGATGTTTCTTATTTCCTATCAAAAGTTATACGGGACTAAGATTTTTTTCAGGCTTAGGCTTGTTCCCCCCTCGGGCGCCAGGTGCAAGGGCCTGTTCATCACTGCTTGCAGCTTTAATTTATTTTCTCTTTTAACCTTCACATTCAATGTAGTATATATAGCTGTCTCTGGTTATGGGGATCGCTCTGGTCATGTTTTGTTTGTTTAATCCTTTGAGGGCATACTGCAGATGGGCTGTCCTTGACCTCACTGGTATGGACAGAAGCCACAAACAAGATTTATTCGGTCCACTCTGATCCACTATGTTTTACATTAATACACAGCCTCATTTATTTTATATAAATGATCATTTTATGCCAAAATTGACAAATCTATGTTTCATACTATGAAATACTGAAGTTCAGTACTTGAGTAAATGGGTTTTACTAACCTTCCACCCCTGGATACACAGTCCTGCCAAATTTGTGATAGACACACAAAGTATAATGATATTCTCCTGCTGATACACTGCTACTGCAGACAAGGACTTGATAAATCACAATACACAGTATGTTCTCAGAAACTTCTGCTACAAAGTACTGTACAATGTGCACTATATTGCCGATGGAATTTTTCCTTTTCAACGATACACGATAACCTGTGCTGTGTTTTGTTTTTCTTGAGCCAGTGCTCGTCATTGGAGGAGTGGGCAGTACAGTAGACTCTCTGTGACATCACAGCCTGTCCAGCTTGGAAGAGGCATTGCTCATTCTGTTGGAGTTTGATCCGGCCAACACAAGGTCAACGCCGCAGACTCTAGAACAGCAACCAGCACAGTCACTGCTGGCTAACTTTAACAACAGGATTCTGTAAAATCCTCTTTGATTGGAGTCAGTTGTGCATTTGGGGGATAGCTATAATACATTTTCTTCCTCATAATAATAATAATACACATTAAAAGTAGTTTTACTCGTCATGAGGAGTGCTAGCATGCTAAAAGAGCTACACAGATAAAACACAATTATGCCAGATCTGAGAAAATAACCCTGGGGATGTCATAGAGATATTAAATCGCAACTTTGGGACGACACATTTACAAAATGGTCTGGTTCCATAAGTGGGCGCGGCATTGTTTGAAAGTGTAGTGAATGTGGATGGATGAAAAGTTATGTGCATAATTTATTTATATTATATTTTGCTAACATTAGATATACACAGCTAACAACATAATTACCATTACAATTTACAAAAATATGTTTTCTAAGGTGTTGGTGAACATTTGCTTAGCCGTGTTCCCAGATCTCATGAGTTTGTTGCTGAGACAGAAACAGGTGTCAATCAAAGTTAATTGGTCCGTCTGAACATGCCGTTTTGGTGTCAGGATGTGAAAAGGGCGTTGAATATTTACTTCAGTGACTGTGGGGCTGAGGGAATGGTCATAATCTGTGTTCACGATCACTTTTCCTACGTTAATCAGTACGTTCAGGACCTGTCGCTAGAGTCCTAAAGGGGGAGGGGCAGCAACGAAACATGTGAGACAGGTAAAGGGAATGGATGACTGTGAGTTGCACCGTTTCGCTTCTTAATCACCTCTGGTGTGCCGTTTGAAAGATGTACGCATATTCCCGATGAGTCGCATGATGGGAAATGTAGAATTCTAGCATATGTATAAGTTCACCCACATAAACGACTAAAACTTAAGATATTTTGGCGTCTGCTGCATTGGTTTTGATCATTCTTTTAAAAATCTCTCCTGCTAGTCCCTCAGCTTTTGAAAATACACTACTAAATCACTTTAGTACCCCTTTAACTTGTTCATAAGCAGGTAACAGACATGAGAGAATGGAATAAGCCAAAGCATTTAAAAAGATGTTGTTTTTCGGTAGATAATGAAATTCACTGTAATTGTGGTTGATATTTATTTTTTGTGGATTAGCTGAGACAGTTTATTGGTTAACATTGAAGACACCATTATAAAGTCGGACAGAAACATTCATCATGCGGATAAAGCAGATTTAGTGTTAATTACACATTTTTATGTACAGTATGTGTGTTTGTGTCACCATGTAAAGGAAAAATCCATTAAAACGCTGGTTTGTTTACAGAGGGGATTGAATTCAATAAAAGGACCCATAAGCTCTGGCTTGCATTGAGCATAGGCCATGTGCCGTCAGCTCACATCCGGACAAAGGCTCAGATTGTTGTTGCTAAAGCTCACAGAGACACATTTAGACCCGTGGGGGGACTTGTTACTTTGGCAGGCAGCATGCGACAGTGATACCCGCAGTTACAACCTAACGTCAGCCCAGGCTCCTCGAGTTAAGATCATATAATTCCTCCTAGTAACTGTAAATTATGGATTATTTAATGTTTGACATCCTCATAGTGAGGTTTTGCACTCCCTTTAAAAAAAGTTTGACTCAAGACAGCATGTTGCATGTTCAAATAAGTACAGCTTTACTTGAAAGGTACTTAAGACGGCATGTTTCAGATGCCTGTAGAAGAATAGACAATAAATAGCAAATCGCCTCACAAGTGTTAGTGCGTCTATTTGCATCAATGATACAGTGTCAGTTACAGTCGCCCATTACAGCCATCTTATCCGAACCTTTGGCAGACCTCCAACCAACACTTTCTAAACTGGTTTCCAAGGCAACCCCACCGAGCAGGACCAATTAGAATTGACAAAGGAAACTCTGAGCACTAAACTGCCTGGAGATTATAGGAAGACACATCCTCAAAACAAATGAAAGGGGGTTGATCCGTGGGTGTGTCTGTACGTGGGACACAGAGTCGGAGGCATTGCATGAGCATGTACCTGTGGGCTCAGTTGTGTCTGTTTCGATCCGTGCATCTAGGGGGGAAAGATTTAATTAAACCTGCCATCGTTCCTTTCCCTCGCTGAGTTTGTCTCTCTGTTAGACTGCTTTATGTCCATGTGTGTTGTTAGAACCACGGGCAGGAAACCAGATCAATAACAAATATTCTAGAGTGGCTGATGTTTATTTTTTTTCCTTTAAAGGCCATGAGTGGAGCGCTGTGGCCTCTGAGCCGCACATCAAACACACACTGTGTATGTGTGTGTGTGATTGATCCGGTAGCCTTTGTACTTCAATGGGGATCTACTTTATTGAAAAGCAGACACCTATGATCCCACGGCGTTGGTCATTGTGAGTTTGTGTGTGTCAGTTTCTCTGGAAGTTGAAATGTGTGTGGTAATAGCAAAATCAGTGACCTTTACTGTAAAACCTGTGAGGTGAGAGCGAAGTTTCACTCATTCTAATAGCCGTACTGCTCGGCGAAGGAAAAACATGCTCACACTATATTTGCTCAAAATGGAGGTAAGACCAGAATCTGATTTGGTCATCTCCAGCCAAGACAGATGTCCGTCCTCCACAGAGCTGGGTCTGTCTGACGTTCCTGCCTGTTATAGGGAAGGTTTTCGTTGCCACTGTACTCTACGGGGGAATTGTTGGGTCTATGTAAATCATAAATAAGTCATAGAGTGTGGTCTTTACCTAGTTTGTAAAGTGTCCTGAGATAACTTTTGTAATGATTCGACACTATAAATAAAATTGAATTGAATTGAATTGAATCTCTGCGCTTTAAACTGCGCATTTTTTTTTTCATAATTAGTTGTAATTCCTAGTTGTATATTTCTGTCATGTGTCATCTCTACTTCTAAGTGGAATTAAATCACACATTCAAATGCATCGAATAGTGAATTCATTAATTTTATATATATATATAGATATCAACATAGCCCACTGTAAACAGACATATACAGCTAACAGACTGAGAAATCCCTGAACTGTTAATATACAGTTCATTCTTTCAAACAAAGCAGCACAGAAGAAAGCTGAAAGAACACATTTTATTAGTGGATAGAAATTTTACCCCTTAAATTCTTTGAAGGCCAGAGTGCAATATCTTCTTTTCTAGGTTGTTGTGTAGGATTTGTGTTGATGATTTATTTTGGGAAAATATTCATCTTACAGAAGCCTTGAATGAAGCATTACGACCTTGTTTCCCCTCCGACATCTGCTTCTGTTACTGCTTTGCTCTCATGTTGACACCTCAAATTAGATTTTCAAATGTTGGTTTTGGTTTGCGGCTAATGAATCTGGACGAGGTTATGTATCTGTATCTGACCTGTCAAGGCCAGTTTGACGCTGCTGTCCGTACTAATGATGAGTTGAGAGCTCATCTTGCCTCGGGTCATGGTCTGTGAACTTTTCAGCGTCCTCACCCCTCTCTCCCTCCCTCTCCCTCCCTTCTTATTAATATCCCTTTCTACTGAGTATCTCCTTTGATCTTTTAGTCTGTCTTTTCTGCCCTTGACAAAGAAATTCTGCAGTTTTCTTTCAGCCTGACTTTCTCGCTCAGCTTTCTTTTACTCCCATGGTCTTTAAAAAAAAGGCATTAAAGGATTTTAGGCGTAGCCCTCTCCATGGTAACACCATCTCCCATTCTTACACACATTTCCTAGCTGTCTCTCATAATTCTGGCCTACCCTGTGCTTTATCGCTGTACCCTCCCCCTATATGCACTCCCTCCCCACCTACCATTTCTCTCTCTCTCTCTCTCTCTCTCTCTCTCTCTCTCGCTCTCTCTCTCTCTCTCTCTCTCTCTCTCTCTCTCTCTCTCTCCCTCTCTCCCCTTCCTTCTCTCTCACACACATACTCTCCTCCTCTGGCAGCTGGTCTCCTGCTGATGCCGCACCATCCACTGCCGGCAAGATGTTCACCCCAGCTTGTAAAGGATCTGCAGGGGAGCCGAGGTAAAGCTTCTACACCTACGGTGTTACTGCTGCTGCTGTTGCAGCTGACTGGAAGCCAAAGGAATGATGGGAAAAGCGTGAGTGTATATGTGTGTGTGGTGATTTGTGTGAGAACTCTCCAGCTGGAGTAGGGGGCCGGTGTGAGTTGCAGGTTACTTGTGATCAGCATACACAGACATAATCAAGTGAAGTGTGAACCTATTTACAGGTTCTGTTGTCCTTTCTGTATTTTCTTAAACTTGGAGGCAAATATTGCTCCGTGTTTATTAATTTGTGTTGTGTGTAGAGGAGACGTGGTGTTTGTGTGCGTGTGAGTGTGTACATGCTGTGAGAGCCAATGTGAAAGCCTGGTGGCATGCAAATTGTCTTTCGAGTAATACTGCAATGGTGCTGCAATATCTGGTTATGTTGCTATATTCTCTGATGGTTTATGGCACCATGTGGTGTTCATACGTGTGAGTGTGCGTGCGTTGGGGGTGAGGGGGTGCATGAAGTTAGGTTTCTGCATATGTGAGTGGGTGGATAAGAAGTGTTTCTTAATATTTTCATAAATTCAACTCAAAATACTGCGTCAATGTAAGCAACAGATATCATTCCAGGACATAAAAAAATAGTATTTCTTTATATGTTTGTTTTTAAGCAGTATAATAATAGGAATATGTGAAATGTGAATGTTCTGAACTGTGTGAGCTAACGGGTAAATGACTTCATGCATGCATGAATTTTCGAGCATGTTTGTGTGCCAGTGGGTATTCATTGATGTTCGTGTGCATATACAGTGCATGATGAGTGCGTGTAATATGTGTAAGCAAAAGTTCCCCTGAGGAAATGTGGTCCCTGCTGTATGCAGTGCAGAGGGAGATGATACTTGATTTATGAGTCTGTTTCTCCAGAGGAAGCACTGCATGCATGGTAATAGTAGACATTAAATTTCCTTCAAGACATCTAGCTAGAGATGAAGGTTTCCATTAAGTCCTTTATATCAACGGAAGGTAAAGATCTACTGGCATCATCTGGGAAAAAAAACATGTGACGTACTAGTTTCTCGTTCAAGACAGATTTAAAGTGTGACTGTGATTTATAAAGAATAACACGTTCTTCCTTCGACAAATAATAAGTACAATTTTTAAGCAAAAAGCTCCCTTGCTCAGTTAATTACACTTATTACTGAGAGCAGCTCTGGCAGTCTGCGTGTGTGTCATCATGGCAAAATGTGGTCCTGGAGACACCAACTGTAGTGGGAACTACCACAGAGGTGATTTTGTGTATTTCTGCCCGGTGTTTATATTTCTGTCTGTCAGCGGCCAGATTTTGTCACTGCGATGGTGCAATGTTGGGAATGAATTTGTATTCTTTTACTGAACCGAATGGGCCCCATATTCCCCAAACTTATTGTAGGCACTTAATGAAAGGCGGCTTTTTTCCCAACCCAAGACATCTATTTTTGGATGAAGAGGGAGGAAGGCAATGGGGGGGGGGGAGACCCCAAACAATGCACTTGTTTCTACTGTTTCCCCAGTCATGTCTGATAAATAACAGGTAATAACAATCTGTCCAGTAATTATCTGGGATGGGTAAAGCCAGAACATGTGTATGAGGTTTGCAGGAGAAGGCTGACTCCACCACCACAGGCAGTTGATACACCGTCATACTGTAGATCTTAGAGAGAAACGCTACTTCGTCAGGTTTCTATACCCGAAGCACTATCACTGGTGTAAAACGCACTAGAAAGTCCATTTCTATTTGTTGTTTCCATCCCATCTTTTGTAGTTCTGAAAGAAATGGATTTGTGGGAACAACAGAGCAGTGAGCGTTTTACTTAATTACAAAGAAAAGATTTTAATATTTGCATCATATATATATTTATATGATATAAAAGAAACAGCAATGTACACAATGAAATAGGATTTTAAGAAGTCAAAAAAATTGAGGACAAAAAAAAGCTAAAATAGGACGAGACAGATTAAGAAGTAAATTGCACTAACAGCACAATGCAAGGTATGAATAAATAGCCCCATTATCAACCCAAAAGGCAGAAAGAGACTCTTGACACAGGAGTACCAGACTAAGAGGCTTGACAAATCACAGTTCTGCAGTGTCAAGTGGACGGCTGGTCATGTGGGCAGCTCTGTGTGTGCATCTTCTGCTGATCCCAGACCAAAATAGATGGTGGCTAATCTGTACCTCACAGGTGGAGTGAATTCAGGATATTTCCCCTAAATGTGTGCACTTGCACATACTGCATGTGTCAGTGTAAACACTTCTGCCAAGACAGCAGAAAAAAAAACTGCCCAACAGCGAAAGGAATGTCTTCTTTCCCTGTCTATTCTTAAATGGAAATCTTCCTTCTTCCCCACAGCTCTTTTTACCATTAGGCCATGACCTCTATTTCATCTCTCTGGTCCCTATGATGACTTGAGTAGTCGACTAGAGAGCTGGTAAAAGTCAAATACCACTCAAAGAAGACACACACCCTCTTCTCCTCACACCTCTCCTCTCCCACTTCGCCTGCTCGTCATTAACCATCTTTCATTAATCCTCCCTCAATCTGCCAACACCTCTCGCTTCCCGTCTTCCCTCCATCCTCCTATCTTCTCTTAGATCTCCATGCTTTCCTCCGTCACCCATGCTCCTGCAGTCATTAAGTCTCATCTCTGATTGTACCTCAACCCATCTCGTAGATCATTACGCATTTCCAAACCTCTGATGCTTTTCACCTCTGCAATTGCTTTTCTTTATTATATGTCTCTAATTAGCTCCAAGCTAAATCAGTCTCTTCCTCCATTAATCCTCCTTTTATTCCCTTACCTTCTTTGGTGATGATGACATCAATGCAAACTTTGATACAGTGACACATGAGTCACAGCAGCTGCTGAGGGGATGTGCTTTAAACTTCTGCAGCTTGTGTTTTCATTTGTGTGTGCCCATTTAGTGGGAAATGAAATGGTGTGAGCAAATTGCCATGTTCTCAGAGCACACCTGATTAAATTGTTTTTAGTGTGGGCTGAGCATTTGTAGTTGCCCCTGTGGGTGTTTTCTCATTGTGTTCACAGCATCTTGGATGTGTGTTCTGCTCTTTAAAGCCTGCCAGAGCTGCAGTGAAGGGGAAGTATGTGAATTAAATGGATGTTTTTTTCTCTGATCAGTGTTGTCTGGAAGAGTGAACAACGGGGGAAACGGGAGGGCTGAAGGCACAGTGGAAGCCGTGGGCGGAGGAGGTGCATGTGTGTATGTGTGTACGCGTGTGCAAATGTCAAAGCCTGTTAATTTGTGTGCGAGAATGTGCACACGAGCCGAGGTCTGTGTCGTGTGCATGAGCTCATGCAACTGCATATATCTATCGGGTCTTCTATGACTGTGTGTATGGATGTGTACATTCATTTGTGTGTGTGATCTGGAGGAGTGGGTGTATGGGTGGGCCTGCTGTCACTTTCACTAAAATCCACCAGCAGAGAGAAGAACTAAAGGGGAGGGGGATGTTGGGTGTGTGTGTGTGTGTGTGTGTGTGTGTGTGTGTGTGTGTGTGTGTGTGTGTGTGTGTGTGTGTGTGTGTGTGTGTGTGTGTGTGTGTGTGTGTGTGTGTGTGTGTGTGTGTGTGTGTGTGTGTGTGTGTGTGTGTGTGTGTGTGTGTGTGTGTGTGTGTGTGTGTGTGTGTGTGTGTGTGTGTGTGTGTGTGTGTGTGTGTGTGTGTGGCGGGGGGGGGGAGCGGGGAAATAAAAATAGCATGCAAACAAGAAGGTTTAGTGAAGAGTGATTTATTGAGGATCATGAAAGACAAGAAAAAGGAAGATATAAGAAGGATAAAAACAAAAGCTAGGACCACGGATACATGACATCTACATATTGTTGTGCACATTCCTGCACACAGTTAAGATTAAGATCATGAGGTCCTGATGAGGTAAAAGTAGGTCAAAATGTTGGTTATGATAATTGCTTTACTATCTGTTGATTGTATTGATGAGTAAAGCTCCTTTATCAGTCACATCTGTGTTACCCATGTAACCTCAGTGTTGGAGCCACGTCAGTGTTAAACCAACATCTTTTTACAGTGTGCCAGTAAGGAGCACAGGGGGACACATGGGGAACTTTTGTTTTTGTCCGTGACTCTGTAAAGTCGGTTTATTTTCTAATTTTTACAGATGTTCTTTTGTTTTTCTTATGATTGGCATATCCGACCGACGAAACTGCCTTTTGACACGTTTGTTTTTTTTGTTTTTTTTGGGTGAAGACGGAAGAACAAAGAAACTGGAAGCACGCGATCTGGCACCCTGTGAATTTATGACCAAACTCAAAAGGGTCGTCAACACACAGACCACCACAGATATGACTCAACATATAATGCAACAACAATTTATGACTGTTTGACACATTTGCAGCGGTGGAGAGAAACTACCCTAAATATTTCCTTTTATTTCTTCTCCACAATAATATATTTTTTTCTCTACTGCATAGTTTCTTAAGTATGAAGATTTATCATACAAAATATATGATCATCCAACACGTCCTCAAAATAAAGGAATTGGGTGATTGCCATTGACTCCAACAATGACTTTTGTCGACGAAACTTCTTAAGTTTAGGCAACAAAAATACTTACTTGGCTTACGTAAAATGATCATAGATTGGTTTAAAATGAGTCCCCTTTACCCTAAAATATTACCATATACCTTTGGTTTCAGACAGGACTCAAACTCTGGTCTCCTGGGTGAAAGTCCAGTATTTGGGTTCCATGCTTGCGACTCCTGTCTGTGTGCCAACTGCCATCTACTTTAGGTAATGCACTGACGATGGATAAACACCTCAACCTCATTTCAAAAGATCTGAACTATCCCTTTAGATACTTTAAGTGCATTTTCCCGGCAACTAATCCACGCGTGGAAGCGTGTGAGTGTGTGTGCTGGAGACTCGCTGTTCTCTGAATAACATTTTAAAAAATGCCAAATTTCTGTGACCATTTACGAAGCCAATTTGTGGGCAAATCTTATATCCCGCATTGTTTACCTTTATGTTTACTTAGCAGTTTTCTTCCTGGCTGTCTTTTCTGCTGCCTTGCTTTTTTTGCTGCCACCTGCTGAGGAATAGTCTGACCGAAAGAACGAGGTCGCGGGTACAAGCGGCCGAAATGTGTTTTCTCAGGAGGATGGCTGGAGTCTCCCTTAGAGACCCAGCTGGGAGGAGGCCTCGGGGGAAGACCCAGGACTAGTTGGAGAGATTATATCTCCACACTGGCCAGGGAACGCCTCTGGATCCCCCAGTTAGAGCTGGTTAATGTGGGGGAGGGGAATGTTGGGGGGCGAGGGAAGTTTGGGGTCCCCTGCTAAAGCTGCTGCCCCCGCGACCGGACCCCGGATAAGTGGATGAAGATGAGATGAGATGAGAGATGAGACTTTATCTGGTGACTAGCCGATAGTTTTGAATATATGTGCCAAAGTTTTGAGACCAAATTTACGTCCAAAACAGAATTTGTTGCAACCGTAGACAGAGTAAAGATGGCCGACGTAGCTCCACGTCCTCCCACTGTACAAAAGTGAAGCCAAAATATACAGTATACAGATGATGGATAATTTTGCAACCTGAGTCTGCATAGTATTGTTTATGCAGTAGAGTCAAGTCATCAAAGTTGTGTCATACACATGAGAAAAAAACACACAACATAAAATCTGCTCCATAGTGTTACTTCTTCCTTCTCCGCAAATTTGTGTAAAACAATGTCATGCTGTTTCAGTAGAGAGGGAGTCACATGACAATTATTTGAAGGATATTGTTGATTTCCACGACAGGAATAACAACAGGAACCACATAATCATCCAAAAATATTTGCATTGTTTCCTCCCATCTGTGAATGTGTGCTGAGTGGTCATGAATGGTGAGATGATGCATGAGCACTACATGTCCCTCTTATAGAAAACATTGTGTTTGCAAGAGCAAGAGCAGAGTTCATATCAAAGCTGTTTATGTGAACAGTATGTGCCTTTTTATTTTTGTCCATTTTTATTTGTGTGTGTGTGTGTGTGTGTGTGTGTGTGTAGCAGGTGAACCATTTTTGCTTCATCTTGTTCAGAGCAGCACACAGATGATATTTCCTCTATCAGTCCGTGTTGTGTTATACAATATACAGAAGTCTGGTCACAAATGTCTCTTATTATCCCAACATTAACTATGTGATATCATGTGTTTTCATGTATTCACAATTGAATTATATCATGTTAATTATATAACTGCTTTTTTGATGTTAATTTTGGTTTATTTAGAGGAATCAGTAGGGTGAGAAGTTCAGCCATCCGTGAGGAACTCGGAGTAGAGCCGCTGCTCCTTTGCGTTGAAAGGAGCCAGTTGAGGTGGTTCGGGCATCTAGTAAGGATGAACCCTTGGCGCCTCCCTAGGGAGGTGTTCCAGGCACGTCCAGCTGGGAGGAGGTCTCGGGGAAGACCCAGGACTAGGTGGAGAGATTATATCTCTACACTGGCCTGGGAACACCTTGGGATCCCCCAGTTAGAGCTGGTTAATGTGGCCCGGGAAAGGGAAGTTTGGGGTCCCCTGCTAAAGCTGCTGACCCCGCGACCCGACCCCGGATAAGCGGATAAAGATGAGATTAGATGAGATCAGTGGTTACAACATCTGCTTGCATCATAACTTAAAATTTGATAAATTAATCTGGTGTGACTTCTGCTGACATCCATTACAAAACTTTCAAGCACAAAGACCATTAACTGGTTGTCTAATAATAATACTAATAACAACAACAACAACAACAACGAGATAATGATCTTAATTTAATTGGAGTAAAATGCATCTGGTGTGATCTTGGTTATCTCTGCATAGGAAAGTAGAATCTGTAGGAAACCAATCAGGTTCGACCCCGCTTTGGTTGCATGCAGGTAAACAGTCAGTCATGCAATCACAGAACCCGGCAACTGAGCGTTTTGTTGTTTATCTGCAGTCATATGCAGATATCTGTTTACAGAGACACAGTCTCTCTGAGTTTTAACTTGCTGTTGTGATGCAGCGATGAAATGTGTGCACAGACAATGGTTTTCTGTTTTGTGTTCTTGAGCCGATTCATGTCAGTTTTAATGCAGCACCGTGTGAGATTATCAACATCCATTATTGGTCTTCAGCCTTGTCCCATGCGTACAGACATTAGTACAAATTCTCTGGAATCTTTTAATGATAATATGCACTTGAGATAATGAAATTCTTTGCAATTCTACATGAAGAAACATCATTTTTAAATTGTTGCAGTATTAGCCAGTGCAGTCTTTCATAGAGTGGTGAGCCCCTCCCCATCTTTACTTCAGAAAGACTCAGCCTCTCTGGGATGCTATTTTTTATACCCAATCATGTTACTAACCTCTTGCCAGTTAACCTTATCAATTGGTAGATGCTCCACCAGGTACTTTCTTTTAGCATTTCACAATTTTTCCAGTCTGCCACTGTCCCAACATTTTTTGAAACGTGTTGCTGGCATCAAATTCAAAACGTGCATATTATTTTCAAAAAACAATGAGATTTCTCACTTTCAACATTTAATATGTTGTCTTTGGGCTGTTTTGGCTAAAATGTGGGGTTTCAATGTTTTGCAAATCATCACATTCTTTTTTCATTTACATTTTATATATATTTTACATCCTAACTCTTTCGGAAAATGACTTGTATAAGAAATGCCATGATGCATTGGGAAATCAGCTTTTAATATGTAGGTCTGCTACCTCTGTGCTTGTATGTGTGAGTATCTGTGTATGCGTTATAATAGATGGTGATGGATGTGGTTGAGACAGAAGCCATTAAAGCAGAACATCAGCTCAGTCTCTAAATCGGCAACCCTACTGGAAAACCTCACTCGCCTAAGTAACCTATTAGAGACACAGAAGAGAGGGGTGGATGGAGGGATGAAGAGATTGATAAAGGAAACGAGAGAGGTCTCTCACGTCCGTTTGGGCATCTATCACCCCCTGGGAACCCATCTGATGACTAAATAGGCCTACAATATTATATGGTGGGGGGAGAGAGGGGAGAGGGTAGAGGAAGGAACAAAAGTAATAAAGATGGAAACGTCACATCTCTCGTGGCGTCGCACTGCCAGTGATGACAGGAACAATGTTATTGAGAATGAGAAGAGGGACTGAAACAAAATGAAACTGGATTGATGGGAGAGACGGAAAGTTAAGACAGAACACAATAAAAAGCGAATTAAAGTGAAGAATGTTCTACGAGACATAAATATCATCAGTATGCATACTTCGTCTGCCTAATAGAAAAAACTTTTGCGGAACATTCATCTTCACGACATGAGTCAGATAACTTATTGTTTTCTTATTGTAGTGGTATCTGGTGACTAGCTAATAGTGTTTAATATATGTGCCAAAGTTTTGAGACCAAATTTATGTCCAAAACAGAATTTGTTGCAACCATATACAGAATAAAGATGGACAACGTGGCTCCATGTCCTCCCACTGTACAAAAGTGAAGCCAAAATATACAGGATACGAGCATTGCCATGTTATTTTGCAACATTTTGCAACCTGAGTCTGCGTAGTATTGTTCAGGCAGTAGGGTCACGTCATCAAAGTTGCGTCATGCAACCTTCCAACCAATCATGAGTCAATCACAGCCTATAGCATTTAACAACTGATTAACACCAAACATATTATAAAAATGAACATTTTAACATAGCCAGAGTAATAAGAAATACCTTAAATGACAGAAATGATATTTGTGAAGTATTTATTTTAGGTAAATTTCTTTTTTGTTTGGCCCATATCCTGTCCACTGACTTGGAGGGGCTGGGACTTATGACCTATACTGCAACCAGCCACCAAGGGGCAATCAAGTTGCTTTGGCTTCTATTTTGAGGAGCTGTCCTGACCTTCCAACTTTATATGCAGTCTAGATTTCTATACAGTCAGAGGCTATAGCTGGTGAAGAGAGTGGGGCATTTAGTGTCCAAAGAGCCAGATACTTCCCCCAGGAGACCAAAAACATCTAAAAGAAGAATATTCATCAGGTTGACACGACTCCCGATGACTGATTTTATTGTTCCATAACTGATTGATGTGTAAAGAAGAATGAATCAACGTAAAAGCCGACGATATCTCAATGTTGTGTTTACAACTTGTTTCTGCTGCTCCCAAGTGGTGAAAAGCATGTATCCATTGCATGTTTAAAGTACTGCACGTGATGCAGGAACGAGGCCTGGTATGTGAGAATTGAGAATACAACTGTGTACACTGAGTGTGAGAGAAACAGATTTCATGGTGACCCGGTGACATTATCATCCGGCTGGTTGCTTGCTGATGTCATACAACCCTGTTACGAACATTTCAGTGGTTACAGAAAATGTGGTGGTGGTGGTGGTGGTGGTGGTGTGAATGCAAGTTTCACATTTTAGTATGATGTCTCCATGGGTTTTCAAAAACAGCAAGGACACAACAACAGAACAACAAGGTGACTCCAGACAATCCAGTAACAAAAATCCTCAATTGATAATGTTTCTCAAAAACTGACTGAAAACTGAACCTGCTGCAGTATTTTTGTCCAAAGGAATGGCAACATTATGTTCCAACATAGCCCGGTTCAATAAATAAATGATCATTCGCCGCATCATGAGTTCATAAAGGGAAACATGGAGAACATGATGCCCAGTTTTAAATCTGCCGGCAAATCATCAAAGCATGAGGAACTGCAGTCTTTACTCTAGTGTCTCTATAGCAACATAATGCTATTTTAAGCTGTGTTTATTCTGTGAAAGAATATGCATACGGTCTGTTAGTCTATGAACAGAGTATGTGCTTGACACTGAATCGTGTTATCCTAATTCGGCTGTTAAGACATGACGTAACACTCTTTCAAAATATGATTAACGTGTCCGAGCCGTTCCAAGACTCGTATTTCACCGCAGTGCAGTGTTCCCCGTTCTTTGAACAGATCTGAGTTTTTCAAGAACAGCGTAATTGTCATTTTACCTCTTTCTTATTGATCAAATAGATATCAAACTGACAAAAGAGGTGATCGTAATTGTTCACAAGTTCCACCGCTGTTGTCTGTTTTGTATCAACAGAGCATTTGGACCCGGAAATCGTATTTTGAAAGGGTGTTAGGTCGGACTTGAGGTTGAGACATTTACGCTTTTTAGAGTGCTTTATTTATCTTACAATGGATACAAAATAAAGTTAATCTGGGAATGTGCATATATATATATATATATATTTATTCTTTTAAACCAATATTAATGGATTATTATTTTAGAGACATGGGTGCAGTTTCCTGTTCACACCTTCAGCAGATACGGAGCAACATAGCATTCATTTGAAGTTGTTTCTGGACACCCAATGAAGTTTCCGCTAACATTTGATAAAAAATACGTTTCTTTGTTAACTAAATGCTCCACCGTGTTTACAGGCTATTTCCTAACTGTGTTTGTCTGCTGTTTGATGCTGGGCACATTGCATAAAGTCAGTTTAAGAAGAGCTCTCTTTGCTAAAAACATAAGCTCACATTCATGTTTCACAAAGCATTGCTGTGGACCACAAAAACACTGTGGGCCAAAGCAGCATTTCATCCATGCTTACTTACGTTACTCAGGATAAGTACATCCAAATTGTTGTCCACATCTCTAAACCACTAGAGGGAGTGAGGTCTGCACCCAGAACTGTCCTGGTCACTGTCAGGTATATGAGGTTTTGTTGAAACGGCCTGTATGTACACTTTCTTGAGCCCATTTTCTATTTAGCTTTTTTCCATTGAACACTGCAGACACACACACACACCACATAATGCCAGTGGAGCATTTTATTGCTCTTAATCATAACAATCTTTACATGATAGAGATATGGACTGAGAGCACATCCACTCATCAGCCATAAAGAAAGAGTGAGTCAGAGCACATTGATAATATTAAATTGTGAAAGCTTTTGACTATAATCATTCTCAACAGGTGCTTGTTTGGTTTCTTGGACTCAGTGAGTACCTTTTGGAGTGATTGTTAATCAAATCAAGGTTCTATTCAAAGAAGAACAGGAAATGAGAGTTGCAGGTTTCTAATGAAAATGAAAACTAGGACCTCCTTAGTACATTATTAGTTTCTTTTATTCTGTGGTATCATGCCTATCGTTTGCCTTTAGACTCCAATTTACACAGTATGCACAAATAACACAGGACAGAAATGTAAGCCAATACAAAAGCCTGGTAAATAAGTATGTAAGATGTATGCAAGTATGTATGTAAGACCTCCACACCCCTTTGACATGGTTAGCACATACTCACAGTAAGTGAGTAAGTGCTAACCATGTCAAAGGGGTGTGGAGGTCTTTGAGCCCATACTTTGTGACTGTTGTACTGGAGTCAAGGTGTGGCCCCCCTCCCCAGTTTGGGAACTACTTCAGAAGGTGACAGGATAAATGCACAATACACAGAGGGAAGAAGTGGTGGGGTTCAGCATGGTTTCCCCCAACAACTGAATGTGGCAGTAATTGCAATGAATTACATATTATATAAGATACTAACGAAACAAAGTCTCATTACAACCAGCATTTAAAAAACATCTGATATTTTGAAGCGTAAAGTATCGCCAGAGGTTTCATGAAACCTCTGGAGTTCTTTCAGTACATTAACTGTGGGAACGTTGACTGTGAGAGTGAGACCTGTCAAATATCGAGTGAAGAGGAAAGGTGTCAGGAAGGACACTCCCTTTGGTCACAACATGGGTGGTTTCTATATGCCGTAGTCTGACTGCACGGCTCTTCAACCCTTTGTGCCTTTATATTCTGATATCATGATTCTGTGTTGCAACATTAATCCAGTTCCACTCAGCTGTTGAGCATCTGGAAGAAGTCCCGTACGACACAGACTTATGAGGACTCAGAACCTTCAAGCTACACACACTGAATTTGAAATATAGGGCTTTTTGCTTCATCTCTACCCGTGCAGGGTGTTTCTGCATTGTACTGTGTGTGTTTGAAATGTGTGTTTGGCTCCTCACTGGTTACACAGTGTAGGAAGTGACTTAATTTACGGGTGGGGGGCTTGTCGGTAGACCACAAATGATGAGGCTGGTTGTAATTCAAGACTTAAAATGCTACTGAAACTACAGAACAGCTCTCAGTGTGTGAGAGTGTTATAGGAAACAGAAATAGAGGGTCAGATGGGAGATTGTGGCTCCTCCCCTTACTGAAATGTGTGTGTGTGTGTGAACTTCAGTGTACCTGTATGTGTCAGTGTGTCAGATTGTATGCTTGCGTGTGTAACAGCCTGTGAGAGCAAAAGAGCAAGCAGTGTTTCAAGAAAGTAGTTGACTGGTCAAGTGACACAACGGAAAACAACAGCTCTGGGGAGGCTGGTGGAGAAGAAGAAGAAGAGAACTAGACAAAAGAGGGGAAAAAGAGGGTAAATAGAGACAAGAGAAACATAGAGAGAGAGAGAGAGAAAGAGAGAGAGAGTGAGGGGAAGGGAGATTGGGTCAGAGAGAGACACAAAGTGCAAGTATACACAGTACAGAGAAGGAGACTGTCAGCAGAGCATACATTCCTCCCAGAGGAGAGAGCCTGAGAGTGAGAAGTCCAGTCTGACAAAATGCTGAGGAGAAGGAGAAGCGTGTCATTTGGTGGATTTGGATGGTATGTTGCATTTTCATTGGATCTACAGCATGTGTATGTGTGTCTGCATTACGTGTGCACTTACTCATCACTGTGCTTATTGTGATTATGGTTGTATAGTGAGTTTAAATGATGCACATGATGCTGCTGAAATGTACATGTGCTGGGTGTTCTGGGCGTGTATGGTGCAGAAATAAACTAAAAAGGAAGGATGGGTGGAGGGCTCTCTGTGTCACACCTCTGACACTTTGGCCTGTGTGTGTGTGTGTTTGTGTGTGTGTGTTTGTGTGTGTGTGTGTGTGTGTGTGTGTGTGTGTGTGTGTGTGTGTGTGTGTGTGTGTGTGTGTGTGTGTGTGTGTGTGTGTGTGTGTGTGTGTGTGTGTGTGTGTGTGTGTGTGTGTGTGTGTGTGTGTGTGTGTGTGTGTGTGTGTGTGTGTGTGTGTGTGTGTGTGTTTCACTCTGTGCTGTCTCCGTTCAGGGAGGGTTTACAATCAACAGGCTGCTTTGTCTCTGTCCGTTGCTGCTGCTCCTGCTGCTGCTGCTGTCCTGTTATGGGACTGTGGGCACAGCTTCTACCAGTCATGTTCTCCTGCTCTATTGGCCGATAAGAGTTCCCATGAAGCCCTGAAAAAGATTGCCAGGGAGCCCATTTAGTGCTGAATGTGCTGACACACTCAGATGGAGTGTTTTTTTGCTGGCTCCCCTGCTGGTTATCGTTCTGACAGTGAAGCGCTGCTTCAGAGCACTTAACCTTCCCTGCTGGGCTGAGGCAGCACGTCCTGCCAGACAGGCTGAAATAACCTGGAACAGACAAAGCTGTGGAGCAGCACATTACATAAAACAGGGTTAATCAGTCATAAAAACAAAAGAATCAGATATTTTTTCAGAAAAAGATTTCGGCATTAGAAAAAATAACCCTGAGTTGCATAGAGGGAATTAAAAAGTTAAATGTTTTTGGGGCGTTACTCATAAAAGGGACTAAAAGGATAGTTTCTGCTGCTTTGAGCTTGAGAATTCTTTGGTAAATCTAGTCCCCCAACTTAATGAAAGTGCACTACTAAATTGCTGAACAGATCAGCAACAGCTGAGCTCATCAACACATGAATGCTGTGTGACTGGAGGCCCAAACAATCATCACGCACAGCCTAAGTGCAAGAATGAAAGAAGGTAATAATCCCCCAAATGAAGAATGCCTTATAGAGTAAACTGTCCTACTGCAGGAAATTCTAAATATGTTATTTAACTAAAAAAGGTAAAGGGTATATCTTTCCAAGAATTTTCATTTTATAAAATTACTCAAAATGCTGAATTTTTGACCTTATTGGTAGAAAAGTTGAGTTGACAAGACATGCTATATCAGTTCTGATGGTAAACTTTTTCAAATTGTACTGAATATAAATGAGGGTGAAGTGGATCACTATTAAGAATTTGTGTGCTTTAATAGATTACTTATAGATACACGCAGACACAGCTCAAAAAGACGATATGCATCTCTCACCTTGACTCATTGAACTTAAATAAGCACGCTGTTATCCCTCTAACAGGTGGCTTTGTGGTGTGACCCTTTATTCTAATTTATAAAGATGGAATATAAAAATAGAGTTATTTTGAAATCATACACATCCATGCTTCCAAGATGATGAGCCTTCTTCAGTTCCGATACTGTATGAATTCATGTAGCACCACCTAAGAAAATGTACCATTATTGATTCTGCTTATTGGTGCAATTCCTTAGCGATTCCCTTATTGATTACTAATTTATTTTTGGAATTTTGGAAAATAATATATTATATAATGAACATTGCAGTCTCTGGGGGACGGAGCATGTCTCTTTGAATAACTTTATGTGTCATCTGAAGCTTTAAATTATGAGCATATCCTGTCTCTTTGTGAAACTTCAATGTTAATCATTTGTATACGGACAGACATACAGATGATTATTTCAGAGTGAATGCATTTCCAAATGTAGGACTGACTTGGTGCAGGCAGGCCACAATGTTGTCCCCATTATGCATTCAACGCGCACCCACAGTCAACATTTGTAGTATTCAAATTTCATCTCTTAGATGTGGGATGAATAAAGCTGACACATGATAGAATCATCTGGTTTGACGATTCAGGCATATAGTAGATGGTGTATCTTCTTAACTGCTGAGTAATACATTCTGTGAGAGCAAAGACTGCAGCCCTGAGACGATATGAAAGAGGTGTTGTCCAGGAAGATAAGATACAATTGAGACAGTAATGTGTCACTGCGGCAGAGCCGGGGGGAAAAAAGTAAAATATTCACTGGTGATGTTCATGTTTATTGTCTTATGCTTCACTAACCGTAGCTCAGTATGGACCTCACATTTAAATAGCTACTGAATAACATCTGTCGCAGCCTGCCTCTGTTGACCCTGCTGTACTGCGTACTGTTGGTGACAACATTCAAAAAAAATCCAGGTTGGGTGATGGGTGCAGTAAAAACGTGCGCATTATGTGTTGTATGTGTGTGTGTGTGTGTGTTGTGAGTGTGTGTGCTTGCATGAAATAGATCAGGCGCTGCTCTGCTGATTCAGTCTGCAAATTAACGGGTTTAAAGAATAAATGTCCAAACGTCCTCTATACAGCGGCATGTGAAAGCGCTGTAAAACAAACACTGAACACGCACTTACTATACGTACACACGCTTGCAAATGAGGTGAAAACCCCCAACATGTTTGTCTGTATAGTTTCCCTCAAACAAAAGCTTCAAGTGCCACTCAGATCCTCCTCTGTCCTCAGTAAATAACAACTGAACTGACAAGTTGTTAATATTGCCTCATCTGACTTTCCATGTTTTTAGTATGGACAGTCTGTAGTGAAGCATGAATAAAAACCCTTATAAACACGGAGACCTCTCATAACCGGTCTGAGCAGCTTGTAGAGTTGCAACCTTGTTAAATCAAGTCAGCCTTCATAAAGTGTGCTCTGCTCTGTGCCCGTGACTTGACACCGACGCTGATCTGTTCTGTGCACACTAGCTGTCCTCAGGCTCTACCTACACCGTATGAATTGAAGGTAATTTATGGAAAGTAGCACATTTATTTTTGGCCTTCATGACCTGGTTACCTTGGTTGCACCAAGCATTGAATTTGCAAGGGAAACTGTATCTTACGGACCTTAGAAACCCGAAAACAGTTTTGTTTCTCATTCATGCAACTATATAACTTTAACTTTTTAGGCTTCATGACAATAACGTTCTCCCTTCCACACCTAAGTGAATGCCAGTAGGACCGCAGAAGCAATCACACATCAATAACCATTATTGAAAGTGCCAGGGCACTCAGGGGAAACATTTATAGATGAAGTTTCACTCCTCACCATCTTGATTTGCAGTGTTCATGTCCTTATTACTGTAAAAAAAAATAGTTTACAGCAAATAATTCAATTGTTGCTTTTGAGCAGTTTTTGTCAGAGCTGTGATCAATAATCTCTCTCTCTCTCTCTTTCTCTCTCTATGTGTGTGTGTGTGTGTTTATGTGTGTGTGTGTGTGTGTGTGTGTGTCTGCCTTTCTCTCCGGCTTCTTCTCCAGGATTGACAAGTCCACTTTGTCTGCACTGAAAGCCCGGTAAGTTCTGATTTTGGTCACCTATCTTGCGCCCAACATGATCATATTTATCTCAATATATCATTAATATTAATCAGTCAGGCATAGCCGTACGTAGTGTGAATGTGCTTGTGGAGAAATTCCCTGGGAAGCACTGTGTGTCCCGTCTCATAAATGAACAAATGACTGCGGTTTATAGCTTAAAGACTACTCTCCACCTGGACCTTATCTCATCTTATTTCCCATCACAGTAATTGATTCTGACTAAAACCTCAACGATCGATTCACTGTAGAGCTATTGACCTCTTTACTTGAGCGGCACACAATACAATAAAATACACACTCCCAACTTATACTGCACTCAAAGCAAGTCTTTTTCAATAAGTGAAAAGGACCTGAATTCCTTCCTTTCTGCCTCGGTCGGTTAGTTCGTTTGTGTTATTGTGTGACTTTGGTGTCACACATTAACACAAACTGACTCACTGATCGAGGCAGCGGTAGACCAGTAACTCCTGTGTTCTAAACGATAAATGACAGTTTTCGTTAATGGAGTTTGGTGGCTTTGAGGAGAACATAGATGGATATAACAGCTCCAGTTCCCCATTGGAAAGAGCTGCCTTGCTGCAGGGTAAAAACAATAAATCAACATATTGCTTTCATTTAAACTAAGGTTGATTTTTTTTGGTGCGAAAATGTGTTCTGCTGCAGCCCCTGGCCACAGCGGTACATCGCTTAGCTTCTGCTCCTGCCTGCTTCTCCAAACTGGAGGCGTGCTACTGGGTTCAGATCCCATCAGTTAGCATTAGTGCCCCCCTCCCCCCTTTTTTCGTTACCACAGTCAAAGCCACACATGCTATGTCCCCGAAGCAATTTCAGTCAAAAGCAACTGGACTTGGTTATTTGTCTAGGAAGACGTTTCACCTCTCATCCAAGAGGCTTCATCAGTTCATGTACGCATCTGACCGGGCTGGGACTGGTCCAACTAGCTGGTGTGGAGCTCCAGGTATTTAACCTTTCATAAGGCCGATGATGTCACTGGAACCCTTTGTGCTCCAAATGCCAATAACCGTCGCACTCACTGGCCTCAGAGGTGGAGATGGTGTGTGGGCATTGTAATGTGGCTGCCCACTGCCCCAAAATACTCAGGATGGGTCAAATGGAGAGGACTGATTGTGCCACAGGGATAACAATCTTATATAACGTGGTTATTCAGTCTTATGTTGCTTTTAAAACAAGTTAGATTTGACCAATTCTTTAACACCTGACCTGCCATAGCCACACAATATATACTGTATAAGGTGTTCCTCCACCACGTACTCTGTTGATTCATTGGACAGCTGCCATTGTTCACTCTCACTTTGTCAGTTTTCTGTCTTTTGAAAACAAGAAGTGACGATGTTCAACAGATAATTATGAGTTTCCTTTACAATTCATAGCTGTCAAGGAAGGAGTAACAGTGGAGATTATGGAAGAAGTGGATTTTGATGTGCGACTGGGTTGTGCACGTTGACAAAACCATTCATTTGAAGTGAAACCCACACTGCGTATATTGTGTATTGATCTCCTGATGTCTGCACAACAGCTATATGGGCAAATGAATACTGGATTGGAGTGGAGTTGTGTTTCTGCTTCATGTGATCATGAGATAGGAGCTTCTCTTTGTTGAAACAAACCACCTGCAAACCCTGCTAATGGAGGTTGCCGTAGTGATGGGAGGTGAAGGGCTTCTGAGTGTGTGCGTCTGTGTGCATTCATATTGACTCTGTACCCACACCCCAATTTCTATGTCTTACTCACTTTTGAGTCAATTATACTCACATTTACTCTCCGGACAAACATGTTTAAACCTGTTGCCCCATGTACTGTCTTCATCTCTCACCTGCTACCTTTACTGTGGCTCGTGCCGTCCATATTTGGCATGATGTCGCCCCCTGTTGAAACTCTGCATTTCACTGGTGACGTTGTTCAGGGTTTTCTTTTGGAATTGACAAAATTTTGATTTATATAGCCTCAGCCTATGTCAGCTGCTCAATCATCACAAGACTTAGCTGTGCCTGTATAGTTGAGTCATACAGGATGAGATAGAGAAGGAGCGCACAACAGTGCTGACTTTAATGAAAGTGCAGGTGTAAGGGAAGATAGTCACACACTCGGAGCCACACGGCCAGGATGTGTTCCCTCACACCTATAATTGAGTCCTAAAAATAACACTAAAAAAAGAGAAATGAGTGTCTGAGTCTTGAAATAAGGATTTGTATGGCACATTACTTGAATCAATGAGAATACTTCCTTTTACAATGTACCAGATAAAAAGTTTGTTTTCCCTCTCTTGAAAACAATCGTATTGTATAAAAAAATTCAACAAAATGTAAGAAGACTTAGTATGATATGTATTTTGATGCTTTGATGGTTTTGCATCCCTATCTGATAATATGGAAGATTAACTTGGTCACTGAAGCCTCTCGGACCCTTTTAATAATGTAGAATATGAATACGAGACACAGGATTAAAATGCTGGACTTAGACTTCAAAGGCCACAGTGACAATACATGAAACAGGGCAGGTTTGTTGTCAGCTTTGTTTCAGACATAAAGAAAAATAGGAATAGGACTTGTCTGTTATCTACAGTGTTCTCAGATGCACACACACACACACACACACACACACACACACACACACACACACACACACACACACACACACACACACACACACACACACACACACACACACACACATATACACACACACACACACACACACACACACACACACACACACACACACACACACACACACACACACACACACACACGCAAACATCTCCTTCAGTCCCTGGCCAGGTGTCATTAGACCGTCTGGTCTGGAGTGGCTCTGAATATGAATGAGTGAGTGAGTCGTGACTCTGCCCAGACAGTGAATAACACCGACTTGTGTGTGTGTGTGTGTGTGTGTGTGTGTGTGTGTGTGTGTGTGTGTGTGTGTGTGTGTGTGTGTGTGTGTGTGTGTGTGTGTGTGTGTGTGTGTGTGTGTGTGTGTGTGTGTGTGTGTGTGTGTGTGTGTGTGTGTGTGTGTGTGTGTGTGTGTGTGTGTGTGTGTGTGTGTGTGTGTGTGTTGGTGTGTGCGCGCTTGTGCGTTTGATCCAGGTGTTAGATGTAAGAAAACAGTGCACAGACGGGCACCATTAAGGTAAGGAGGAGAGGAACAGAGACGACACTCTTCAGCATGAGAAGGATTAGTATGTGTCAACCCAAACTTATAATGGCTGGCACAGGGAAGGATGGGCAGATGGAGAAGTGAGTTTATCCTCCTCATGGGGAAGCTCGACATGCTAACACCATAAAAAAATGATACAATTTGGATTCACAGTCAAGCAGCATCTTGTGCCGAAAAAGGTTGAGAATAGCCCAGAACTATAACATGACTCACTTTAAGCTTATATCGGCTCAGGAGTTGGTATAACAGGCCCCCTAGAATAAAAATGTACAAGGAAAAATACCACAAAGGGGAAAAAAGAGGTGGAAAAGGGAAGTTGAAGGCCACAAACACATCAGATTGATGGTTCACTTCAAAGTTTGCAGCTGCAGGGCAGCAGGGCAGCAGGTGTGAGGGTATCTGGTTGTTCTTCCTTTTTTATTTCCTCCCTCTTTTTCTTCTCTTCCCTCTCGTCCGACATTAATCTCCCGTGTTCTCTGTCTCCTCAGCTCATGGTTTACTATAAAGACATCTCTCCACCTTTCCCGTACACGCAGCACCTCATTAATAACTGCATAATCAAACCTGTGTGTATGTGTGTGAGCAAACATGCATGTGCGTGTGGGTTTTGTCTTGAAGTGGTGGTGAGGGTGAATTAATATTACAAGTGGACAAACAGGGATAATAGAGGAGAGAGAGGATGAAACACAGAGAGAGGGAGAGGGCGAGAGGTTGCATCTGATCATTTTCTTATCAGAGTGCGACGATGCCTCGCAAACTGTGGTGAGTAACGGCTGTCCGTCTTATGTGTATTTTTATGTTTTTGCAGACCTGCTGGTTTTCTGTAGATGCGTTGGTTTCCAAGCTGAGACGTACATCATGTCAGGACTGCTGACAAGTCACTGTTTAAACTATGGCTCATTATGAGACAGCTGGTCAAATTATGTACCTTATAATTCATATCAAGTTATTAAGGTCTGAAAATGTTTGGCGGTTTGATCGCTATTAATAGATCTTTCTTTCTGATGTCACAGTGCACGCTTTGATAAAAATGCTAAGGTTGTTTTTATTTAAACAATACAGTGAGTGGCTCACTATATACTTGGTTTTGCTCCTATAAGATGTGATAATAATGGGGAGAGCTTTATCTTTCAGGCTTTATTTGATGTCACAGAATTGCTTTATTCATGATCACAAAAAAAGAGTTGATGCTATTATATAGAGCTATGGTTTGTAGTCATTGTGTGTTGTAAAATATTGTAAATGCATTTACAGTGTCTAATGGGGGTCTAGAGAAACAAATAAGAGAAAGGAGAGGGGGTTACTGAACGTATCAAGTACATTGAATGGGACATATGGTCATTTTTAAGTTCATATTTGTATTTTGTGTTTCTGCTAGAACATGTTTACATGCTTCAATGTTCAAAAAACACATTATTTGTCTCTTTAAGCCCCCTCTCGTAAGATGCCCAGCTCTGATTGGTCAGTGTTCTTTCCGGGTCCTCTGCAGCTGTGCTCTTTCATCTCTGCACTGTCATTGCAACTGGGGAATGACTGTAGCATCTCTGAAGTGACATTTTCTACCTTTATTTATCTATCTATATATATGTATAGGTTGAAAAAAAAAATATATATATAAGTAGTATAGTGGTGGCATCACAACGGTACAGAATTCCTGAAGACTTATTTAAAGACACAGTTTCTGAATATGGGCTGTGTGCATTTCTCTGATACTTTCATAGTATTTATATAATAGCACAACTTTCTTTATAATATAAAAAGACATGGAAATTATTATTTTTTTTACAATGTGGGACCTTTAAGTAGAGCGGACGACAGTAAAGCTAAATTGAATAGAATATAGTGGAGCAGTATAATAAAGCAGTGTTTGTGTATGCTGTATTTTTTCCTGCAGGATATTTAATGGCTCCCGTCATAAAGCTCTTCACATACAGATTAGCTCTGTTCTGTGTAAGGAGGATAAGTGAAATGACTGAGCCTGAAGGATCATCACTTTTTTATAAAGAAAGCTTTTAAGCTGAGAACAAGACTGTGACACACAGGTGTGTCTTGGGAGGACTGGTGTCCAGTGTGTCTCATGTCCTCATGTAAAATGTATGTATGTAACAGGGTTTTTAGGTAGATTCCCGCAAATCAAATGACTCGAGTATTTTGTTTCCCATGCACAACCACCGATGATTTTACCTGATGAATTTTAAATCTGGCCAACAGTCTGCCTCTAACATGCACGTGTATGTGTGTGAGAGAGAGGGAGTCCACAGCCAGCTGCATCTGATTAGACGGTGATACTCTCCATGCATTGTTTTCGATCCTCTCCGGTTATCTTCTTCTCTTCTCCTCACCTCTGCCATCCTCTGCTCAGTTCAAACAGTGCAGCTGCTTCCATCGGAGAGCGTCCTCCGCTCAGATGCACTCCTCACAGCGCTGTGATGTAGATCCACAGTCACCTCTTGTTTTGCAGCCAGGCCACTCCATGCTGAATGGCGCTGATATGCAATCTAACGTAGCATTTGATTTCCCCTTTAACCACTATATTGTGAGTCTTAAGATCCTTTATTTAGGACTGTGTCATCTTACATTTGACTTAATTGACTTTTGCAGGTATCGGTGAAGGGATAATTAACTTTACTGTAAACCTGGTTTGGATTGGGGTGTGGATTGACAGGCAGGATGAGTGACAGGAATGAGGCTGAGATTGAACAAGGGTCCTAGAGGAAAAAGGCTTGGAAGAAAATATGAAAGAGGCCTCTTTTTAAAAGAGTAGAAGAGCATGATAAGACGAGGTTCCACCTTCTTAGAGACGCCCCCTCCCCTTATCCTTGTCTAGTGTTTTTTGGGGCCAGGTGTAAATGTTATCTGTCTTCCAGCATCACGGAAAAGAGCAAGGCTACAGCAACAGCTGGCTGCTATTTCTGGAGCCTGGCATTTACCCTATCTCCTGGTGCACCTACTATATTGCAGGGTCTGATGGTGTGTTGTGGCCACCGAGCAAACACGGGACTAAATGTCTGCTGGTATCATATTTACTTTAGGTGATGGCTTATTAAAGCTCGGGGCTGTGTTCTATACAACGAAAGAAGAAGCAATGATTAGTCACAGAGAGGTTGTATGCAGCCTTGATTAGCTGTCAGCTTTATTGTGTTTTGCTTATTGGAAACAGTTGTTGGTGGAGTGTACACAGTTACAGTCTGTTACCTAATGTAATATAAGCCTGCAAGCAATAGCATGGAGAAAGGATAGAAGCAGTAATGGAGAACAGAGAGTCAGTCAGTTTTTATCAAATCAACCTCCCAGGGAACCAGGATTCAATGCAACCACAAACGCTCACACACAAATATAAATTAGTGTTCTCATAGCACAGTTTCACTTCTCTTTTTTTTAAAAAACAATCCGACCTTAGGACCTGTGTGTGTGTGCGTTTCCCCTCTGTCTATGAGTGGATGCATGGGTGTGTGTTAGGAAAAAAGGTTATGAAACCAAAACCACAAAGTTGCGGTGATACTTGTAGCAGTACGATGCGGGAAGTGGTGGAACTCCACCCATCTTCAAGAGCTCAGGAGAGGATGTAGCACTTCCTCTAAAAACTTCAATTCCACCAAAGTTAAGTGACAGAGCATAGTTCAATAAAAAACATTTTCAATGCGTGACATTTCCCATCTTTTTGGCATCTATAAATGAAATGGAAATTATGGTTGACTTTAAGACTGCAGCTGATCACAGCACTGTACCTATATGTGCATTAATTAAAAATCAATAAATAAAAATCTATTATATATATTCTGATTATTTTTATGCAGACATATTCACCTATTCCTCCTGTGACCACAAGAGGGAGCTGACGGCCCGTGTCTGTCTCAAAGAGCCTCTCACAGGGAGAAATCAGTTCACTGTAATCAAAGCAGCTGAAGTGAAGAGAAATGGTCACTAGAGTGAGCAATTTCTCTATTCACGTGCATGCTGAATCAGTGTCGCGCTCAGCTGTCCCACCTGTTAACACGCCCACCTGTTGAATCTGACACTGGGAGCAGCTCCACATGACTGGTATTTATCATTCAAAGCCAATTGACCAGTTGATTTAAAAGAAAAGAGATGACAATTTAGGGACATTCGAAGGTATCTTTTTTCTAATTGCACTGTTTATTTTAATTCTGCCTTGACCACTCAAAAATGAATTCTAATATACATGAACTAGGTGATAAATTCAGCCACTCTCCTGCACGTACTGCATCCTCCATCTAGATGTTACCTGACATGCAGTACTTTAAACCCAGGAAGCTTATATCTATAGGTAAACATCGCAAGACAAGTGCACCCTGTCTTGTTCAGCCATATGGTATGAAGCAGCCTTTAGGGAACCAAGGCTGTTGCCATGGCAACGGGAACTGATGATCACCTAAGGGTTGGTCCAGTATGGTTCATTACCATGGTGACAGGCCCTGGTTGTCTCGCCTTGCAGCCCGACTTTATCCCCAGTGCATCAAAACAAAACATGACCAGTGGAAATATTATCTGACTTGCAATGCCCCCCCCCCCCCCCCCCCCCCCCAAAAAAAAAAAGCTAAAAAATATACTGCTGTGGAGGAGAGGAGAAGCTACACATACAGTACTATAACCACCTAAATCAATGTTAGTTTGCGCTATACTATAAATATTTCAACCCGTTCTCATCCCAACTGGTCACATACTGTCGTTTCCTCAGGATACGTTTACGTAGTGATCTCACATAAAACCCAATGGTTAGGTTTAGACAACAAAACCACTTAGTTAGGGTAAGGAACAGATCGTAGGTGGGGGGAACAATGGTTAAGTCCCTATTGAAGTTTACACAGGGAGAACTGACGCCATTGTCTATGCTCTTGTTATAGCCACAGAACACCATGAGTTAGTTAGTTTTGTTAGTTCCTAACCATTTTTAAACACCAAGTCACACAATATCACCACCAACAAAAAAAATGAAAGAAGCTAAAAAACCTGGTGAGTTGGTCACTATGAGCAACATTTTTACATTCATGTAGTCATTTGATCCATTGTTAATATTTCATTCTTTGATCCGTGAATGGCCAAACTCAAATGTGGGATGTATTTCTAGGTGCACAGGTGAACTATATAAGTCAGTAAACAAAGCCAGTTCATGACTGTTTCTTTACTCTAATATATTTCACTATGTATGCAATGTTTTTTACCTGTGTGCTATGGCGTTTGTGGCATAATGTAATTGTGAAGCTTTCATTTCCTTGGTGGCCTTGTATAACACACAACAGATGAAGATTAGCCCGCAGGCTAACTGTTTTATTTGCAGCTTGTTTCTTGATCAATGGCTAGGATCCTGACAAAGAAACATACAAACTTAACTAGAGAAAACATCATCTCGGCTTTCTTTTCAGTCTTAATTCCAAAATATATATTGCCACTATAGTTACTGTGTGTGTGTGCTCTGCTTGTTAAGCGAGAGTGTTGTTACTCTAAAGTCCCCCAGACAACCAGCTGCCTCTTTGCTTTTGTCAAATATTTACTTCTTGCCTTCTGTCTGATGCTACACACACACTCACACTCTCAGACACAGAGTAGCTGATAAGCGCACCATCTGGCCTGAGTGCCAGCTGTTAAAGGGCTCATAAAACAGACCCTCACCTATTTAGAGGCAGAGGGCTCCCTGAGCGGCAAGCTGTGGAGAACGGGTAAACAGCACGCACGCATTTGCATGTGGATACACACGCGCACCACCCACCCACATGCACATCCGTATCCACGGGGGACGTAGGAGGTGAGACAGATAGGAGGTGAGAGGATCAGAGGATGTACCTGTTCTTGTTCTGTGAATGTCTCCATCTCTACCGCCCTCACTGACTTACTTTGAGGATAAAGATATACAGCGATTGATTCTGCAAACCTACAAACTGAACCTACAGTTACGTATACATCAGTACTGCAAAATACACATCTGACAACTTTATACAACCCGTCAGCACTGGGTCTGAAAAAGTTAATTATTCATCACAGGAAATAAAAGGGGTTCGAAAGAAGCGTTATTGTTTCACATGCTCCTGGGTTGATGATTGATTGGAGTGTATCTGGAGCATTTCACAACTCGTGAATATTCGACTTTACATTGGTTATGTTTTGACATTGGTACTAGCTTGGTTCATAGTATCCAAAGCCTGATCTAACTCATCTGTGCCGTAGAGCTCCATTGTTCTAACTATTTAAAAAAACCCATCAATTAGCCATATTGTTGCACTGGGTGATCGTTTTTTTTCATTAGCATGAACACACACTTTATTTTGAGTCAATCCCACATGAGTCAAACAGATTCTGCGTAGGAACTTAGAACCTGTAGTCAACACAATATTTGAAGAAGATTGAGTTGTATTTACCAATCACGTCTGAGCATGCCTCGGTTGCATGCGGGTAAACATTCAGTGTGGAGAGCAAAAGAGGCGGAACTCACAGGAAGAAATGCATTCACAGAACCCATAAGCTATTGACCGATGACGGTTTGGCTTTCCATTGGCTTTTTGCTGCTATTATTTATTATTCATATGCAGATATCTGCATTCTTGCATCTCAAGTTGTTCATTGGACCGTTAACAAAGACTACCAACTTCTTGCCTCAAATACTCAGTAAACAAGAGCACCAAATATGTATTAATCCACGGTTAAAAATAGTCCCCAAACAAATGCACTATTAACTGTGTACTTTTGAGCCACAGTCTGTACACTGGAATTCTTGACGGCAAAAATAAAAATTGCAGAATAACACCAGGCTTATCCTGCAAATAACCAAAGATAACAATGAAATTGACGTTTTGATCCACAATGGCTTTTTTTTTTTTTTAAATCTTAGCAAGACAAGGTGAATGTTTCTATTTCTCATCCTAATTAACTGAGAGGGTGGTGACCAATTAGGAGGAAGTTGGATTGGAGAATGATTTATTTTAGCAATTTGACATTTAGAGGGTGTTTGGTAACAGAAGTGGCATGTTCTTGATTGTAACAATATCCAATGGTGTGTGTGACTTCATCTTTGTATTGCTACTTGATACAGAACAACTGATCTTGGTGTGTGTTGTATCTCTTCTCTCTTTTGTCAGTCTCTGTTGTGTCTCTTGGAAGTTTTGCCAAAACTAACCAGACCTGACAGTGTTGCCGTCGCAAACCGACTTAGGAGGATGTTGTAAATTATGCTCTGCGATTGCTGCTGCTACTGTTTTGTACACAAACACTTGACATAAGCTGGCGGCAAATTACAGCCTGTCTCCTTAGCATTTGACAGAAAGGAGGGCGATGCTGTAGAGAGTGGAGAAAATGAGAAAAAGGAATGAGCGAGGGGATGGAGTGAGACTTTGGATGGTGCGGAGGAGACACATAAGGATCAAGGGTGATAGAAGAGAGCAAGGAGACAATATTAGATGAGGGGAGATGGATCCTTCACTGAGGCTGGACAAACAGAAAGGAGAGTAGAAAAATCAGACCTTTCTTCCCCCTTTGCGTCGTGGCACTGTTGTCTACCCCACACAGCAGAGATGCTTTTAACATCTAAAAAAAGAGAAGAGGGTTCAAGATGGCGAAAGAAAAAAAAATGGGGCTGGAGGAATGGAAAAAAATGGATTCTCTCTTGGAAAAAATTGGCCCATGGCAGAGAAATAGGTCAGAAGGAGGACGAGACAAAGGCCTAGGGTTTATCAAAGAAAATATGTCTTCTCTTTCCCTTCATCCTGTAAAGTTTGACCTCTGTCCGTGTGAGAGAGTGCATGCATGTGGTTTCTCTGTGACCCTGTGAGGTCATCCTCAAACATCAATGTGAAAGCCATTGATGGTGGAGCACTGATGTTCTTGTCCATCCTCTCATTCAAAAGCTATTTTAAAACAGTTTCTCTCTCACATGTGACTGTGTCTTTATCCGTCCGAGTCTGAGGGACTGAAATTGCTTTTCTTATTGGCTCACCTCGGTCTTTTTCCCATAATAACTGGACTTAAAGGAAAAACTGTAATAAAGCCACATTTGACTCCTTTTCAGCTCTGTTTTTTACAGTATGCACACATAAACACACACTCACTTTCCCTCTGAGGTCGTCCATTTTGTGCATACATCAGAGGCAAGGAACAAGGCCTTGTCTCGCTCCAGCTGAGCTGAGTTCAAATTCAATTTGCTTTCAAAGGAATAATTCATCTCCATATGAGCAACCTGCGGATACGGCCTCAGCTTGTCCTTGCCTGCTTGGCCCATACGCTACTGCTAACAGCTAAAATGGTTATGGCTTGTTTTGATAGATAGCAGCAATTTACACCTGGTCACTACAAAATCAAATAACAGGCCACAGAAGAGGAAAATCTAAATGCACATACAGTGAGATATGCACCATTTTGCAAAAGTGACAGCTGCTTATGCAAAATGGTAGATAGAAAAAAAATGACAACAGATGGATTGTGCTATTACCAAATTTAAAATATTGTTGCATCATTTGTTACAGTGATTGGATGGCAATTTCTAAGACAACTCTATTCAGATGTTTAGCTTACATACGTACATATTTACTCACTTTTAATGTTGCTAGAGAAAATGTTTTCAGAATCACGGGCTCAGACATACTTTCTGCGTTCAGCTTCCGTAGACCGCCACAGACACTCCGCAATCGGGTTGGTGGTGGTTGGTAGTCTTTGTATTACTTTAAAGACACCTTTTATGAATGTGGTTAAGGCCAGATTTACTTGCACAACCTCTCGGTGCGTAACGGTGCATACGCCACCAACTGGACTCCAGGGCGTGGATTAACCGGAGCATGCACGTTAGGTGTGCTTGCTATGCAAAGTCGGTGCTGTCACTTTTTTGGGCTGCAAACGGATGGTCCGCCCAGACCGCGCTTCACCTTGACAGAAGCGGACCATCTGGACACTTGAAAGCGAGAAATATGAATCCTGCTTAACTTAACCAGCGATTTACTACCATCTCGGATAACTTGAGTGCAAAATTCCCCCAAACCACTATTTAATCCATAAACTATGTTTTGGACAGGCAAAGTATTTTTTATAACATCATCTATATTCTTTGAAATACCTTGGTGGTGAGCATCCCCTCACTTTTCTTCCTTAATGGAATTTCTATTCTTCCTCATTTCCACTCTATTTAAGTCCCAATGTGTGTATTTCACTGCGTCTTAGATTCAACCAGCTGTCAGCCATCATCTTAGCCAACCTAGCAAACTGAGAAAGCAGGAAATTGATTTACCTACCTTAAATTGATTCATGTCACGCATGAAGGAAGGAGGAAGAACACAAAGGGATAAAAGAGCGAGTGAAACGCCGGTTCACATAAAGTGCAAAAGAACTGAACAGAATGTAAGAATGGTCACGTTACTTTGCTTCTATATAAAAAGAGAAAGAGTAAAGCTTCATTTGTCCAATTATGTTTTTATACTTTGACCTGACAGAAATCCATTTGCAGTCATTTCAACCTCACAAAAATGGCAAAAATGTGCAAAACTATGTATTTGAGTGTGTGTGTGTGTGTGTGTGTGTGTGTGTGTGTGTGTGTGTGTGTGTGTGTGTGTGTGTGTGTGTGTGTGTGTGTGTGTGTGTGTGTGTGTGTGTGTGTGTGTGTGTGTGTGTGTGTGTGTGTGTGTGTGTGTGTGTGTGTGTGTGTGTGTGTGTGTGTGTGTGTGTGAGTGTGTGAGAGAGAGGAAGAGGGAGATGAATTATGGCCCAATTCCAATTTGCCAACACATCGCCAGCAGAGATAAACAATCATGCTGCAAATAGCCCGGAGTGTGTGAAAATAATTGTCCGATGACATTTCTGTGGCGGTGAAACGACAGCAGTGAGCGGAGGGCCGGTGAAGGCCAGTGCTTTTGGTGATTAACAAAGGACCGTCTGTGATTTGACACTGTAATCAGCGCTCACAAAGGAAAAGTGTCTCCTACTCATCACCGCCCTGCATCTCTCACATCTCATTTCTCTGCTCCAACCCTTGTCTGTGATCTCTCACTTGCATTTTCTCTCTGTCACTTGCTCATTCTCTTATTTCTTTGCTCAGTCTCAATCACTATTTCCTCATTTTCTTTTAAGAATATTTTTTATTGTTTTCTTTATTTATGTTTTTTTACCATGGACTGTATTAAAGAAGTGGATGTAGCTTCCCGGTAAAGTGCAATGTCCATTGGTATCCATTGCTAGTTTCAAGTCTTCTTCGGTACAGCATGATGTTCATTTTGTAAATTATGTTCCCACTTAGTGTAAATGATGAGTAGATAATAACGCAGGGGATGCTTTAGGCCGTGACTACTTTTTGATTGACGTGCTAGCAACAGGATGGAGACTTAGTAATGCGTATCCATGGCACTGTGCTAAAATAGCCGTCAGTATTTTTCCTCTTTAATTCATCTATTCTGTTGTTTGATATTTTGGTAAATACACTTATTTGCCTTGTCTCAAAAGTTAGATAAGAGGATCTTTGTCTTTATGGTGAATATTTAGCTGAAGCCAGCCACAGGTATCTTAGTATAAAGACTTGAAACAGCTTGCATGGCTGTAAAAACGCCAATTTTGCAGTTTAATGCTGGGTCATTTGCCAGAGTATTTCTTGGCAACCAGCAGACTCTCCAGGAAGTTACTGGTCCATAACCTCATTTTTGTATGGATTAACCAATGACATGTTAATCAGTGAGCTTTAGATGCAGATCTTGTTCCCTTTGGTTAGCTGTTCCTGCTGTTTCCTGTCTTTGTGATAAGCTAAGGTAACCAGCTGCTGGCTATTTACCGTACAGACATTAGCATGATTTCGATCTTCTCATTTTTAGTTTGTATTTGCTGACCCACTACTGCTGTTACAAAATAATTTCCCAGTCTGGGATCATTAGATCATTCTATTCTATTCTATTTTATTCTATTCTGGATAGATAGATATATAACTTTATTTATCCCCGAGAGGAAATTAGGTACTAAGTACTAAAGTAAAGATAAAATATAAAATACAAAATATGAACAACAATAAAATAGAATAAAATAGAAGTACAGTATCGCAGATAAAACACTATATTACAATGTGCTATGTGGATTTTGATGTGCTTGGCGGGAGAATAAGTGTTTTTCATAAAAATGTCAAAGTATGGTTGATGCAGGAAGAGTCAACAGCTTTTACCGAAAGACTCAAAAGAAAAGCCGTAACCCATAAATGGAATCGGGTGCTGACAGTTTCTAGTAACCTGAAAAAAGACAGCCTCTCTGAGCCCTGTGTTAGACCGGTGACCTGTGCAGGCCACGGTGTACTCTGCCTGTCCCCTGATGCACGCTGGGATACACTCCAGCCTCCACGACCCTGAACAGGATAAGTGGTCTAGAAAATGGATGGATGGAAGGATGGATAGAAACACATCCTCTTCCTCCTCCTTTACCCAGTCTCAGATTATTTTATAAGACTGGCAGGTGCAGGCGGGTGCCTTGCTACACAGCTGATTCACTTATGTCAAATCAGTGATTCACCGGGAGAGACGGGTGACATGTTGGGGTTTGGCGTTCAGGATCAATTCGACATTGCTTTCTTTTCCATTTGAGGTACGTGACTTCTTCACAGATTGTCTGCCTCATAGTGCTGTCAGGACATAGTGACAGTTTCAGCAGAAATAAAAAAAACAAACATCTTTTATAGAAAGTTAAGATAAGAAGATTTGACTGACAACACAAGTGAACGACCCCCAAATGTCATGACATTTCAATTCCAATGTTCACTCAGGTGATGTCACTCATTTCCATTTGAGCCCGACCTGCTTAAAACTGGTAACACAAAATTAAAAATGCAGAAATGTGTCACGTGAAATAACTAAAACTGCTGCAATTTCGGCAAAACATATGTGTTCATGTAGGACTGTAGTAGCTCATAATATGAAAGTTAGAAGATTGAGAACATACAATGGTTTTCAGGAGCTTTTAAAGAACATTGATTTTGTAAGGTAACACACGGTAGATGGGTGATTTTATACCATTTATCCTTTACTTTATTGTATCACACATTGATTTTGTCCTGTTTCTGATGCTACGGTCACATCTTTAATGCCACTGTATCACTACTTTTGTCACTTGGGAATTGCGGAGATTAAAACCCAGATTTGCAGCTTAATTTTGTATAAATTCTGCACTCCCTGATGCTGAGAGTATCCGCCACTGCATTGTGCACTGGCTGTCTGAGTGGTCTGTGTCATACCCTACCTCACAGACACCAATAGTCCTGCTGATGGATCATTCATCAGACACCACTTTTGGCGCTCTGGGGACAAGAGAGCAGTTCGTAATAGCTGTCTGGGTTGTCAGGCTGTGAGTGTGTGTGTGTAAGTGAGTGCGTGTGTGTGTCCCTTCTCTTCTGCACCTCCGTTCTGCTCTGAATCTCACAGCACTGCTCCTTGGTAACACACGCACACACACACTCCAAAAGACAGCTTTATCACTATTTGTTCTTTAGTTTATCACCCTTGTTTCCTATGGATGGAGTGTGTGTGTGTGTGTGTGTGTGTGTGTGTGTGTGTGTGTGTGTGTGTGTGTGTGTGTGTGTGTGTGTGTGTGTGTGTGTGTGTGTGTGTGTGTGTGTGTGTGTGTGTGTGTGTGTGTGTGTGTGTGTGTGTGTGTGTGTGTGTGTGTGTGTGTGTGTGTGTGTGTGTGTGTTACAAATCTCCCATATTACAGCTCAGCATTGTATGCCTCTTTGCTTCCTGCCATAATCACTCAAGGCCATCCGATCTCCAGGTGAACACACTAACAACCTCTGAGAAAGTTCAGTTGTACACATGATCTTGTCTCTCTCCCTTCGGCCACCTCCATGACAGACACTATTCATATACTGCAGCACTTGATGTCTACATTGACTCATCCCTTAGGACTTGTGTCTCCTACAAACCTCTCAAGTCTGACTGTTTTCTGCACACATAAATATTCAGTTGGAGAAGAAATTACCAGCAAAATTACTGTCATATTTCAAAGGATGAGCCATCCACTTCAAGTTCTGTTATGAGACATTAATGAGTCACAACACTTGAGGCATTTAAGCTCAAATTAAAGTAAGAGCACATAACAATTACGTGTCAATTATATTTGCTACAGTCTATTTCCCATTGGAATTGGACAGCTGCGATCAGAGAGAAAAGCTGGTGCCGCAAACATGCTTGCAATCCAACTCGATTTGTATCGTTCTAAGGATGTTCAGCAAACATAGCATGCCATGTTTGAGTAATGTCTTCAGCTGGAAGTTCTGTTTGGTTCCCAGAATGTTCTTCTTTAACGCAGGATAACGCTCTGAGGTAAAAACGTTCTACCTTCATTAACACATAATGTCACATCAGCTCATCAAGTCAAGTCATCTCAGGCCTCAATAACATCTTCCTTCATCTTCAGAATGTTGTTCTGAGAGTGTTCCTCCTTTTTTTTTATCATGTAACATTGAAGGAATGTTTCTTAAAGGACATTTTGTTACCAGCGTCCCCAAAACATCCTCCGAATGTTGGAGTTAAAACGTTAAACCTTATAGGGACATTATTTGAAATGATAAACATCCTTAAAATGTCCTTTGAACATCAGATTGAAACATTTTCTTTAAAACATTATTAGAACTCACAGGTAAGGTTAGCCAATGTTATGGGAACATTCCTTGATCTACCCAGAGTGCAGAGACGAACACAAATTGTATTGCGTTGCGCAGAATTGTCCAGTCCAGAAAGAGCGCCAGTGTGTACAGCTGTTTAGGGACCGATAAGTAGGATCTAAACTTACCTTTTCAAACATATTCTTCAAGCGACAGACCGCTTACTTCACCTGTTGTGGATGCCCACTCTGAGGCAGGTGGTGAAACCCATTTCCTCCCTGATCCCTCTATAACAATAATGGGTCTTTTGTCGGATTGTAGCATGAAGTGGGCGGGATTGTTGGATTGTCTGATTTTTGAAAAGTCACAAAAATTGTCATTGCAGTCGTTCCCTCTTGTTAGACAATTTGACAAGCACTTAGTTTAATGAGGCCTTAAAGAGGATGACCATATAAATGTCACATGCTTCACTTAATGAAAACAGATCAGTTTTTGCTGACTGACCTCAGACACTCAGCACTCCGTTTGTCTTTAGGTTCGGTATGAAACAGCTAACAAAACAGCTGAGTTTAAATGAGCTCATATTCTGTGTCACCTAATCTCACTCTTTAAGGCTGGCCCTGCGTGTGCATATGCATGAGTGTGTGCATGTGTGTGTGTCTGTATTGACCGTCACACACCACACGTCCTGTCCCTCTCCTCCTTCTCCATCTGTCGCCTCTTGATCAACACATGGTGTCTTGTTTGGCCTACTCAGCAAGGCCCCCGGCTCTGTGGGCTACACGTAAAGTCACATACACACACACACACACACACACACACACACACACACACACACACACACCATCTCCCCATGCATTGTTGTGTGTAGGACAACGGGAGGGTGAGAAGGGGTTTACAATAGTTCACAGAATGAGGCAGACGGATGCGTCATGGGACACAGAATTAATAAGCAATGGAAGCAAAGAAAGGCCAGAAAGAAAATGCCGATTCACTGCAGTCCGCTCACTTGATGCTTTTAGCAGGTTTGTCCTGTGTGTCCTGAATTTCTCCCAGAGTATGAGCCTCATATGGAGGTGGACACAGAGAGCAGAGGGACTGGCTGAGGGGGAGAGCAAACAGGCATACACACTGATAATTAAGGGCAGAGAGAAACAGGCTCAGAGAGGGAACAGCAGACAGATGAGTGAATAGTTTTATCCTGGTAATTATGTGTGTTCAGCATGCATGCAGGGTGACAGGGTGAGACTTGGCACCAGTTCCCCATGAATGCCATATTTCAGTGCCAGTCTACTGCCCGTCACGCGGAGTCAAGTGACATGCAGATCTCTAGGATTATACTTGTTTATTAAAGGACTACAGATGCTGTTGAATGTCCTACTCTTAGTCACCATTGCTTCGTCCTCCTGTTAAGCCTGGAGTAGAGTCTGTATCGCATGAAGCTAAAGTGATATCCCATCCAAAATCTATTCGTTGAGTATCAAACACTCTCCCCATGTAGGTGTGAAAGTAAAACATGTGTAGTTTGCTCCTTTTACAAGTCTTTGATCAGCTGAATGGATTCCAAAGAAAAGGATGCAGGACATGAACCTTTAATCGCCGTGACAACAGGCCGTTTAACAGCTTCAGTAACATTTGTCAATTGTTTACAGACTTTCATTGTCTAAGAAGTGTCAATTCAAAAAACAACCACTTATGTCCAAGGAAAACAAATCTAATTGTTCCAGTGAACTGCAGCAAAATTCACTCCTCCGCTTTCAATCTGAATGCTCAGTATGTTGCAGTGGATGTTTGACAGGGACTTTGAAGTTGGTGATAGCACAACAGAAACAGAAACACTCATACATAAATACATTATATGTTTATATTTATTTATACAGGTTCCTGTTTACATATCCAGCAGATACAGAGCACCATTAGCATAACATTTGGACTTGTGTTTCTGGCCCCCTGACGAATAAACTATATACTATACTCTCTTTTAGCGCTGTTTTGTTCTCCACCAGCTCCTGAGGGAAATATCTCGCTCTTTAGCTGCTAAATGTTTCATTATGTTCACCGGCTAGTCCTTAACTTTGTGTGTCTTCTGTTTGATCCTGGGCAGGTAGTGTGCACTCCAGTGGCTTGATGTAAGTGAGCGTGAACCAAAAATATCGATTAGTGCAGCTTTAAAGTCAGTTAGGCTTCTAACCTGTGTCTTTAGTGACAGTCTGTGACATGTATTAAAGTGAAATTCCGGTGCAAATTTATCCCATGATCGTTTTCGGCAAATCCATTCATCAAATAAGCCAATTTTCTTTGTGCAACAACTATTAACGGAGATATTCCGAGGAGTCGCTAACAGCCACTAACAGCCGGCCGTGACTATGACTGATGAGCTCGGGGCATTCAGGTGAACGCATTAAAACGGTGTTTTTAACCACTTATACTGCTCATGATAACACCAAACCTCGGCAGCAGCATGACAAGAGTCCTTATACATAAAACGAAGCACCAACAATGTAGTAAGCGAACCCGGAGTTTATTAAAGGAGTGTTTTGAAAGACTTACCTGTTGGCTCCGTACCAGCTACTCTCATAGTAAAGTCCATTCAAGTCGATTAGCAAATGCAATCCAAAAGGAAGGAGCCCATTGATAAATTAATCCAGCAAAACACGTTAACGTTGTGGCTTGTGCCGTGACCTGGAATCATTGAATACCACAACAGGCTGTGTGACTGCTATGGAGGATTACCCATCCCTCATCAACCGCACCGTACTGGAAACTTTTTTCTATGTCCCCAGAAAAAATTGGAAGAGGCGCCAGAATTTCACTATAAGTGTTAACAAAACTAAACATGATGTGACCAGTGAAGGTAATAGGTGATAGTGGTGATAACATGATCCACAATGATGTAATGTGGGGTTGTGTGACATGTTGATGTGTGTAGTGCATGTACTCTGGTCAGTTGATCTTACCACTATTGTTGTATGACACCAACAACACAATGCATGCATCATACACACATGGTTCACACTTAAATCCTTCTTCTACTTAATCACTTAATTACTGAGAAACTGAGAGAGCAGGAGAGAGAGATAGAAGGCGGAGGACAAAGGGGAACTTGGGTTAGGCTGTCAGAAGGTTGTAGCTGAAACCCAACTACAGTGGTTGTTTGTAAATTGATATATACCACGGTAATTGAAGTAAATGGCTATGGTCATATTGCACATCACACATATTAGAAAAGAGTCATTTCTACTATATTGTAGACAATGTTGCCCCTTTTTTGTCCCGTGCCATGTGTTTTCATTTGCGTCTTTGCATCCATGTGTCTAGATTTACATTTTTCCCTCCCACCACAACCCAAGTTTATTTGTACAGTCCAATACCACACAAACAGTCTTCAGGCTCTCCAAGAATGACAGAGAAAAATACCCGGAAATCAGGAGAGATCTCCCCCTTCTTTGGTTGTCCGGGCAGCTATAAGAGCCATAGGTGGGAAAAGGCTAAGTCAGGCTTCCTGGCCCCTAATAATAAGACAGCCATAAGCGAAATATAACCCTTGATGAAATTTAAGAACTTTCAGGCTCACAGGATTTCTTTGCAAATCCACTGATCCTAAGCATTTAGTGTCACTTGCAATTGTGTAATGGGACATATCCAGTTTCTCTACAACATAAGCTGCTCACTCTACCACTTTACTGTATATACACTTTTACTAGAAACCATGAAAAATGACATTTATTCATAAAGATAAATCTAATTTGATTGTATACATGTGAAAGGATTGAGGACAGTTACAGTAAAATATACTTGAATAACTATTATTGACTTTTCTGTAAGAAGTGATCCATTGCTGCCATTTTTGATAGTGTAGTGTACACACAATGTTTCCCATGTCATTTACTATGATATACAGAGGTGTGTGTGGGTATGTGTTTGTCTGTGGGTGTGACTATGTCATTTGATGTGTGCATTATGTATATAAGAGCAATCTCCCTGCCTCAGTACAGTGTCTGAGTAATTACTCACTTGTGTTACCTTGCCTGAGAGAGGAACAGACAGCGTGCCAGAGTGAAGTTATCTAAAAGTAATAATCCAACATCCTCTGCCGTTTGTTTGCTGCACTGTCGCTGATATGGTGCAACAGTGATTCATGAAGCTTTTACATTTGTAAACAGCTGGCACGTAGGTCTGGGAAAATCCTCTATCATTCGGTTGATGATTCATTTTGATGCCTGCAGAGAAAATGGTTAGTTGGCATGAAAGGCTACAGCTTCCACGGCTGGACAGACAAATAAGAGTGTCACCCAGAGACACTCGAAAACAGAGAAACAAGACAAAAGACGACAGATTAATTGGACAGAGGAAGGCAGAAGTGTGCTTAAAAGAAAAATGATGTGTCTGACTGAACACCGACTTCTGTATTATCAGGTGAAGTCTACCGTGCATCGAATACCTTCATATTATTTCATGCATGCATTGTGCTATGATTTGTTTTTTGTTTTTAAATAAAGAAAAACAAGATTGTTGGATGTCAACACACCAGACACCAGACACCAGGCATTAGCTTTGCTTTTAAACTGATCTTGAGGAAAGACGTTTATACAGAAACCTGAGTCTAAAGTAAAGAAAGGAAATATCATAAAAAAGTATACACTACATATGAAAAAAGAATAACATTAATAATATTCTGTATTTTTAATGGCACTCTGACAATGTGCATCTTTTACAATGGGTCAAAATTTATACTTTTTTTATTTTATAAAAGGCTACAACAGCTGAGCATTGTAGTTTTTTAGCCAACATTACTCAAATAGGAGCAAAGAGGGGATCTGTTTGGGACTATTTTCAGTGGCGTATTAATACACGTCTAGTGCTCCAGTGAGGATCTGGGGCAGTAGGACAGTGTATGTGGGATTGACATAAAATACTACAGCATGTACTGTATGTTCATGGTGTGTTTCCCTTAATGCGTTTTTGGTTCAGGGACAACAATGGGGCTCTATAGGGTAGAGGACTATAACTAAAAGTGCTTCGGCTACACAGACTTTACTTGTTTGAAGGATTAGTTAGTTTTTGTTGGCTTTCTTTACAACTCCAGTGCTGTAGTTTATATTGTAGCTGAAAAAGCAAATAAAAGAGGCCACTGCTGAACTGAGTGCAAATACATTTCTAGAGTGGGAAAAAAATACTGGGTGAGACATGATTGGAACAGAAAGAGGAACAATTTATGATTACATAAGTGACTGTGTCAAGTATTTTATGGATATGATATTTATTGTGCACTCCTCTATAATCACTTGACACAGCCTTCACTTCATGTCCGTGTGCACATTTGTGAGCGTACCTGTGGATGTGTGATGATGTCATTGTGTCAGTAGTACACTCTGTAGCTCTTTGGAAAAATGGGCCTGGATTCAAATACTGAAGAGTGCAGAGGACCAGCATGTACTTTGTGAGGGAGGAGAGTACACACAGAAGGGGGGGGAGATAAAAAGGTGTTGTGATACGAG